>NC_056061.1:30137875-30443250 GCF_016772045.2 Ovis aries | reverse complement strand
CAAAGCAGAGCCAAAGAAGCAAAGAAACTCAATTGTCATAAATCCCTTCCCCCAGAAGCGACTGGAGACAAGTCTCCACACACTATCATAGACACTGTCACAGAATGATCACATCTTCTATTTTCTCCCCTAACGGCTTCCCAGATGGCTGAGTAGGTAAAGAATCCACCCGCAATGCAGAAGACACAGGAGACCCAGGCTTGATCCCTGGGTTGGGAAGATTGCCTGGAGGAAGAAATACAAACTCACTCCGGAATTCTTGCCTGGAGAATCCCATTGACAGAGGAGCCTGGCGGGCTACAGTCCACGGGGTTTCAAAGAGTCAAACTCAACTCAGTGACTAAGAACAAGGGCTCCTTTATCTTTCCAGAGAGTCATGTCTTCCTGTAAATGTTGCTCCCTTCCCCTTTTCCTACTAAGATGGGATAAACATCCCGCTTTTTTTAACTGTACTTTTGAGTCACATTTTTCTGTGGATTCTTATAGATACATTAATAATAATATGTGATTAACAGGGAACTGTATACAACATTCTGTGATAAACCGTAGTAGAAAAGAATATGAAAACCTATTTTATGGTAAACCACAATAGAAAAGATCATGAAAAAGAATGCATATATATGTATAAGCGAATCACTTTGCTGTGCAGTTGAAATTAACACAACATTGTAAACAACTATACTTCAATAAGACAAGTTTAAAAACAAAAATAGGGGGCTTCCCTGATGGCTCAGTAGTAAAGAATCTGCCTGCAATGCAGGAGACACAGTTTCAATCCCTGGGTTGAGAAGATCCCCCCAGAGAAGAAACTGGCAACCCATTCCAGTGTGCTTGCCTAGAGAATTCCATGGACAGAGGAGCCTGGTGGGCTACAGTCCATGGGGTCGAAAAGAGTTGGACACAACTGAGTGACTGAGCATGCACAACCACGTATTTTTTTAAAAGGCAGTGGGGAAGCCCTGAAGGAGGAGCTCTCAGACATACATCACTCACCTCAGCTTACAGACACAAGCAGGAAGATTTCCTTCCCACCCCACCATCAACTACAAGCTGCCTACCACCTGCAGCTTTGAAAAAACTAACAAATGAAAATAATGTGTGATTAAATTTTGCCTTGTCTCTCACTAATATGTCTTTTTTCAGTTTAGTTTGCAGAACTTCAAGAACTATACCTAAGAGTTTAGAGGAAAAGTATATCCTCCCTGACAAGGGTTTAGGGTAGGTTAAGGGGAGAGAAATGCTGGCTGCTTAGTTACTCCAAGACAGATAATATTTTGCAAAGCATAAGCAAGTGGAGTTGAAAGATTCCTTGGTATCTTTAAAATGTACACTTTATACAAATCATGCAAATCATAATGCTTTTATACTGCCCTTCAAGTTGTTTCTGGTATGCTACATTTTGCATGCTGCTGCTGCTGCTGCTAAGTCACTTCAGTCATATCTGACTCTGTGCGACCCCATAGACGGCAGCCCACCAGGCTCCCCCGTCCCTGGGATTCTCCAGGCAAGAACACTGGAGTGGGTTGCCATTTCCTTCTCCAATGCATGAAAGTGAAAAGTGAAAGGGAAATCGCTCAGTCGTGTCTGACTCTTCACGACCCCATGGACCGCAGCCTACCAGCTCCTCTGTCCATGGGATTTTCCAGGCAAGAGTACTGGAGTGGGGTGCCATCGCCTTCTCCGACATTTTGCATAATACCTCCATTAACCTTGACTGCTTGATTAGAAAGCAGAATGACAGAAAAAGGACTATATTAAGGTATTAACACTGGACCTCAAGTATCCAGGATTCTAGATTGGAAGAGAAGAACAATATTACTTCCCATTTGTCAGGAAGATCCCCTGGAGAAGAGCATGGCAACCCACTTGGGTATTCGTGCCTGGAGAATCCCATGGACAGAGGAGGCTGGTGGACTACAGTCCATGGGGTCACAGAGAGTCAGACAGGACTGAGTGACTTAGCACAGCACAGCACAGAATTGTCTAATCTTCTAATAAACATAGTACTTCTTTCGATAATTATATTAACTTTTAAAAATTTAAACTAGTTGCTAAAAATGTACAAAATACTCTTGGTGAAACATTTGGACTGCAAATAAAATGAATGAACCAAACAGGTGAATTTCAATAGTTTAGTAAATACCAATTAGCAAACTCAAGTGCCAAAATTTACATGAAACATTACTCCTCTTTCATAAAATCTAAGACAATGGTAGTAAACAAACATAACTTTTAGGAATTTATTTGCTGCAATAAAACTCTATACAAAGGAAAGCAAGAATATGTATGGCTGAGTCTCTTTGCTGTTTACCTGAAAGTACCACATCATTGCTAGTCAACTATACCCCAATACAAAATTAAAAGTTAAAAAAAAAATTAGAAAGCAAGAGAATGATTAATTCAGGATGAAGATGATCCTGGCTCAGGTGGTGATGGGCTGAGATGGAGGTGAGGAAAACATGTGGCTACATGTAAATTATTAGAAAGATCTTAGCTTTTTTGTTTGCCATGACATTTACTGCAGTATTTAATAATAAAGGGGAGAAAAGAAATCAAAGTTCACAAACAGATAAAGCATATTGGATCTCCAGTCCAATATCCGCACCCCTCCACACGCACATACCAAATATCCACTGTATCAGTTTCTCTTATATCCTTCTAAAATTTTTCATCTTAGTTGTTGTATTCTAATCCCCTATTTTAAAAGCAACAAGTAGCCTGCAAGCTACTAGATTGGAAGAGAAGAACAATACTACTTCCCATTGGTCAGGAAGATCCCCTGGAGAAGAGCACGGTAACCCACTTGGGTATTCGTGCCTGGAGAATCCCATGGACAGAGGCAGGAACTCTGGACACTCATGGACACTCCGAGGGGAAAAAGTGAGGTCTTGAATGAAGTTGCTGTTGTTCACAATGATTGCAAGAAGAGACTCTACAGTAACTTTGAAACTTTACAGTAAAGGCTTTGGAACAGCAATAAAATCTTAAGCAAAGAGCCTGAAAACTAGCAACAGAAACCAACAGCTTCCTCCTAGCTCAACCCAAGCTATTTTCCCCTCAGAGTCGCTGGACAGACAAGTGTTGAAATGTTTTCTATCTGCCCTGAATTCCTATGATTATCTAGAGCAATCAGAGGGGCTGGTGAGGGCAGAGGGCTGTGAACAAAGTCCTCCATGTCTCCACCCACTAGGAAACCACAGACTTCTCAGGGCTTGCTCCCCAAAACATCCACTTCCTCAGTCTCACCACTCAGCTCACACCCCCACTTGACTTGCGTGTGCAGAAAGAAGGCAGGAAGTAGAGATGAAAGCGGAAATTACATCCCTCACAGTTGCATCAAGGGACTTAGATGTCATTGCCTGGTTTAGGATGGTGGAATTCTGCACCAGTCCCTCTGCCCCTAACTACCAACTGAGCTGCCATCACTTCTTCAACAAGCAGTTAGATTTCATTAACATTTCTTCCCACAATTGGACTGTAACCAGCAGGGTGCTGGTAAATACTTAAAAGCTGGCTCCATAATGTTTGTTTATTCCCATGGTGTATATACTGTATATACTCCCACCATGGCCAATTTTGGGCTACCAGTGTGATATCACAGAATGCGCAGTTGGGAAACGATCGGTGCAACAGGCTCTGATGAGCTGGTCTGAGCAGGTGCCCTTCTATCACTAAGTCTAATACTTTCATTATAGTTTATTATTTGGGGGGCAAGTCCTCTACAATTGTCTGATATTTTACAGCCCAGCCCCTGTTTCTTCATTTTTAAATACTTACTAATTTATTTAATTTTGACTGTGTCAGGGCTTAGTTGGAGCACGTGGGATTTTTGGTGCATCATGCAGGATTTTCTGTTGCTGGCACACAGACCCCTTGGTTGCAGCGCACAGGCTGAGCCACTCCACAACACATGGGTCTTTAGTTCCCCATCCAGGAATCGAACTGGTATTCCCTGCATTGCAAGGCAGATTCTTAACCCCTGAACTACCAGGGAAGGACTTCATTTTTAAACGTGGGAAAATAAGACCTACTTCTCCAGAGTATTGGGAGAGTCCAAATGACAGGCATATGAGGTTTTCGACTCATGTCAGTTCTCCTTCCCTCATCTCCTTTCCTTCTCGCATTGCACTTTCAGTCCTCTTCCTCATTGTGAAGACACATTCCCACCAGGGATCTAAGTCCAGGGAAGGGCCAGCTGGAGCCCAGGAGATAGAGGAGGTCTCCCACTGATGGCAGCTGGGATGCCAAGAGGAATTTTCCTCCTAGAAAAATGCTAGCGGACTCTACACAAAATTGAGGTCTATGCCATGAGTGGATCTCCCTGTGAAAGGTTCTGTTTGTATTTGGCATTCTCCCTAGTGGTGCCCTTGGGGATCCTTGTGGAAATAAACAATAGGTCCTGCTTGGTGCAGACTCCGGGAGATTGTGAAGGACAAGGAAGCCTGATGTGCTGCAGTCCATGGATACGACGTAGCAACTGAACAACAACGACCTGCGTGGTGACAGGTCCTACACAACAGTGAGTTTCACATTGGATGCTACAATAGCACAGGCACCATACTGTACCATAGATTTGACAGGGGTTAAGCAGGTGATTTGGGGGTTGCCCCATTTCCTATGGAAGGCATTTCTCTAGGAAAGTGCATTACTAGCTCCAAACTTACATAACCTATATTGAATTCAACCCATTACTATTTGGGGGGTGTAAATATATAGACACCACACTAACAAATGGATACTACAGGAGGTTTAAAAAATCTTCCTCCTCTAATTATGAGGTTACACCTCTTTTTCTTTAGAGTCAAGTTTCTAGAAAGAGCAGGATTACCTTCCCCTTGCTCAATGGCCCACATGGTCAGGTTTCTCTTCATCTCATTTCCTGACACCTCTGGGAGAAATCACCCATAGCTTCTGAAGTGTTTTTGAAAATATATCCACAAATTCTTGGGTACTTCTTCCCTAAAGAGATGGAATGTGATTCCCATCCCCTTGAGAGTGGACTGTGCATAGAGACTTGCTTCAAGTGAAGAGAAAATGGCATAGATGGTGGGTTATTGCTTCTAAGATTAGGCTGTAAAAAGACTACAGTTCTGTCTTGGATCACTTGTCATGGAGAAAGCTACAGATACACCTTGGAGATACTATGGGTTTTGTTTCAGACCACCACAATAAAGCAAACGCTAAATAAAGCAAGTTGTATGAATTTTTCCAGTGCATATAAAAGTTACGTTTATATTATACTGTAGTCTATTAAGTATGAAATAGCATGAAGTCTTTAAAAAGTACTTACCTTACTTTAAAAATACTTTATTACTAAAAACTGCTAACCATCATCTAAGCCTTCGGTGAATCACAGTCTTTTTGCTGGTGGAGGGTCTTGCCTTGATGCTGATGGCTGCTAACTGATCAGAGGGGTGGGTGATAAAGGCTGAGGTGGCTGTGACAATTTCTTAAAATAAGACAATAATGAATTTTGCCTCATTATTAGACTCTTCCTTTCATGAACGATTTCTCTGTAGCATGCAGTGCAGTTTGGCGACATTTTGCCCACGGTAGAATCTCTTTCAAAATTGGAATCATTCCATTCAAACCCTGCCATAATTTTGTAAACTAAGTTTATGTGATATTCTCAACCCTTTGTCATTTCAACAATCCTCACAGTATCTTCACTAGAAATAGATTCCATTTCAAGGATCCACTTTGCTCATGTGCAGGAAGCAACTCCTCCTCATCTATGAAAGTTTTATCCTGAGGTCACAGCAATTCAGTGACATCTTCAGGCTCCACTTCTAATTCTAGTTTTCTTGCTATGGCAGTTACTTCCTCCACTGAGGTCTTGAACTCCTCAAAGTCATCCATGAAGGTTGCAATCAACTTCTTCCAACTCCAGTGAATGTTGACATTTTAACTCTCCCCATGAATCATGAATGTTCTTAATGGCATCTTGAATAGTGAACCCTTTCCAGAAGTCTTTCAATTTACTTTGCACAGATCCATCAGAGGAATCATCACCTATGGCAACTACAGACTTATGAAATGTATTTCTTAAACCATAAGACTTGAAAATCAGAATTACTTCTTGATCCCTAGGCTGCAAAATAGATGTTGTGTTAGCAGGCATGAAGACAACAATCATCTCATTGTACAGCACATCTCCATCAGAGTTCTTGTGTGTCCAGGTATATTGTCCATGAGCAGTAATATTTTTCAAGGAATCTTTTTTTTTCTGAGAAGCAGGTCTCAACAATGGCTTAAAATATTTAACCATGTTGTAAACAAATGTGCTGGTCATCTAGGCTTTGTTGTTCCATTTATAGAGCACAGGCAGAGTAGATTTAGCATAATTCTTAAGGACTGTAGACATTTTGGAATAATAAATGAGCATCACCTTCAACTTAAAGTCACTAGCTACATTAGCCCTTAATAAGAGAGTCAGACTATCCCTGGAATCTTTCAAACCAGGCATTGACTTCTCCTCTCTAGCTATCAAAGTGCTATCAAAGTCCTTAAGTCTGTTTTGTTGACATTGAAAATCTAGTGTTTAGTATAACCACTTTTATTAATTATCCTAACTAGATCTTCTGGACAACTCGCTGCAGCTTCTACATCAGTACTTGCTGCTTCATCTTGCACTTTTAAAACTCATGAACCAATGTCTGCTAGTCATATAAGTTTTTTTGCTTTTCCAGTGCATATAAAAGTTACGTTTATATTATACTATAGTCTATTAAGTATGAAATAGCATGAAGTCTTTAAAAAGTACTTCAGTCACTTCAGTTCAGTCCCTCAGTCATGTCCGACTCTTTGCAACCCCATGAACCACAGCACGCCAGGCTTCCCTGTCCATCACCAACTCCTGGAGTTTGCCCAAACTCATGTCCATCGAGTCGGTGATGCCATCCAGCTATCTCATCCTCTGTCGTCCCCTTCTCCTCCTGCCCCCAATCCCTCCCAGCATCAGGGTCTTTTCCAATGAGCCAACTCTTCTCATGAGGTGGCTCAAGTATTAGCCAAAGTATTTCAGCTCCAGCATCAGTCCTTCCAATGAACACCCAGCATCAGTCCTTCCAATGAACACCCAGGACTGATCTCCTTTAGGATGGACTGTTTGGATCTCCTTGCAGTTCAAGGGACTCTCAAGAGTCTGCTCCAGCACCGCAGTTCAAAGCATCACTTCTTCCCTTACTTTAAAAATACTTTATTACTAAAAACTGCTAACCGCAACCTTTTCTTCTGCAGATTCCTCACTTCCTCCAGTCTTCATAGAATTGAATAGAATTAGGACTGAGCTTTGGATGAGGCTTTGGTTTAAGGGAATATTGTGGCTGGTTTGATCTTCTATTCAGACCTATAAAACTTTCTCTATATCAGCATTAAGGTTGTTTGCTTTCTTTATCATTCATGTGTTCACTGAAACAGCACTTTTAATTTCCTTCAAGAACTTTTCCTTTGCATTCACAACTTAGCTAACAGATTGGTTCAAGGTCAAAGTCCTATCTCAGCTTTTGACATGCCTTCCTCACTAAGCTTAATCATTTCTAGTGCTTGGTTTAAGGTGAGAGACATGTGACACTCACTTGAACACCTTAGAGGTCATTGTAGCCTAATTTCAATTTTTATTGCATCTCAGGGAATAGGGAGGCCCCAAAAGAGGGAGAGAGATGGGGGGATGGTCGGTGGGTAGAGAGTCAGAATGCACACATGTATTGATGGAGCTTGCTGTCCTACATGGGCACAGCTTGTGGCACTTTGGTGGCTGGGAGGAGCCACCCACACCCGAGGCCAGGGCCGGCAGCAGGGAGGAGCAACCCGAGGAACGGGGGCTGGGCGGGCACAGGAGGGCCTAGAGGAGCTATCCCACATCAAAGGTCAGGAATGGCGGCAGTAAGGAGATACCCCTTGTCCAAGGTAAGGAGCAGCAGCTGTGCTTTGCTGGAGCAGCCGTGAAGAGATACCCCACGCCCAAGGTAAGAGAAACCCAAGTAAGACGGTAGGTATTGCAAGAGGGCATCAGAGGGCAGACACACTGAAACCATACTCACAGAAAACTAGTCAATCTAATCACACTAGGACCACAGCCTTGTCTAACTCAATGAAACCAAGCCATGCCCGCAGGGCAGCCCAAGACGGGTGGGTCATGGTGGAGAGGTCTGACAGAATGTGGTCCACTGGAGAAGGGAATGGCAAGCCACTTCAGTATTCTTGCCTTGAGAACCCCATGAACAGTTTGAAAAGGCAAAATGATAGGATACTGAACGAGGAACTCCCCAGGTCATTAGGTGCCCAATATGCTACTGGAGATCAGTGGAGAAATAACTCCAGAAAGAATGAAGGGATGGAGCCAAAGCAAAAACAATACCCAGCTGTGGATGTGACTGGTTATAGAAGCAAGATCTGATGCTGTAAAGAGCAATATTGCATAGGAACCTGGAATGTCAGATCCATGGTCAAGGCAAATTGGAAGTGGTCAAACAAGAGATGGCAAGGGTGAACATCGACATTCTAGGAATCAGTGAACTAAAATGGACTGGAATGGGTGAATTTAACTCAGATGACCATTATATCTACTACTGTGGGCAGGAATCCCTCAGGAGTAGCCATCACGGTCAACAAAAGAGTCTGAAATGCAGTACTTAGATGCAATCTCAAAAATGACAGAATGATCTCTGTTCGTCTCCAAGGCAAACCATTCAATATCACAGTTATCCAAGTCTATGCCCCAACCAGTAACACTGAAAAACTGAAGTTGAATGGTTTTATGAAGACCAACAAGACCTTTTAGAACTAACACCCAAAAAAGATGTCCTTTTCATTATAGGGGATTGGAATACAAAACTAGGAAGTCAAGAAACACCTGGAGTAACAGGCAAATTTGGCCTTGGAATGCGGAATGAAGCAGGGAAAGACTAATAGAGTTTTGCCAAGAAAATGCACTGGTCATAGCAAACATCCTCTTCCAACAACACAAGAGAAGACTCTACACATGAACATCACCAGATGGTCAATACCGAAATCAGATTGATTATATTCTTTGCAGCCAAAGATGGAGAAGCTCTATACAGTCAACAAAAACAAGACCAGGAGCGGACTGTGGCTCAGATCATGAACTCCTTATTATCAAATTCAGACTTAAATTGAAGAAAGTAGGGAAAACCACTAGACCATTCAGGTATGACCTAAATCAAATCCCTTATGACTATACAGTGGAAGTGAGAAATAGATTTAAGGACCTAGATCTGATAGATAGAGTGCCTGATGAACTATGGAATGAGGTTCATGACATTGTACAGGAGACAGGGATCAAGACCATCCCCATGGAAAAGAAATGCAAAAAAGCAAAATGGCTGTCTGGGGAGGCCTTACAAATAGCTGTGAAAAGAAGAGAGGCGAACGGCAAAGGAGAAAAGGAAAGATATAAGCATCTGAATGCAGAGTTCCAGAGAATAGAAAGAAGAAATAAGAAAGCCTTCTTCAGCGATCAATGCAAAGAAATAGAGGAAAAGAACAGAATGGGAAAGACTAGAGATCTCTTCAAGAAAATTAGAGATACCAAGGGAACATTTCATGCAAAGACGGACTCGATAAAGGACAGAAATGGTATGGACCTAACAGAAGCAGAAGATACTAAGAAGAGGTGGTAAGAATACACGGAAGAACTGTACAAAAAGATCCTCACGACCAAGATAATCATGATGATGTGATCACTAATCTAGAGCCAGACATCCTGGAATGTGAAGTCAAATGGGCCTTAGAAAGCATCACTACAAACAAAGCTAGTGGAGGTGATAGAATTCCAGTTGAGCTGTTTCAAATCCTGAAAGATGATGCTGCACTCAATATGCCAGCAAATTTGGAAAACTCAGCAGTGGCCACAGGACTGGAAAAGGTCAGTTTTCATTCCAATCTCAAAGAAAGGAAATGCCAAAGAATGCTCAAACTACCACACAACTGCACTCATCTCACATGCTAGTAAAGTAATGCTCAAAATTCTCCAAGCCAGACTTCAGCAATACGTGAACCGTGAACTCCTTGACGTTCAAGCTGGTTTTAGAAAAGGCAGAGGAACCAGAGATCAAATTGACAACATCCGCTGGATCATGGAAAAGCAAAAGAGTTCCAGGAAAACATCTATTTCTGTTTTACTGACTATGCCAAAGCCTTTGACTGTGTGGATCACAATAAACTGTGGAAAATTCTGAAAGAGATGGGAATACCAGACTACCTAATCTGCCTCTTGAGAAATCTGTATGCAGGTCAGGAAGCAACAGTTAGAACTCGACATGGAACAACAGACTGGTTCCAAATAGGAAAAGGAGTACGTCAAGGTTGTATATTGTCACCCTGCTTATTTAACTTCTATGCAGAGTACATCATGAGAAACACTGGGCTGGAAGAAACACAAGCTGGAATCAAGATTGCCAGGAGAAATATCAATAACCTCAGATACGCAGATGACACCACCCTTATGGCAGAAAGTGAAGAGGAGCCAAAAAGCTTCTTGATGAAAGTGAAAGAGGAGAGTGAAAAAGTTGGCTTAAAACTCAACATTCAGAAAACGAAGATCATGGCATCTTGTCCCATCACTTCATGGGAAATAGATGGGGAAACAGTAGAAACAGTGTCAGACTTTATTTTTTGGGGCTCCAAAATCACTGCAGATGGTGCTTGTAGCCATGAAATTAAGAGACTCTTACTCCTTGGAAGAAAAGTTATGACCAACCTAGATAGCATATTCAAAAGTAGAGACATTACTTTGCCGACTAAGGTCCATCTAGTCAAGGCTATGGTTTTTCCTGTGGTCATGTATGGATGCGAGAGTTGGACTGTGAAGAAAGCTGAGTGCTGAAGAATTGATGCTTTTGAACTGTGGTGTTGGAGAAGACTCTTGAGAGTCCCTTGGACTGCAAGGAGGTCCAACCTGTCCATTCTGAAGGAGATCAACCCTGGGATTTCTTTGGAAGGAATGATGCTAAAGCTGAAGCTCCAGTACTTTGGGCACATCATGCAAAGAGTTGACTCATTGGAAAAGACTCTGATGCTGGGAGGGATTGGGGGCAGGAGGAGAAGGGGACGACCAAGGATGAGATGGCTGGATGGCATCACGGACTCGATGGACGTGAGTTTGAGTGAACTCCAGGAGTTGGTGATGGACAGGGAGGCCTGGCGTGCTGCGATTCATGGGGCTGCAAAAAGTCGGACACGACTGAGTGACTGAACTGAACTGTGGCACTTCAAAATAATTACAATAGTGACAACAAAGGTTACTGATCACAGGTCACCATAATGAATATAATCATGCTGGAAAAGTTTGAAATATTACAAGAATCACCAAAAGGCACAAAGTGAGCACTTGCTTTGGAAAAGCGGCGCTGACAGACTTGCTTGAGGCAGGTGCCACAGACCTTCAGCTTGTAAAAAAGCCAGTAACTGCAAGGCTTAATAAAGTGAAGCACATAAAACAAGGTGTGCCTCTACGTCTAGAGCCGGCCCTTATAGAGGCCCACAGGGGAGAACCTGAAGCCTCCAGCCGAGAGCCGTGTGAGTGACCGTCTTGGAAGTCGGTCCTGAGGCCCAGTCAACCCTTCAGAGGCTCTAGCCCTGATTGACAACTTGACCACCAACCCATGAGGAACCTTGAGCCAGAACCACCCAGCTAAGCCACTTCTAGATTCTTGACCCTCAGAAAGTATGTAACATATTAAATGTTTGCTGTTTTAAGTTTGTTGTTTGGGAGTGATTCATTATACAATAATGGATAACTCAGTAGTGATATGCAGTAAGTATATCTACCTAAGATATGCAGTCATGGATGACTAAGCTTTCTAGGGCACAAATCTCATGACTGTTTTTACCCTTTACTTGACTCAAGTTCTGTATACATGATACTTCTTGTTCTTTTTCACATTCCCTTCTAGATTGATGAGGCACTCTGTTCCCTTATCTTCTGTATAGCCCCACTTCATGTATCGACATTTCTCTGCCCATCCCTTCCCTTGGGTTCCCAGAATTCTATCTTTACATTATTTTCTTACTTTACACACACTGCCCTATGCACTCTCATGATTTTTATTAACACTTGTATTCTTTTAAAGGCAGCTGAGAATTCAAACTC
Organism: Ovis aries; assembly: GCF_016772045.2. Classification (NCBI taxonomy): domain Eukaryota; kingdom Metazoa; phylum Chordata; class Mammalia; order Artiodactyla; family Bovidae; genus Ovis; species Ovis aries. The sequence goes on along the minus strand of NC_056061.1, from coordinate 30,431,138 downwards.
TCAGAAGCTGATGAAGAATGTATCCCCTCATATAATAACTGGGTGAAGGGCTGGGGAGCAGGGCTGGCGCTCACAGAATTCCTATAAGATCTGCCAAAATTTGGCCCCAGGGACTAGAAACCCGGACTCAATACTTCCAGGACATTTCATCTCTCATTACTTCTTATCTCTGCCTGCTCTGGTTTCTCTCTGAATGTTTGCCACATTCTTTCCCTGCTACAGACAGACTCTCTCTATAAGCTGGAGAGACAGCACCATACCTGTCCGTCCCACTGAGACCACATGGAGTGGCGGAGAAATAGTTCTGCAAAATATTTCTATCCAGAAATAGTTCTGAAGGGATGACATCAGATAGGAACGTCCTATGTCCACCACACTGGGAGATGGATGGCTCCACCACTGGGCTAGTACTGTTTCCTGAACTCCAGAGCTCTGCATCAACTGGCTCCCGGACATCTCCAGGTGGAAGGACGTTGGGCACTATGTTTGTTTGCTAGGGCTGCCTCAACAAAGCACCAAAATTGGTTGGCTCAGAACAGTGAAATTGCACAGTTAGAGAGGTCAGAAATCCCAAATCAAGCTGTTGACAAGGCCCTACTCTCCATCTGGAGGTCTGGGGATGATCTGTCCCGGGCCTCTCTTCCAGCTTCTCGGCCTACAGATGCGTCGCTCCAGTCTCAGCCTTCATCCTAGTGTGGTGTCCTCCTTGTGTGTACATCTGTCTCTTGTGTGTCATGTCTGTGTCCAAATTTCTGCCCCTTATACAGGCACAGTCATACAGGATTAGGACACACCCTCATGACTTCATCTTAACTTGATTGTATGCAAAGATCTTATTTCCAAAGCAGGCCACATACTGCTGGACTGGGGGTAGGACTTCAGCATGCGAGTTTCAGAGGGACACCACCGAACCCAAAACAGGCACAGGAAGAGTTCCCACAGAAAATGCATTGTCTTTGCTTGTTCTTGTCCCCTTCCTGTTCTCTAAACTGATTCCTTTCCGCATATACATTGGCCTGGTTAGAGGTAATATTACATGTCCTGCCATCCAAACCAAAAAAAAACTGGGTGTCATCATTTCTTCTATATTTAATCTTCATTAAGTCCTGCCAGGGCTACACCTTAAATGTCTCTTAAATAGGTCCCTCCCTCTCCAATCCCATGGTGACACTGCTTTAGCTCAGGTTCTTAATACTTCCTGCCTGGATGTTACAAAAAAAAACCCTGCATGGTCTCTTTACCTTCATTTTGGGCTCATTGTTCTGCCCACTCCACTCCCTCCCCTACCACCAATACATCCAATACCAAGAAGCCTGTGTGATCTGTCAAAATAGAAAAAGGTTTGTTTTTTTTTTAAATCTACTTCAGAACCTTTCCAGTAAGTCCCAATAAATAAAGGCAAAGCACAAAGCTATTAGTAAACCACCCCTCCCACCCCACCCTACCCCGGCCCTGATACTGCGATCCTTCACGGACTAACCTCTGGCCATGCTTCTCTCTAATCTTCTCCCAGACTGAAACAGGCAGCACTTCCCCTAAGATCAGGTCTCTGTTCCTCCCCACCATTTCCCTGTCAAAAGCTTCCCCATTCTTTAAGGATTACCTCAAGAACTTTCTCTGGGAATCCTTCTGTCTTAGTCTGTTTAGGCTGCTATAACAAGAAAGCCATCCACTGGCTGGTTTAAACAACAAACATTTATTTCTCACATTTCTAAAGACTGGGAAGTATAAGACCAAGGGGCCAGCAGATCGCGGTCTGGTAAGAGTCCACCTAATGGCTTGTAGCAGTATGGAAGGCAAATTAAAAATGGAGTCAGTATTGCTAAGAGAGCTCCCTGAATGGAGCTAGAAAGCCACTGAGGAAATGTGACTTATGTACGTCTCAGCCTGATTCTGGACGTCCCACTGAGACCACATGGAGTGGCGGAGAAATAGTTCTGCAAAATATTTCTATCCAGAAATAGTTCTGAAGGGATGACATCAGATAGGAACGTCCTATGTCCACCACACTGGGAGATGGATGGCTCCACCACTGGGCCAGTACTGTTTCCTGAACTCCAGAGCTCTGCATCAACTGGCTCCCGGACATCTCCAGGTGGAAGGACGTTGGGCACTATGTTTGCTAGGGCTGCCTCAACAAAGCACCAAAATTGGTTGGCTTAGAACAGTGAAATTTCACAGTTAGAGAGGTCAGAAATCTAACCTTTTGACACTTACTATCCTAACAAAGGTATCCAGCACAGCTAACAGAAACTCAAGACACTTATCTGACTCTTACCCTAAAACAACTTGTCACACTCATCCCTGAAAGACAAATATTTCCTTTCTTGCATCAGAATGTGACTTAATGGCTTTTGCCTTGATAAGCCCCTAGCTCTTTCTCTTCCTCAGAACACTCTTTCACTTTTACCCAAATCTGTGTCTCCCGAATGGCAATTCTTTTTTTCATGAGAATATCTTTTTAACTTTTTATTTATTTATTTTATTTTTGGCTGCACTTCATTGGGTCTTCATTGCTTCATTCATTTGGGTCTTCGTTGCTTCTGCCTGGGCTTTCTCTAGTTGTGGTAAGCAGAGGCTCCTCTTTGGTGTACACGGATTCTCATCCCAGCGGCTTCTCTTGTTGCAGAGCCCAGGCTCTAGGCACAGGGCTTCGGCAGCGCAGCACATGGACTCATTGGTTGCGGTGCACAGGCTTAGTTGTTCTGTAGCAAGTGGATCGAACCTGTGTCTCCTGCATTGGTAGCTGGATTCTTATCCACTACATCACCAGGGAAGTCTCTGAATTGCAATTCTTAAGGCCTCAAATTTTAGGACACTGATCTAGCATCTGACAGTTGCTGGTTGGTGTGGAAAAACGCCCCCTTCTTCACTGGAATTGGAGTCAGAATCCTTTTAGGCATTGATCCCTCTGGGCAGCAGAGGGTGAGGTGCTAGATGCTGGCCAAGGGAATTCTCTCCGGTACCAGAGGGTGGGTGGACCCACCAGCAGAGGCCCTGTCACAGGCAGCTGGCTGGCAATGATGACTCAGGCAATGATGCCGGTCTCCTGGATCAGTGTTCCGCCTGAGGCCCTTTGCTAAGTCCTTTCACCCAACTCTTTCTGGCAGGAGGCCTCCTCCCTTTGGCAACTACAAAACAAACCAGCTAAGTGCCAGTCATAGAAGAGCTGGAATATTCAGTTCCTACCATGTGCAATGGCCTCTCCTTTAGAGCATAAGCTAGGAAGGACAGGGACTGCGTCTGCAGCTTTGTAGACCCAGCACAAAGCACAGGTACACATCGAGGGTGATGATGCCAGCAACTGCCATTTATGAGCGCTATCCAGGTGCACGACACTGCTAGAAGCTTAATGTGCGCTCAGTCTTTTAATCTTCCCAACAGTTACTGAGGTTAGGGCTATTATTTTCTCCATTGCTCAGATAAGCGTAACAAGGCTCAGAGAGGTCAAGGTATTCACCCAAGGTTGGACACCTAGTAAGAGGCAGAGCAGGGATTTGAGCCTTGGCTGTTTGGCTCTGGAACCTACAGTCTTAGCTTTTATACTCTATGGCTTATCAAGTAATAAGGATGAATTTTTATAAATATACTAAAATGAACATGCCAATATCCCATTTTATTAAATTATACACAAAGTCACTTTTAGGGCCCCAGGAAGTTCATCTCAAGGCTGTAGTTTTCCATCCTCTAAAGCAGCTGAAACATGAAACCACTGTCTGGGCTTCACTGACTATGCTAAAGGCTTTGACTGTGTGGATCACAACAAACTATGGAAAATTCTTCAAGAGAAGGGAATACCAGACTACCTTTCCTGCCTCCTGAGAAATCTGTATGCAGGTCATGAAGCAACAGTTAGAACCAGACATGGAACTATGGATTGATTCAAAATCGGGAAAAGAGTACATCAAGACTGTATATTGTTACCTTGTTTATTTAACTTATTTGCAGAGTACATCATGTGAAATGCTGGAATGGATGAAGTACAAGCTGGAATCAAGATTGCAGGGAGAAATATCAATAACCTCAGATATGCAGATGACACCACCCTTATGGCAGAAAGTGAAGAGGAACTAAAGAACCTCTTAATAAAAAGGAAAGAGAGTGAAAAAGCTGGCTTAAAACTCAACATTCAAAAAACTAAGATCATGGCATCCAGTGCCATCACTTCATGGCAAACAGATGGGGCTCCAAAATCACTGCAGATGGTGACTGCAGCCATGAAATTAAAAGACGCTTGCTCCTTGGAAGAAAAGCTAAGACCAACCTGGACAGCATTTTGAAAAGCAGAGACATTACTTTGCTGACAAAGGTCTGTATAATCAAAGCTATGGTTTTTCCAGTAGCCATGTATGGATGTGACAGTTGGACTATAAAAAAAGCTGAGCACTGAAGAACTGATGCTTTTGAACTGTGGTGTTGGAGAAGATTCTCGAGAGTCCCTTGGACTGCAAGGAGATCCAACTAGTCCATCCTAAAGGAAATCAGTCCCGACTATTCATTGGAAGGACTGATGGCTGAAGCTCTAATACTTTAGCTACCTGATGCAAAGAACTGATTGATTGGAAAAGACCCTGATGCTGGGAAAGATTGAAGGCAGGAGGAGAAGGGGTCAACAGAGGATGAGATGGTTGGATGGCATCACCAACTCAATGGACATAAGTTTGAGTAATCTCCAGGAGTTGGTGATGGACAGGGAAGCGTAGCGTGCTGCAGTCCATGGGGCCACAAAGAGTCAGACACAACTGAGCAACTGAACTGAACTGAACAGAACAACTGGGGCTGCTTCCCAGGAAGCTCTGTGATGAAGAACCCACCAGCTAACGCAGGAGACATGAGTTCAATCCCTGGGTCGGGAAGATCCCCTGGAGGAGGAAATGGCAACACTCCAGTATTCTTGCTGGAAAATCCCATGGACAGAGGAACTTGGTGGGCTACAGTCCATGGGGTTGTAAAAGAACTGGACATGATTTAGTGACTGAACGAAAACAACAAAACAGAACAACCACTGATGAAACAGACTAGAAGTGACCAGAAGAGATTTTCTACAACTAAAGATATAATGAAGGAGCATCATGAGGCGAGAAGGAGGCGCGACGCAGTCAAGATGCATGTCCCCAGGGTAGGTGACCCACAAAAGAGAAGATAATTATTGGATTTGTTTGTTCGCCCCAAAGTTTGTTTGTTCAGTGAATGTGTTGTTAAATAAAGTTCTTCGTGAAAATGAAAAAAATGTCTTATTTTAACTTAAAACCAAAGGAACATTTTGGCCAACCCAATACCATTGTAGAGCTTTTACCAAAGGGAGTGAAGAATCCAAGACCCACATCAGGTTCCACAGCTTGGGGGTCCTGTAAGAGAAAGACTAGCCCCCATATGTATGGCTTTGAAGGCCAGTGATGGTTTCACTTTCAGGAGACCCAGAGGGCCATGGGAAAGAGAGAGACTCTGCTCTTAATGGGCTCACACAAAATCTCACACTCTCTGGGACCCAGGACAGAGGCTGTACGTCGAAAGGAGCCTGGGTCAGACCTATCTGCTGATCTACAGAGTCTCCCAGACGAAGGAAGCAGCTAGAATGCACCCTGGAGACATAGACACTGGTAGAAGCCCTTTTGGGGAACTCATTCTACCATACGGACTATGGTGCTGGAAAGAGCCATCTTGGAATTCTCCTTTTAGTTTTTTAGCACCAGGACCCAGCCCCACCCCGACCCCTGACTGATGGGCACAGCACCAGTACTGGGATGCCTCAGGCTGAGCAACTAACAACAGGGACACAACTCACCCACCAGCATACAAAGACCCTCTGAGCCCATGGCCAGCCCTGCCCACCAGAGGTCCCAAACCAGGCCCCTTACATCAGTGTGCAAGCACTAGGTCCAGGAACCCCAGGGCCCTGCAGTCAGAGATTCTGGGACCCAGCTCCACCCACCAGGGAACAGATACCTGTCCCAGAATCCCTGGCCCACCCACCAGCAGGCCTGCTGTAGCGGCAAGACCAGCCTCCCCCAGGAACTGGTACAGACACCACTGGCAGGATAATTGCAACCCACCTGCCAGCAGGCCAGCATCAGCCCTGGACTGGCTGGGCCCTGGCACCACCCACTAGCAGGCCAACACAAGCTTCAGGACACCCTGGACTGCACAGACAGCTGTGTTAGGAAAAGGTCTCACCCAACAGCAATCCAATACCAGCTCTGGGATCCCTGGGCTCTGCAGCCAGACCCCAGGACCCAGATCTGTCCACCAGCAGGACAACACAAGCCCAGGACCTGGCTTCACTGACTGCTGTCTGGGGTCCACCCCTAGGTCTGCTGGACCCCAGCTCCACCCACAAATGAGCCAACATGAGCCCTGCCCCCTCCCAAGGTTCCACAGCCTGCTGCCCTGCGACCCAGCCCTGCCAACCAGCAGCCTCTGCATGAGACAGGGCCTGGTACCAACCGGACCAGGGAGATTATTAGGGTGAGATATTAGGGCAATATGACCAAGCCCCTTAAAAAAGGGAAAATTTGGACACAGACATAGATGCAAACACAGGGAGAATGCCAAGTGAGGATAATGGCAGAGATCAGGGGGACCCGTCCATAAGCCAAGGAACTCTGCAGATGGCCCACACACCACCCCCCCCCCCCCCCCCCCCCCACCGATGGCAGGCTAGAGTGCAGGGACAGGTTCTTCCTCACAGCCCTCGGAAGGCTCCAGCCCCGCTGACACCTTCATCTCAGACTCCCAGCCTCCAGCTGCGAGATGATGTATTTCTGTTGTTTAAGCCCCTACACGCCCTCAAGTTGGTGGTGGTTTCTTGTTACTGCAGCCTAGCAAGCTCACACAGCCAGTTTATATAGATAACCCTGGGTGTTTGGGACTTGAATCGACACTCATGATACACGATTCACCTGGGATTTTCCCGGGACTTAGGAGGTGAGCACAGAAACGAAAAGCAAGGATACATAGTATAAGTCCCAGTGGGCAGAAGAGGGCACATTGTGATCTCGGGATTGAACTGCCATCTTGAAAGATGGATGATGTTAGGGCTAGCAGAGAGGAGAGGATTTTAGGTGGAGGACCCAGCATGAGCAAGGGTTTGGAGGGCAAGTGTCATGGGTGTTGGGAGAATGACTTAAGAGAAGGGGATGGTGGAGGAGAATTCAGAAGACAATGACATGTAAAAATGAAAGTCTTAAAATATCGCATAATTCCACATCAGAGATTAACAGAGAGTGCAAATAAACACTTATTCAGTAAACACATGCTCTTGAATGTTTATTGTGTTCGCAATACTATGCCAAATGTGGGCATAATTCATGAACTCCCAAGACAAAATAAATGCTGAAACTTCAGCCAGCCTTCGTCTTTGATGACAGCAGCAGTCAAACTGACCTTCCAATTTATAGCCAGCTTTTAGTTCAGTTGAGTGATTTCTTTAAATAGAAATCACATTTCTTTCTGAATATGGAAACAAGATTTTTATTAATGGATCCCAGAAATGCGTGTAACAAAAGTCCTCTAGTTTTATAAGCATGCAGCTACTAACAGAGTTACCGTGTCTAATGCTATGAGTTAGAAGATTTTGAGAGGAAATACATCTTTTTTTCACTAAAGCTTTCCTGAAGTCCTCCTTCTGGTAAAGATAATCAGGAATGAAACTTAGGCCTCAAAAAAGATATTTTAAAAAGTTAATGGGTTTCAAACTCAACTCGGAGGTTTATTAAACTTCTTAAGTACGCTTTAATCTTTCTATAATCACCACCTGTTTTGTTCAGTTCTTGTGACTGCCTACTCAGGGACACTGCTAATTCAAGTCATATTTATTTTAGCTTTAGTCAATATTTGACCTTTTTAGTAAATGTTATACTGTTGATATTATACTGCTTAAACATTTATTAAGCAGTGAAAGTTGAGTCTTTACTTCATTTAGTATTTATCTTTGAACAGACCGGGTATAGCACAGATAATCATAGAATTCAGAACTTATTTTATTCAGCTTGAACAAAAGTCATTCTGTGTGCTTGGAAGTGTGTGCAACCAAAGCAGTTCAACGAAGAGAAATAAACCTGTACAAGAACCTGGAAGCCCATTTATTAGTGATTCTGCTAACTCCAGCCCTTGTTGGAAGAAATTAGTTGATGTTAAAATTACTAATTAATTTTTAATTAATCCTGAAGCAAATGCTGAGTATGTCGGTACACCCACAGCAATTCTGTACCTGAACAGTTCCTCATGCTCTACATTTCTTTTTTTTACCAGGTAAAATTCTGAAAATACGATGTTCTTCCTCTCCTAGCCAGAGGACATCAGCCTCAGGGTGGCCAAAGCAGACCTGTAGAAGGCGAGAACGGAGAAGAAGACTCACTTCTTTGACACCAGTAAGTGCTTTGAGTCTCACCAAGAAAAAGAGGAAGGCCATCATCTAGTGAATAGCTTGCGGATTTTGAATGCAAGCGCATTTATCCTCCAAATGTTTATGGAGCATCACCTGTGTGCTGCTGTGTGCCAGGCAGTACGCCAGGGGCTGAGGCTGTGATGTCGAAGCAAATGAACCACATTCCTGCTACCTTGAGGAGAGACAGAAAATAGGCAAATAAATATGGAAAAATTCAGATGTCAATTGTGTCAGGACATTTTTAATAGGATAATTTGATAGATGATTGATGGAGTCTCCTTTGGATTGAGCATCAAAGAAGACCCCTCTGAGGTGATGACAGCTAAGTCTGAAGGAAGAGAAGGATCCAGTCATAGGAAAAGCAGGGAGAAGAACATGCCCAGGAGAGGACACAGTTATGGGAAGGTGCTGAGGCAGGAAGGAGTCCTTATACGACCTCATTTGGAAATAGTCTTCGCAAACATAATTAGTGAAGGTGAGATCTCACTGGATTAGGATGGGCCCTTAACTCAGTATGACTGGTGTCCTTATAAGAAAAAGAAAAGTTGTCCACAGACAGCAGGAGACGACCACGATGTGATGGAGGCAGAGACTGGAATGATGCCTCTACAAGGAACGCCAAGGAATGCCAGCATCACAGGAGGCTGGGAGCAGGCAAGATTCTCCCCTAAAGCCTTCAGGGTGGAGCATGGCTCTGCTGACAACTTAACTCCAGATGTCTAACCTCCAGAACTGTAAGAGAACACATTTCTGCTGTTTAAAGCTGCCTAGTTTGTGATATATTTTACGGCAGGGTGACCTTAGGAAACAGATACAGTTGGGAGGACAGAGAGCGGGAGGCAGGACTGGGCGGTGGGAGACTGGAACGGTGATGCGGCCGCCAAGGTGGCCTCAGCCCCTGGGAAGCTTTGGAGTTGGAAAGACCTGCGGAAACATCTCCGGCGGAGGCAGAGGGCCTTGTGCCCCCAGCGTCCATTTGCCATTGGGTTGACCCAGGAAGGGGTGAAACCTCAGATCAGGCAATTTCCTTCCACTGGGGGTAACATCCTAGAGAGGAACTCAGCTGTGAGCCATCAGCTTCTACTTCCAGCAGCTGGGGCTTTGGGGGCAGTGAGAGCCTCCGTGCTGAAGGGACAGCTGGGCAGGAGATCACAGCATCCCTTACCTGTGGCTGTGTTGTCTGAGCTTGGGAAATCTGGGGGCCCAGAGATAAAAGCCTATTTCTCTAGGGACCAACTGATTCTGGAGAGAGAACTTTGAAGGTAGGGGAGAAGCAGAGTGAACAGAGAAGATGGGCAGGCCTCTGAGAGCTTGAAGAGACGTGAGATCTTTGCTGCAACACCACAACTCAATGTCAGACTCTATCCAAAAGTGAAGGAAGTGCAGCCTCCCTGTATGGTGACCCTCTACCTAAAGGATGTATTAATAGAAGTCCTTTCCTACTGTCAGCTGAGATCAGGCTTCCTGTGACTCAGTTTTTCCCCCTTGCCAAACCAAGCCTTTTTCACTCTGTCACCTACTTGTTCCCAGCAGACAGAAGATATGTTGAGCTTAATTTTTTTTGTAGTTTTCTGTACAGCTCTTTCCAGTGACACACATTCTCTCCCATCCCCTTTCTCAGATGCTGCTGAGGTTCACTGCTTGGGAGCACCAGGGAATGTGTCTCCCTTCCACCATCTGGCAGCTCTTCAAATATCAAAAGACAGTGAGTATGTCTTCCCTAAATCTTTTCTCCAGGCCAAATGTCCCCAGGACTGGATAAACTCTAGTTTCCTATCCTGCTATATAATTTATTACACTGGGCCATCCCTCAATCTTCTTTATATGCTCTTATTTCAAACATTCACTCGATCATCATGTATTTATTAAGCCTCAATTTGGGGACAGGAGCTTTACTAGGTTCTGAGGATTCACCAAGAAGCAAGGAAACTTCCTGCTTTATACTCTAAAGCAGAAAAGACAGGGAAAAACCAACCACAGTTGAATGCAGAGGTGAAGAGCTCAGGACCTGTAGAGATGTACTGCCTAGATTCAAATTGCATCTCCTTCACTTGCTAGCACTGTGTCTTCGAATTACTTAATCTCCTGACCCTAGTCCATTCATTCGTGAAAGCGACAGATACAATGCCTGCCTCATAGCATTGTCACGAGGGATTAAATGGACTCATACGTGTGACACTCTTAAAACAATGCCGGCCACATTGTAAGAGCTTAGTGCACATGACCCATGGTTGTTGCCATGATTGCTACTGAATCAAAGATGCTATGGGAAAGAGAGGCATCCAGGATGATGAGCAAGGTTCTGCCTGTTCCACTGATGCAGGGTAGAATGTTTACTGAGACAGGAGGAGGGGCAGGCCCAGGATAAGGTGTTGGGCTTAGTTTTGCACATCTTAGGTTTGAGGGAATGGTGAGTCATTGAAAAATGTTGTCAGAAGACAACGGATGTACATTTCTGTAGCTCAATTCACAGGCACAGGTTGGAAACTTTCATAACCCCTTAGTATCCTAACATCCTCTTCTGAATTCTCTCCATGTTCTCAGCCTCCAGAAACAAGGTTTTCAGAGCGAGACGCAGTCCTTCAGATATGATCAGAGCAGCCGGGGGCCCTTATGTGTCTAGACACGAAGGGCAGTTCTCATGTGTGGTCAGAGACAGCAAGCCCCTCCCTTCGTCAGTGCTGCACTGGGTGCCAGGCACACGAGGATCGTAACTCACACTTCTGCTCCCAAAGAGCTGGCTGCCAGCAAATCAGTCAATCCTTAGGTGGGTACAGAGCTCTGTCCTTAAATGTCCTTGTTTTTTTTTAAAGATCTCTATTTAATTTTCCATTAGGAGCCCCCATTCTACCGAGTGCAGAAACTCAGTCTCAGTCAGTTTGGGTTCCTCTGCCCCATCCCTGAGGGTGTCTGTCTAGGCTTCAGGGGGTCTCCAGGGACACCTGAAGGGGGTCTTGGAACCTGGCCATCGTGTTTGCATTCCTCCACCGAGATGGCTGTTACCTTCTCCTGCTTCTAGGTCAAGGGTCCACAGGGCACCTGCTGAGCTGGCCTTCTGGTCCTCTCCTCCCACTGGGCTCCTAAAGCCCAGGGCTTGATCTCTCTCTCCTTCTCCTTCCCTACATCCTTTTCTCCATCCGTCACTCTCCCCACCCCTTCTCCACACTTCTCTGAGACAGTCATGGGGAAAGGCTGAGAGGTCATCCAAGACACTGTTTAGCTAACACACCACAAAGCCCTTCCCATCACAGGTCCTCCTAGGAAGCCTGAGCCCCAGGGAGGCACAGGGTGCAGAGGGGTCACTTATCAGAGACCCACGCTATCGATCCACTCATTGATTCCTCTCTAAAACAGTTCCTCCAAACAAAAGAAATACTATAAAATAAAGACATTCTTACTATTTCCAAATATTATCATACCTTCCAGTCAACCCCATCTCTGCCCTGAGAAGCCAGGCAGATCCACCACCCACAAGGCTAGACTCTACAACCTGTTGATTCTCATAGTTTTAACCTATGTCCTCTCCCCATGGCCAGACTCATGGCTCCATCATTTTTCTTCCATTCTAATTCGAACTTCACTCAGTCAGCCTCCCTGCGGCTCAGTCAAATCCCCACCTCCAGTATCTCCTGGTGTTTGAGGCAGGAGAGTGAGGTGATCAAAACCAGAGGCAGGCAGGCAGGTCAGAGAATGTTGGTTGTAACTGTAATCTAGGCAAGATGGGATGAGGGCCTAAACTCAGGCAGGGCCAGTGGTATTTAATCCCCCTCCCTTGAAGGATGCCAAGGACATACCAAGCACTTGGCTAGAAGGTGTAGTGCCACAATCCAATCAAGGCTGAGAGATCATGAGAATCACAAAAGCAGAAAGCAGGTCAAGAGGGATTCTGAAAGTATAATAGAGATGCTCCTGGTGGTTTTGGGTAGGGTGGTGTAACAATTATTAATATATTTAGAGGGATGATGGGATAGTCAAGGGAATGGAGAGAGTGCAATAGAGAGAGATTTATCCACAGAAATCAGTAACCAGTAGGTATGGAGAACAAAGAACCTGACAAACCCAAATTTCACATTGTAGGGAAGGAAAGACTTTCCTCTAGCCTCTATGTTCAGGGACTGGGACCTGCAAATTAAACTGACAAAAGACCAGATTAACAGGAGAAAATGTATACAAATTGTATTGATGTTAATATTTTAATTTTTTTTAATGTGCACAGGAGGCCTTAATAGACAAGAAGACCTAGAATGGCAGGTAGGCTCAGTTAGATCCAGTTTCTGTCTTGGAGCCTGGGTAAGAAGTGGTGGCATTCACTAATGCAGATGACAAGGGAGGAAGTGATTAGAAACTGGGAAAAGATGAGCTCATAAGAGGTGTAGTGTGAGAGGTGGGAGTAAGAGCTAGAATCATGGAAGACAGAATTTTGAGAGTGTGGTGCTAAAGGGGTACTGGGGGAGCAGCCAGAGTAACAGCAAGGTCCAGAATGTGGTCATGATATTGAAAAAGACAAAACTCCTTGGAAAGAACAGGCCCAGGACCTGTGAGCTGCAGGTGTCAGATGAGCTGTCCACAGGGACACGGATACATCGTGTGAGGTGTGAGGCCAGCCCTCCTGGCATGGATGCGCACCTGTCTGTCACTACGTGGTGTATCAGCCATCCCTCCCCGCCCCCTTGTCAGTTGAATAATCTGTGAACATTCCTTTTACATGACTCTTCCAGTTGCTGATAGAAATACTAAACAGGCCAGAGCGGAGTAGTTCCCTTGAACGTGCTTGGGGAGTTCCAAATATGCTTTGAGAGTTATGAAGGATTTTGTTTTATAAAGTTAGGAAGAAATTAATCTTCTACGTAGTCAGCTGACTAATACCTCACCTCCCCTTACCTTCCCATGACAGCCGGATCATAAGCCATGGCAGAGAGAGGAGGGTGAGCTATTTATCTCATGGCTTATTTCCCAGATTTTCTCATGTATCGGTAAGTCAGATCTCCTGGAAGCTACTGAGTTCAGGTCCCATAGATAATCAAAAGCTGTACTTCTCTCAATAAAATATGTGCAAAATGCAAAAAGGCTCTTGGGCTTTCTAGCAGTGATGCATTTTCTGTTGCACCTGATCCTGATAAATTTCATATTCAAGGCTAGGATGGATGGGGACGGGGCAGGGAGGTAGAATAAGGGGATGCTCCTGGTGGCAAGCAGCCTAGAATGAAGACAAATTGAGTCACATAGCTGGATTCTCGCCTAGGCCCTGGCCCGAGCTGCAGGAACTGGGCAGGTCACTGAGCTTCAGTTTCCTCTTAGCTAACGAGGGATCATGCTAGTTTACTATGCTGGGCTTCATAGGTTAGTGTGGAATAAAGGTGAGACAATGGGCTGGAAAGAGCTTTATAAACTCTTAGCCATGAGAGATATGAAGTGAAGGTTGCTCAGTTGTGTCCAGCTTTTTGTAACCCCATGGACTATACAGTTGGTGGAATTCTCCAGGCCAGAATACAGGAGAGGGTAGCCATTCCCGTATGCCATGTCTTTATTATGGAGAACTGCTGGACCTGCATTTCAAACCTTCATCAAGTCTTTGTTGCCATTAACTCTTTGCCCATCCCTATGCACAATCCTTTCCCTCAGCAAGATCTTTGGAAACCCGCGGGTTGTCTGAAGAACTGATTGATTCCGTTTGCAGAGAAAAGCTTCCCCTGCCAATCTAACCTAAACCCAAGCCACCCTAGGCTCATCTTAGCACCAGGTGGGGGAGAAGAAATCTGAGTGTAAAACACCTCTGTTTTTGTTTGTTTTGGCTGCGCTGCGCAGCGTGTGAAATCTTAGTTCTCTGACTAGGATCGAACCCATACTCTCCGCAGCAGAGTCTTAAGCACTGGACAGCCTGGGAATTCCCTGAATGGAAAACAATTCAAAGAGTAGTTTTAAACTTCCTGATGGCAGGGGCTGTGCAGCCTGGGAAGAGGGAAAGACTGCATCAGAAACATTCTCAAATCCTCATTGGACAACCCTCTCACCAAGGCCTGTCATTCTCACTCGCATTTTTCGTTCTTAACGTGGATAATTTTCAGATACTTCTCTCTACCCATAACCTAAACAGCCCAGCAGGCCAGCTTCACAGGTACATTAGAGGAAATGCTGTGAATACGTAATTTTTTTTCCGATGACACAATTTTCCAGGTCACGGCTGCCTCTACCTTGAAGCTATGTATGCGTTGCGTCAGACTCAGGACAGTAGCAAGAGGAGAGATAAAGATCTTCAAGGCTCTACCTCCCACTCTCCTCCAGCTCCTGGGCAGAGCCTGCTAACCCAGGGGGCTGCCTGCTCTCAGAAGCTGGAGGCTCTGGGTGGGTGGGTGGCTCTGTGCCATGGCCCACTCCCTTCCCTCTCTTTCCATAATAGCCACTGCTCCACAAGTTTGAGTCCCCAGGCAGGCAGGCAAGTGGCTCATAAATTGTTCAGTAAAGGGTAGCTATTAAGATTACTAATAGCATGCTATGTGCTGTGGGCTAGTCAAGGGAAATATGACCCAACTCACATTCCAGACAGTTAAGATCTATCCATTTGGGTGAATAGCGTTTCTTGGGTTCTAATATAGGCTTCCCTTGTGGCTCAGCTAGTAAAGAATCCACCTGCAATGCAGGAGACCTGGGTTCAATCCCTGGGTTGGGAAGAGCCCCCTGGAGAAGGGAAAGACTACTTTCCCTGGGTTGAGAAGATCCCTTGGAGAAGGAAAAGGCTAAAGTTTTAATACAGAACCTTAAATCTGACAAGGCTTTGGGAAAACAAAGGTCTGGTCCTCTGCCTTTCAGCAGGAAGAATATCTCTAGTCTGCATATGAAGGCTTTGAGGCTTAGACAGGTTGGCATTTTCCCAAGGTCATACATTTGTCTGGGGCAAGAACCAGATCTTCCTCTGGCCTTTGTTTCTCCTTAAGGCAACGCTCATGTTTATTCCTCAGAAAGTAGCATTTGCCTTCTAAGTGTTAAGTACAACACTAACACTGTGAAGAGGGATAATTCTATTGTTTCTACTCCCTTAAGATATCTGGGTCATCTCAGACTGAGGCTAATCAAACTGCTGGAGCTGTCTGCAAACCAGAAGGCAAGGGGCTGAAGTAGACACCACCTCTCCCAAGGAGGCTAGATGGGACTTTAAGAGGGAGGGAAGAAAATGTGATAAACAAAATAACAGCCATGTGACAACACCGGAAAGATCTTAACATATTAACAATGCTTTCTTTAGAAAAAGGGAGGGGGGAGGGGGGCAAGGTAGGAAAAAGAAGAAGCAGGATGTAGCTTCAAGGAATACAAGTACAGCGACGTGTTGACTAAGACAGGTGGGTAGCTGCTCGAAGTTAGTGTAAAAGAAATAACCTGATCAGGTTAGAGTCCACCAGTACAAGAAATTAGAGAAGATGAAGATTTTTTCTCCCTTCCTTCCTTTTGGTCTCCCTGACTCTCAGGCAGGTGCTCGCACGAGCTCTCTCTCTCTCACACACACACACAGACACACACACCCACTCTCAAATGGAGTAAATACTGTGAATGGCACAAACCACCACATCAAAGCTCATAATTATCCTATTTCAAGGTGCCTCCAACTCCAGTGCTTGAGATGATTTATTTGAAGAGCTTTTCAAATGCTACAGGCTACAAAAGTCTCTGGACGTTTCTATTCCTTACCTTTAAACTCAGTTGAAAAGTCCCTTTCTTCTCCTGCTAGCTCGCTGAGATGGGAGTCGGTGATTTCATTAGCTGTTCTGAGATGGCAAACAGTGCAGTGCTGTTCGGCTGACCAGCAACTTAAATTCACCGGCTAGACTCTTGGTGGTGAAAACACCACCTCAGAGACCTGCCTTTGCAGTGGCTCAGAAAAACTCAGATCAGTGTTCGCCACGCTTCCCTTGACCCTCTAATGGCACGATTCTTCCCACACTTTCTCAGATCCGTCTTTTTGTTTTCTTTTAGTTAGTAGACCTTTTTCTTAAAAGGTTCAGGTTTATAGAAAAATTGAGCAGGAAGTCCAGGGCTCCCATATCCTCCTTCCCCCATCCCAATTCTCCTATCATTAACATCTTGCATTAAGTGCACATTGGTTAGAGTTGATGAACCAATACTGATGTTATTCACTAAAGCCCACAGTCTACATTAGGATTCACTCTTTGCGTTGTATATCCTATGGGTTTGAACAAATGTATAATGTCATGTACCCAGTGTTTCAACATCACACAGTACTTTCACTGCCCTAGAAATTCCCTAAGCTAGTCATCACTTCCTCACCGCAACCCCTGCCAACCACTAATCTTTTTATTATCTCTATAATTTTGCCTGTTCCAAAATGTTACATAGTTGGAGTCATACAGTATGTATGCATTTCCGATTGGCTTCTTTCACCTGGCAATATGCATTTAAGGTTCCTCCATGTCTTTTCACAGCTTGTTAGCTCATTTCTTTCAGCACTGAACGATACTCTATTGTGGATGTCTCATAGTTTATGTATTCACCTACAGAAAAACATCTTGTTGCTTCTGAATTTTGGCAATTATGAATAAAGCTGCCAAACATCTGTGGGCATGTTTTTTTGTGAACAGAATTTTTTAACTCCTTTGGGTAAACATCAAGGAGCATAATTTGCTGGATTATGTGGTAGGAGTATGTTTGGTTTTGGAAGAAACTGTCAAGCTATCTTCCAGAGTGGCTTTACCATTTTGCATTCCCACCAGCAATGACTTAAGAGATCCTACACATCCTTGCCAGCTTTTGTTATTGTCACTGTTTTGGATTTTAATCATTCTTTTATGTGTGCTGCTGCTGCTAAGTCACTTCAGTCGTGTCCAATTCTGTGCGACCCCATAGACAGCAGCCCACCAGGCTCCCCCGCCCCTGGGATTCTCCAGGCAAGAACACTGGAGTGGGTTGCCATTTCCTTCTCCAACGCATGAGAGTGAAAAGTGAAAGTGAGGTCGCTCAGTCGTGTCCGACTAATATCGACCCCATGGACTGCAGCCTACCAGGCTCCTCCGTCCATGGGGTTTTCCAGGCAATAGTACTGGAGTAGGGTGCCATTGCCTTCGGGTATCTTATTTTAATATGCAACTCCCTAAGGATATTTTCATATACTCATTTACTATCTGTACATCTTCTCTGGGGAAGTGTCTGCTCTAATCTTTTACCCTCTTTTCAGTTGGTTGTTTGTTTCCTTATTGCTGAGTTTTGAAAGTTCTTTCTATATTTTAGATACTAGTCCTTTATCAGAAATGTCTTTTGCAAGTATTTTCTCCCAGCCTGTAGTTTGTCCTTTTGTTCTACTAAAGATCCATCTATTTTTGTAAATCAATATATTTTCTATCCTTTTCTTCTCTGTTTCCTTGGCAAAGTCTTCTGTTGGTCTGAAAAATATAGAAAAGGACAGTTCTATACCAAAATTCCAAAGGTCCTAGGAAGGAAGTCAAACAAACCCAAGAGTCCTGAAACTATTTGACAATCTCAGTCCTAAAGAGAATTGACTCCTAACAGCTACAGCACTGGGCCCAGGAAGTAAAACCTGCTCCTGCCTTTGTGGAGCCTAGAATGGGGCACCGTATAAGAATCTGGATGCTGTTTGCAGATTTTTAACTCCCAGAGACAGAGGGAGCTCTGATGAGCCCGTGACTACTTGGCCCCATCAACCCATGAACACTGCATACAGAAAGAATTAATAAATCAAATCTAAGAGAGTTAAAACGTCCATTGACAGATGAGTGAATGAAGATGTGGTACATAGATACAGCCATAAAAAGGATCAAAACTGGGTCATTTCCAGAGACATGGATGGACCTAGAATCTGTCATACAGAGTGAAGTAAGTCAGAAATAGAAAAGCAAATATGGTACATGAACACATAGATGTGGAAGTAGAAAAATGTTACAGATGAACCTATTTGCAGGGCAGGAATAGAGATGCAGATGTAGATAGCAGATGCAAGGACACAGGGGTAAGGGAGGGTGGGATGAACTGGGAGATTGGGATTGACATACATATATATATATATATACACTATCATGTGTAAAACAGATAGCTAGTGGGAACCTGCTGTATCACACAGGGAGCTCAGCTCTGCTCTGTGATTACCTGGGGCGGTGGGATGGGGGTGAGGGGGTGAGGTCCAAGAGGGAGGGGATATATTCCCTGTGGCTGATTTACTTCATTGTACAGTAGAAACCAATACAACATTACAAAGCAACTATACCCCAATTTAAAAAAAAAAAGGATACTGTTGCATATTCATAATAAGCTCATTATTTTCCACAGTGGTTCAGCTCTGGACTCTATCAAAGAAATTGATGGTATTATCTAATGTAACCCAGACCACGGGAAGGAGTGCCACAGAAAGGATCACACATGCACCTAAGCGGGAGGGTGCAGAGAGACCAGGAAAATAAATAACAGAAGCCCAAGAGTGGTGATTCCAAAGAGAAGCCTGAAGTGTCTTCTCTAAACTGTTACAGTCTCACTTTTGCCCTGATTACTCTGTGGAAACAGGATGAACTAGTTGGATAGGTTTTACCCATTTGTTGTTGAGGGTTTTTTTTTTGTTTTTTTTTTTTTACTCTTGCCAAACATAAGTCCCAGGAATTGTGTTTGATCTCTTACTCTCTTGCCTTTTCCAGGCCCTTTCTATTAAGCACCATGGAATGGGAAAAAAAAAAAAAAAATCCTTGTACAGTTTATCAAGAGGGGCCTATAAAATCAGCTGTAATGGATCTAGTCTCACTGGGCAATGGGCTGGGCAAGAAAGGCCAAGAAGATTTACCTAAAAGGTGAACTGTGCCCTACATGTATATTTCAAAATAAAATTAAACTATAAAATAAATGTTGGGAAGTTTAAAATATTCTATTTCTTATAGTGATGATATCAATACTTTTTTTTATCAAATAATATATCCTTTCTAAAATCTCTTTCTCACTCTGCTGAAGCTGCTGATGACCTCAACAAGGACTGCATAGCTGACCTGAATGATCTTGCATTGAAAGGGCCCAGCTTTACCCTGGGCTCCACTGGACAAATACCCCCCACACAAGAACAGGCCAGCCCAGTCCTGGGGTTATCAAAGAGTGCTGAAGAAGATGGCTATTGACAGACATCATTAATTCTTAGCTATTTTTTATGGCTTGCCCCACCTTTTCTATCACTAATTAGATCAACAAGTTGTGGTAACAGTGTTTAATATGATGGTT
This sequence comes from Ovis aries, assembly GCF_016772045.2. Lineage (NCBI taxonomy): Eukaryota > Metazoa > Chordata > Mammalia > Artiodactyla > Bovidae > Ovis > Ovis aries. The sequence goes on along the minus strand of NC_056061.1, from coordinate 30,411,538 downwards.
GCTAAGGAAGGAAGGGTATCTCAAAACCCCATAGGGTTTTCTTTGCCTGTTACAAGGCATTTCTTCTAGATGGCTGACAATAAAACATTTATATCTATGTATTAATAGTAAATACTACTGAATTGTCACATGTCCTGGCTTCTTTGCCATTTGACCAGTAATAGGTGAAATTTTACATAATTTTTTTTTGCTTGCTGCACAGCTTGTGGGATCTCAGTTCCCCAACCTGGGATTGAACCCAATCCCTGGCAGTGAAAGCCTAGAATCCTAACCCGTTGGCCACCAAGGAACTCCCAGTAAAATATGAAATTCTTAAAAGATCAATTTTTAGACACTTTCAGGATTGGGAGATACTAATTTTCTACTCAACCTTGAGATTGTAATTTCTTTTTTCTGGCAAGATTTAACCTTTAAATTGGTTTTAAAATCAATCTGATATTGCTTTTTTCTCTTCCCTCTCTGATCCTGTTCATAATTCTCACAGTGGAGGCTGACAATTTCTTTCTTATCTTGGGAACCATAGCCACTCATATTCCAGGCCTCTCAACCATCCCAGGTGGGGAACAAAGCATGGCTCTCTCTCCCTGCAGAGAATTTGAAGATGAAATGCAGTTCATATTAGCACAAGAGAAGTGGGTATGCCTTTTCCTGGAGATCCTTTCAGAAATAATTCTCTTGCCTAACAAACAGGTTGGCTCGGGCCCTGCCCTGACTAAATTCTGAGCAAGACACGTTAGGAGACTTCTTTCTGCTGACGGATCCTTTACTGGTAATTAGGGGCAGTTTGGATTAAATTCAGAATGCAAAGTGACTCCTCCATCACAGATGGCCAACCCCATATCACTCACCTCATGGAAAAACCCTTCAGCTTATTCTCTCCAAGGTAATAGAATATATTCATGACTACCACTAGCATCGTTGAAGAAGGGATCAATTCTACCCAAAATTCTAGGGCAAAATAATCAGGCTTGGCATAAGATGAAGACTTTAATTCTTACTTTTATCAATGTGCTTACTAAAATTCCGATTGTTGTGACAAAGTAATTATGTAGTAGAAAAGCTATTGCAGTTGATAGTTTAATAAAGTCACAGCAGGGGGTTGATCCCCCAACGTTATGGGGTCAAGAATTACAGATTGAAGCAAAAAATATAAATAAATGTCTCACTGCTCTTACATAGTTTGTATATACTAAAATTAATGGCTGGGACCTGGTGGTGCAATTAATTTTGATATAAGGCCCAGTGTAGAGCATGGTAAATAGTACAGACAGATGGCCAGAGCATAGTGTGCAGACACATCTCTTAGCTAACTTCCCCCAAATCCGGAATGTAAGTGAATGATGCAAAAGCGTCCACCACACCTGTGCTTAGAGGATAAAGGGGTTCTTTTTCAGGGTGAAGAATTTAAGGGACTGCTAAACACATGTAAATTCCACCCTAAATACCAGGACTGGCTAATCACTGCAGCAAAGGTGAGATTTTGGGCAATCATTCAAAGGAAGGCTTACAGTTTCTAGAACAGAGATAATGTTTCAAAACAACCACAGATCCCACAAGCTCAAAATGTAATTTTGTATAAAATCTAATTTATGCCTAAAATGTTGACTCTTTTCTTCTGTATTTGTGTTTTCACAAGGATTCTGTAGCTGTTCAATTTCAGTTCTGAGATCGTTTTCAACAGGCTTTTTTGTTGTACCCTAGTACTGCATCAAAGCAACTGAAACTCTGTATTTAATTTTGAGAAAGCATTCTGAAATGTCCAAGTTCTTAAGCCCCAAAGGAGAGGGAGGCAAAGCTAAGCCCTTCACAAACAGTAACAGAAATGATCTCATTAAGCATTACTGTCCAAACACGTCCGCTCTTCAAACAGACCAGGTACTGAAAGAGTGAATAGAGGTGCCGGTTTCTATTTTATCTCCACCTAAAGGTTTCTCTCTTAAGCTGAAACTGAAGCTTATGTGCTTCACAGAGTTCGCTTGTTTTAGAAGGAAAGAAAAACATTCCAAAGAAATTACTCTAAAAACTAAAAATTATAGCTTAAATAATGCTATTGCCATTGGTCATATAGCCTGAAATACAAAATCAGCAGCACAAAAAGACTCTTTAAGTGTTCACATGGATTTTTCCCCCTAATTTTGGTTTCCCTGCTGTACCCTCTCCACCCCCACTCTTCCCCCATCATTCAGGGCAGTACAAGCACTCTCTGTTCACAGCAGTTGTTTTAAGGGAAAACAAACCTCTATGCCGCTTAACCCATTAGGAGCTAGCTGGTAACCTGTGAACAGTTCAATTCAACAAATATCTTTGTGCATCTATTGGACGCTTAGGATACATCAGTGAAATAATCATAAAGAATCGCTACCCTTGGGGAGCTTATATTCCAGTAGGATAGACAAACAGTAAACATTATAAACAGCAACTATTCAGTATTTCTGAAGATACTGAAGAGAGTGGACAGGGTAGGCATCACTGAGGAGTTGGAGGGCGGGGCAGGACATGTCGCAGAGTGAACTTCACATCCCAGGGGAAAATCTTCTAGGCCAAGAGAAGCTGGAGCGGACGCTGGGAGGCTGGAGCAAAGCTGGAATCTTTGAATGTCCTGTGGCTGAAGGAGGGTGAGCAGAGGTCGAAGGGGAGTTTATTAGAGAAGGATGGCCAAATGTGTCATCCCAAAATGTGCCTCTTCAGTGTAAGAATTATTTTGAGCTGATTATTTTGAGAAACAGCAAACACAGGAGGAGCTCAGAAAACAGAGTAGAAGTTCCCCTTACATAAGGGAAATTTATATTTAGAAAGAAAATTTCCCTGTGTAAGGGTGTCTCCCTCTCTGTACCAGGAAGAGAATGAGTGAAATTCACTCAGTTGTGTCCGACTCTTTGCAACCCCATGGACTACACAGTCCATAGAATTCTCCAGCCCAGAATACTGGAGTGGGTAGTCGTTCCCTTCTCCAAGGAACCTTCCCAAACCAGGGACTGAACCCAGGTCTCCCACATTGCAGGCAGATTCTTTAACAGCTGAGCCATCAGGGAAGTGTACCAGGAAGAGAAGGTTCACGAAATTGCAAGAGACACTTGTCACTGGAGAAGGCACAACTTAAAATTGTACAACAAGCCATACCCTGTTTACCAGGCTTTCCCTGGCAACTTCCTCATAACCAGTCTCCCCACTGTTGTTGTCCAGTCGTTAAGTCACGTCCAGCTGTCTGCAATCCCATGGACAGGAGTACGCCAGGCTTCCCTGTCCTTCACCACCTCCTTGCAGTCGCTCAAACGTCTGTCCATTGAGTCGGTGATGGTGTTTAAGCTGGAGTTCTAAGTCACCACACGGGGTTTTTCATTTTTCCCTGCGTGTTTGTCCCATGTATCCATGAAGCAGACATGTTAATAAACTTCTATTTCTTTCTCTCTTATTAATCTGTCTTCTGTTATAGGTGCCTTAGCTGAGAACTAAGAAATAGAAGGAATTCTTCCCTCACTACATGAAAACTCTGATTTCTTCTTCTCAAAGGAGACAAGAGTCTTAGAAAGGTACACATCTCCAGCACAGCCTTGACCCCCAGAGCACTTGTCCCATGTCTTCCAACATCAGAAGATGAAGCATGGTTTAATTTCCTAACGTGCATAAGTCATCCCGCCAATCTCCATTTATTGGTGTCTCTCATCCTTAACATTTAACTTGGAAATGCTTTCTAGAGATAGCTCTTTCTTTTTATTTGCAGAAAAGATCTTCATTTTGGAATTTCTTACTCTCAGATGAACACTGTAAACTTTACCTTTCTGCTGGCTACACAATTGTTGCCTCTCTGAAAAATGTTGTTTGCTTTCCATTTAGATATAAAACATTTTTTCCAGGCATACTTTCACCTCAGTTGTGAACTTTACTAAGACATTTCATCTCTTTCCAATTCTCAGTCTCCAACCCTCCACCTTTCACTCCCACTCTTACTCCTCAGCCCTCTTTTCTGTGCTGTTTTAGAATGGCAATTACCTCCCCATTATGCAGAGATGGGTGATCCATCTTGCAGCTCATTTATACCCTTTGCTCATTAACTTCCTTTCCTGTTTTAGTCATTTCAAATTATTATTACTAGAGAAAAGCAGGAGATAATTTTATAACACATATTTTCCCTACATGTTATAGAGAGAATGTCATTATTTCACCAAATTTTATTTTTCTCTTACTGGGCATTGGGAAACTATGTTTTTCAGCTTACCTTGCTGTTCTTTAGGGCCATGCGGCTCAGTGCTGGTCAGTGGGGGATGGGTGGAAGTGACGTAAACCACTTCCAGGTCTGAATATTAACAATATACCATGAAGTCCTGCATCCTCTCTTCCCTTTCTTCAATAATCTGAAGGCTACATGCTCAGGCTATATCACAAGACAATGAAAATACAGACTTCATGGTTTTCAGAAGGAGGAGAAAGTTCACTGACCTACATCTGAATCCACTTTGGTTGTGCTAAGCCACTGAGTTTCGGAGACTGGGTTTCCATAACAATCCAGAGTATTCTATCACTGTATTCTATCTTATTCAATTATTGTTTCACTCTCCCGTCTCCCTCCAAAACATTTCGCAGATGCAGGAACCAGAGCTCAGTGATGCCTGTAGTCTGCATAAGCTAACATAGCTAATAAATGAGGCAGCCAGCCCCTGGGCCGCTCTATACCAAAGCCACCCTGTTTCTGGGGTTCTCGGTGTACACTTCCTGTTCTTTGTCATGTAGGAAAGGAAAAAAAAAATCTTTTCCCCTCTACTCAGATCTCTGGGTAGGGGCACTGCAACTCAGACTGACAAAAGACAGACTGATGAGACGAAAAAAGCACAGAAGTTTATTAACACTTGTGCACACAAATGGGAACACCAAAGATGAGGAACTCAAAGAGGTGGTTAGAACTTGGGCTTACATAACGTCTTAGCAAAAGAATAGAGCATGTTTAGAGTTGTGACAAGACAAAGGAAAAGGACTTTGAGTTTCTAGGGCAGCAGACTGTAAGAAGGCACACATATGGGGAAACTAATGAAAGATAAGGGTCAGTTAGTCAAGTTTATTGTATAGATTCCTCTGGTGTCATCGTTGGGCTAATAAGGGTCTAGAGTTATCTCCAGTAGTTACCTTCTTCCTGGTAGACAGGGAAATGAGACAACTTTACAAATGTCCTGCTTTTAGGTAAACAGAGGGAGGAAAGAGAGTTTTTCTTGTATCAGTCTTCTCTCAATTGCCTTTCACTCAAAATAGCCCTTATTCCAGAGTGGTATATTTGGAGGTGGCATATTCTGGAGCCTTCTGTAGTGATCTACAACTCTCCTTGGGTTGTTCATCCCAAAGCATCTTATATTTAATCTCTTCAGAATGATCATTTATTCCTAACCACCATTACTCTATTAAAAAGCAAGGAAAAAGGGAACAGACACACTGTAGCTGTGGCCTCCTGAGGAATGATGGCATACCTGTCTGATGTTTAGCTTATACAACCAAAATAGCCACATGTTTCATGCTTCCAATCAATAAGGTGAAGCAAACAAAAAGCCTTGCATTACAACAGATGCTATTATAAGGTAGGGCCAAAGCAAATGTTACCAGGTACTATGAAAAGGGGCTGAAGCAAATCACGGTAATTCAGTATTCTCCTGCGCCATGTGGTATGGAACCTCTACACCATCTAGTCATTTTGCAGCCACATTGACATTTATAAATAATGATACCTCCCAAGAGACACGGCAAACATAATTCTACATTTATGGGTATGTATGTATATGCCCAGACTTCAGAGATAGCTCTGCAAATGTTCAGTTGAGAATTTCAGCACCTACCTGGTTATCAGAGCCAGGAATCCGAGTGTCATCTCTGAGTCATCCATTTTCTTCACCCAACACCAAGTCCAATCATTCTTCTTCATCCCTGACTTCAGACCATCTTCAGTGTTGCTTCATCTCTCACCTGAATTAATGGAGAAGCCTCATAACCGGTCTGCCAGCTTCCACTTGAAATCTCCATTAGCCCAATCTCCTCAGCAAAGTGATCTAAAAAAACAAACAAACCATAAACCAGATCATTTCATCCCTCCACCTAAATCTTTAAAATGATTTCTTATTGTGCTTAGGATGGAATATAAACTCTTCTCTATGGCCTCCAAGGTTCTCCATGACCTGGGTCCTCACCCTGATATCTCTGGCCTTATCTCACAGAGGTCTCCCTGCTCCCTACTCTCTAATCATGTCCTTCCAACAGCTCCGCCTCACCTTGGCCTTGGGATTTGCTGTTGTCTCTGCCTGGAAAGCCTTTGATTTTTAGACATCACCTCACCACCCTGACCACCTACATGAAGAAGGTCCCTCCCCCAGTACTCTCTATTATGGCTTTCAGTCTCTTCAGAAAACCTATCACAGTCTGCAGTGACCTTAGCCATCTTGTGTTTTCTTGCCTGTTTCCCCCCAAAACATTATGTCATTAAATGTAAAATAATAAGCTAATATTTTCTTTGTGCCAAGCACTGTCTTAAGTGTTTTATATACGCAAGCACAGCTTGACAAATAATTCTCCAAAACACTTTTTGTTTTTTAATATACAAACTTCATAGAATGTATGTATCTCTCAATACAGAATTTTTCTGTTTTAAGCTGGTATAAAATTTTATATTTACGTCTCTAAAAATGTAATCTATTTTAGCAAAACAATGTGGTGGGATGTTTTCCAGTTACCATCCAAAGTCAAGCAGTAGAACAGCAGGAATGCTTTTAGACATTTTGAAAAGCACAGCAAGCATCCACAAAGGGAAGGTAGTCTTTGGACACTGCTGATGCTTCCAGTGACCTCAGAGCATCATGCTCAGAATGAGCCATGCTCTGTCACTGGCGCTGGTCCTGAATGCATTTACCAGTGCTTTCCCTACTGAGCCATTGTGTTTTGCTGTACAATGAGTGCTTCCCCAGGGGCTCAGCAGTAAAGAATCCACCTACAATGCGGAAAACGTGGGTTCAGTCCCTGGATCAGGAAGATCCTCTGGAGAAGGAAATGGCAACCCACTCCAATATTCTTGCCTGAGAAATCCCATGGACAGAGGAGCCTGGTGGGCTACAATCCATGGGGTCCCAAAAGAGTCACATGTGACTTAGCGACTAAACAACAACAATATACAAAGAGTAACAGAAAAGTTGAGAAAGTTTGAAGAGAATGGTGGATAAAGAATTAAAGGAATAAAAGTAGCATTTACAATGGAAGAGATGCTACTATACATAAAGCAACTGTTTTAATTTTCTGGTGATCAATGTTTTAAACATTTTGCTCCTTAATGTGACCATTGTTAATAATATCTAAGTGTGTCAAGGTGAAAAAACATTTTCTATACTCTCTTAGGTGGTGTGTGTGTGTGTGTTTGTGCAGACGCTCAGTTGCTCAGTCATGTCCGGACTTTGTGACCCCATGGACTATAGCCCACGAGGCTCCTCTTCCATGTGATTTCCCAGGCCAGAATACCGGAGTAGGTTGCTATAGGACTCCAGGGGATCTTCCTGACCCAGGGAAGATCTTTAATTTCTTCAAGGGAATTTCTTGAATCTCCTGCATTGGCAGGTGTTCTCTAGGGACCTGCAAATTAAACTAACAAAAGACAGACTCGTGAGAAAAGACAGATTTTTATACATGTATATGTATGGGAGTTCACAGAAAAATGTGAATCAAGGAGGTGGTTAGAATAGTTTGCATGCCTGCTCAGTGGCTTCAGTGGTGTCTGACTCTTTGCAACCCCATGGACTGTAGCCCACCAGGCTCCTCAGTCCATAGGATTCTCCAGGCAAGAATACTAGAGTGGGTTGCCATGCCTTCCTCCAGGGAATCTTCCCGATCCAGAGATCTAACTCTGTGTCTCCTGCATGGAAGGCAGATTCTTTACTGCTGAGCCTCTCCCCAGGGCAGTCCATATCTATCCAGTGCACCCACAGACCCCAGTGCCTGGCAAGGCTCAGTCCAGAGTAGATGATCAATTACTGTCCCCAGTCAATGAATTTACAGATCGAAGGAAGCCAGAATGTGTCACCTGAAAATATGCCTTTTTTTGTATATGCCTCTTCGACATCAAAATTATTTTGAGCTGAAGACCTTTGTTGTTGTTTGATCAGTTAGTTGCTCAGTCATGTCCAACTGTTTGCAACCCCATGAACTGCAGCACATCAGGTCTCCCTGTTCTTCACTATCTCCTGGAGTTTGCTCAAACTCATGTCTGTTGAGTTGGTGATGCTGTCCAACCATCTGCTCTGTTGTCCCCTTCTCCTTTTGCCTTCAATCTTTCCTAGGATCCAGGTTCTTTCCGGTGAGTCAGTTCTTCACATCAGCTGGCCAAAGTATTGGATTTCTGCTTCAGCATCAGTTCTTCCAATGAATATTCAAGGTTGATCTCCTTGGATTCACTGTTTGATCGCCGTGCTATCCAAAGGACTCTCAAAAGTCTTCTCCAGCACCACAATTTGAAGGTAGCAGTTCTTCAGTGTTCAGTCTTCTTTATGGTCCAATGCTTATATCCATACATGACTACTAGAAAAGCCATAGCTTTGACTATATGGACCTTTGTCAGCAAAGTGACATCTATGCTTTTTAATATGCCATCTAGGTTTGTCATAACTTTCTTTCCAAGGAGCAAGTGTCTTTTAATTTTATAGCTGCAGTCACCGTCCACAGTGATTTTGGAGCTCAAGAAAATAAAATCTGCCACTGTTTCCACTTTATCCCCTTCTATTTGCCATGAAGTGATGGGACCACATGCCATGATCTTAGTTTTTTGAATGTTGAGTTTTAAACCAGCTTTTTTACTCTCTTCTTTCATCTTCATCAAAAGGTTCCTCTTCACTTTCTGCCACTAGACTGCTATCATCTGCATGTCTGAGGTTATTGATATTTCTCCAAGCAATCTTGATTTCAGCTTGTGCTTCATCCAGCCTGGTATTTCACATGATGTATTCTGCATAGAAGTTAAATAACCAGGATAACAATATACAGTCTTGATGTACTCCTTTCCTAATTTTGAACCAGTCTGTTGTTCCATGTCTGGTTCTAACTGTTGCTTCTTGACCTGCATACAGGTTTCTCAGGAGGCAGGTAAGGTGGTCTGCTATTCTCATCTTCTTAAAAATTTTCCAGTTTGTTGTGATTCACACTGTCAAAGGCTTTAGTGTAGTCAATGAAGAAGATGCTTTTCTGGAATTCTCTAGCTTTTTCTATGATACAACAAATGTTGGCAATTTGATCTTTGGTTCCTCTGCCTTTTCTAAACCCAGCTTGTACATCTGGAAGTTTTCAGTTCACATACTGTTGAAGCCTAGCTTGAAGGATTTTGAGCATAACCTTACTAGTATGTGAAATGAGCACAATCATCTTGATAGTTTGAACATTCTTTGACACTGCCCTTCTTTGGGATTGGAATGAAAACTGACCTTTTCCAGTCCTCTGGCCACTGCTGAGCTTTCCAAATTTGCTGAGATATTGAGCATAACACTTTAACAGTATCATCGTTTAGGACTTTAAGTAGCTCACCTGGAATTCCAGCTGAACTATTTAAAATAAAGGCATTTAAGAAGCAGCAAATGCAGGAAAAGGTCTCTGAAACCTTCTCCTGTTCTGCATGAAGGTGGGATATAGATCCTCCATCTCTGAAGACAGATCCTTATCAGATGGCATAAGAGGAATCTGCAAACAACTCACTGCATTAAATTTTCTATCATATATTTACCTTCCCACTGTTTGCCACTCCCGGAAACCTAAAACTACTTTCTTTTTTCCAGTCATTTCTCTATAAATGTGTCCTTCTTCGTTGAAGGTAGTATGTAAACCAGAGTTCTAAGCCACCTCCTTCAGTTACTCTTTCTTTGAGTTTCTCCCTTCCAGGAGACATATCCATTAATAAACTTCCATTTTTCTCTAGTTAATCTGCATTTTGTTACAAGGGCCCAGCCACAAATTTTGAAGGACAGAGGGACAAGAATTTTTTTCCCTCCCTTACAGATGAGTGTGTGTGTGTGTGTGTGTGTGTGTGTGTTAGTTGCTCAGTCGTGTCCGACTCTTTGCAACCTTAGAGACTGCAGTCCACCAGGCCCCACTGTCCATGGGATTTTCCAGGCAAGAATACTGGAGTGGGTTGCCATTTCCTTCTCCAAAAGGAACTACAGAAAGAAAGAAAGTGAAGTCGCTCAGTCATGTCCAACTCTGTAGCCAGCCAGGGTCCTCTGTCCATGGGATTTTCCCAGGGAAGAATACTGGAGTGGGTTGCCATTTCCTTCTCCAGGGGATCTTCCCAACCCAGGGATCAAACCTGGGCCTTTACCATCTGAGCCACCAGGGAAGCCCCTTTTCCATAATATATGGTCCGAAATCTTTAAAACCATTCTTTAGGAACAATGATTAGATTGAAGAAAGTCAAAGAGATATGACAACTAAATGCAGTGGGTGCTCCTGAATTGAAATCTTCTGCTCTGCAGGACACTGTTAGGGCAAGCTGTGAAATCTGAATGGCGACTATGGATTAGATGGTATGACTCATGGGACTTAAAGCCCACCTGAATGACATAAAGATTACTTCAAGGTGGAAACATTTACCCTACAACCAACTGGAAAGAACTCTTATCTGAACTTCCCTTATCTAACACATGGCTTTATGAGAGTCAGCCCCTCTCCAAGGAGACTTCCAGTCAGAGACCTGACCTTGGGCACCAGGACATTCTAAAAGATAGTGTAAACAAGCTTCATCCCAACCTTCCATCCTTTGAAGCCCCAATCACCTCTACCGCCCCCCTCACTAAGTTGATATATAAACCCTTACCTCTAGCTGTTCAAGTTGCCTCTTCATCTGAAAGCTCCCACATGCACAAACAGACTTATCCTGTTAATCTGTCTATTGTGAGTTCATTCACAGACCACCCTCCCACCACCATTCAAATATAAAAAATAGCAAAAGAAAATTTTCCTTTGGACATGATCTATCTCTGTTAAGTTCCTGATTTGGATGGTTGTCATATGGTTCGTAAGAGAATGTCCTTGTTTGTCAGGAGGAAACTTGGCTCCTATGAATATTTTGCCATGGTATCAATAGGAGTTGGGGTGGTTTTTGTTTTGTTGCGGTTTTGTAACAGGAGGGAAAGGGGCAGCACACAACTTTTGAAAGAATGACATAGCCCAAGGACACAACATAAGCCAATTAGAGTCAAATGGGACCAAGATGGCGAACAAGACTAGACCTTGCTCTTCAATCAGCAAGTGAAATGACACACCCTGGGGTGCCGTGACAGTTCCAAGGCGCTGTCAAAAGACCAAGGAGTGGGCAGTGGCCCAAATCCTGGAAATCTCTACCCCTTCCCCAAAATACTTGAAATAATCCTCCCACTCATTAGCATAAGACATTTCAGTTCAGTTCATTTTGTTTCAGTCGCTCAGTGTCCAACTCTTTGTGACCCCATGGACTGCAGCATGCCAGGCCTCCCTGTCCGTCACCAACTCCCGGAGTTTACTCAAACTCGTGTCCATTGAGTTGGGGATGCCATCCAACCATCTGATCCTCTGCCATCCCCTTCTCCTCCTGCCTTCAATCTTTCCCAGCATCAAGGTCTTTTCAAATAAGTCAGTTCTTCACACCAGGTGGCCCACGTATTGGAGTTTCAGCTTCAACATCAGTCCTTCCAATGAATTTTTAGGACTGATTTCCTTTAGGATGGACTGGTTGGATCTCCTTGCAGTCCAAGGGATTCTCGAGAGTCTTCTCCAATACCACAGTTCAAAAGCATCAGTGCTTCGGTGCTCAGCTTTCTTTATAGTCCAACTCTTACATCCACACATGACTACTGGAAAAACCATTGCTTTGACTAGACAGACCTTTGCTAGCAAAGTAATGTCTCTGCTTTTTAATATGCTGTCGAGGTTGGTCATAACTTTTCTTCCAAGGAGCAAGCATCTTTTAATTTTATGGCTGCAATTACCATCTGCAGTGATTTGGGAGCCCAAAATTATAAAGTCTGACACTGTTTCCATTGTTTCCCCACCTATTTGCCATGAAGTGATGGGACCAGATGCCATGATCTTCATTTTCTGAATGTTGAGTTTTAAGCCAACTTTTTCACTCTCCTCTTTCACTTTCATCAAGAGGCTCTTTAGTTCTTCTTCACTTTCTGCCATATGAAATCACCCAGCCTATAAAAAGTGACCTCGCCACATTTCACAGCCACACTCTCCCTCTGCGATGGCCCACACTCTGTCTGTGGAGTGTGATTCTCTCTGTAGCTGAATAAATCCACTTCTTACCTTTCACTTTGTCTCTCACTGAATTCTTTCTGTGATGAGACATCAAGAACCTGAGATTTATTAGGCCTTGAAACCAGGTACCATGGGTTTTGGCTGGGTTCAAATCCAAGCCACATCGGTTCAAGTACCAAACTGGGTTTTGACTGGGTTCGAGTCCCAGCACATAGGTTCAAGCCCCAATCTGAGGTAAATGGTTTCAGCTTGGTTATTTTTTTAGTTATGAGATGAATAAAATCTGTACTCCCTTACAAGATAGATGAAAAAGTCATAGGGCAGCAGAGGGGTGAGGGATTATAGGCCCTAACCCTAACTCCAGTCCTGTCCTGTGGCCACTGCTGAGTTTTCCAAATTTGCTGGCATATTGAGTGCAGCATTTTCACAGCATCATCTTTCAGAATTTGAAACAGCTCAACTGGAATTCCATCACCTCCACTAGTTTTGTTCATAGTGATGATTTCTAAGGCCCACTTGACTTCACATTCCAAGATGTCTGGCTCTAGATTAGTGATCACATCATCATGATTATCTGGGTCATGAAAAAGTCAGTTTTCATTCCAATTCCAAAGAAAGGCAATGCAAAAGAATGCTCAAACTACCACACAATTGCACTCATCTCACATGCTAGTAAAGTAATGCTCAAAATTCTCCAAGCCAGGCTTCAGCAATACATGAACTGTGAACTCCCTGATGTTCAAGCTGGTTTTAGAAAAGGCAGAGGAACCAGAGATCAAATTGCCAACATCCACTGGATCATGGAAAAAGCAAAAGAGTTCCAGGAAAACATCTATTTCTGCTTTATTGACTATGCCAAAGCCTTTCACAATAAACTGTGGAAAATTCTGAAAGAGATGGGAATAGCAGACCACCTAACCTGCCTCTTGAGAAACCTATATGCAGGTCAGGAAGCAACAGTTAGAATTCGACATGGAACAACAGACTGGTTCCAAATAGGAAAAGGAGTACGTCAAGGCTGTATATTGTCACCCTGCTTATTTAACTTCTATGCAGAGTACATCATGAGAAACGCTGACTGGAAGAAATACAAGCTGGAATCAAGATTGCCGGGAGAAATATCAATAACCTCAGATATGCAGATGACACCACCCTTATGGCAGAAAGTGAAGAGGAGCTAAAAAGCCTCTTGATGAAAGTGAAAGAGAAGAGTGAAAAAGTTGGCTTAAAGCTCAACATTCAGAAAACGAAGATCATGGCATCTGGTCTCATCACTTCATGGCAAATAGACGGGGAAACAGTGGAAACAGTGTCAGACTTTATTTTTGGGGGCTCCAGAATCACTGCAGATGGTGATTGCAGCCATGAAATTAAAAGACGCTTGCTCCTTGGAAGAAAAGTTATGACCAACCTAGATAGCATATTCAAAAGTAGAGACATTACTTTGCCGACTAAGGTCCATCTAGTCAAGGCTATGGTTTTTCCTGTGGTCATGTATGGATGTGAGAGTTGGACTGTGAAGAAGGCTGAGCGCCAAAGAATTGATGGTTTTGAACTGTGGTGTTGGAGAAGACTCTTGAGAGTCCCTTGTACTACAAGGAGATTCAACCAGTCCATTCTGAAGATCAGCCCTCGGATTTCTTTAGAAGGAATGATGCTAAAGCTGAAGCTCCAGTCCTTTGGCCACCTCATGCAAAGAGTTGACTCATTGGAAAAGACTCTGATGCTGGGAGGGATTGGGGGCAGGGGGAGAAGGGGACGACAGAAGATGAGATGGCTGGATGGCATCACGGACTCGATGGACGTGAGTTTGAGTGAACTCCGGGAGATGGTGATGGACAGGGAGCCCTGGCATGCTGCGATTCATGGGGTTGCAAAGAGTTGGACATGACTGAGTGACTGAACTGAACTGAAACCTAACTCTAACGGCCACATATAGCAAAGCTACTGCTGTACCCATCAACACAGGCCAGAGTTGTTGGAACCAAGGGAACTGCCACCAGGCTCAGACTCCCCTGAAGGCCAGGTAAATGAATCAGGAGAGGCACAATGGGCAGAAATTTGAGTGATTCTTACTTTTTTTTTTTTGCTATGCTCACTTCCCTGATATCTCAGTTGGTAAAGAATCCACCAATGTGGGAGATGTGGGTTCGATCCCTGTGTTGGGAAGATCCCCTGGAAAAGGGAAAGGCTACCCACTCCAGTATTCTGGCCTGGAGAATTCCATGGACTGTATAGTCCATGGGGTTGCAAAGAGTTGGATGTGACTGAGCGACTTTCACTTTCAGCAGTGAAGCACGAAGTCTTAACCACTGCACCACCAGGGAATTCCCTGAATGATTCTTACTCTTACGGCCATTTGACTGCCTCACATACCCCCATCCCACTGCAGATTATTACCATCACCTTGTGCATCCCTCTAGAGCCCACCTGGGTTCCCCAGAGTGAGTCTAAGGGTAACACAGGGCTGAGTGAATGGGTTCAGAACATGCCACCCCCAAATATGCCAATTTGACATTTTGATTATTTTTGAGCTAAAGGCACTTGAAAAGCAACAGGTGTAAGAAAGACTCCCTGATTTACTGTTTCTTTCCTAGGAAGGAGACAGAACTCCTGTATGGAACACATCCTGCCTGAACCTGGAGGAAGAGAACATTCTTTTTTCCAGAGATAGCAAGTACAGACCAAGAAGTATTTGAACAAAGAAACCTCGTTAAAATAACCCTTATCTTCCTTTAGTCTCCTCGTATAGCTACTTTCTCATAATTACTACTCTTTGCTCAACCTAGTACATGAAACACTTAGGCTTCACCGCCTTGGTGGTTTTCATTTCCCTGTGAAGGCTCCCACACACATATAAAAATAAAATTTGGATGCTTTTCTCCTCTTAATGTCTTGCTAAGTGGTAAATCGCCTCAGTTGTGTCCAACTCTTTGCGACACCATTGGCTGCCAGGCTCCTCTGTCCATGGGATTCTCCAGGTAAGAATACTGGAGTGGGTTGCCATGCCCTTCCCCAGGGAATCTTCCCAACACAGGAATCAAACCCATGTTTCTCATGTCTCCTGCATTGGCAAGCAGCTTCTTTACCACTAACGCCACATGGGAAGCCCAACTTAATTTTCAGGCCCAGCCAGAGTCACTAAGAGGGCAAAGAAAAATTTTTGCCTCCTCAACAAACCCTAATAAAGTCCATGGAAGTTGGCAGGTGGCTGGGGACAGGGGAGCGGGTGCTCTGAAAATGGTGGCCACCAAAACAGAATTTTCCTTTTCTTTTTCAGAAGATTTGCTATCTGACAGGTACCTGGTTTTTCTCAACATCAACTGACCACATTTGTAACATGGCCTGTTTCCTGTGACCAGTAACTTGATTTGAGGAACAGCTTGGATTCCTGGCTCTCTGATTCCCATGCTGACACCAAGATGAATGCTATCACCCTCAGAGATTTAATTCACTTCCATATATTAATTTGATATAAATAAATGATTAACTTCTCCACTGTATGCTTGTTCTCCTAATGTTTCCCTCTGCTGCCTGGGTATCTGGGTGATTTCCACAGATGAGTGAGGCTGATTCTTAGCTGGAATATACAAAAACAGCCCAATGGGGCTTCTAGTTTCTCCTTCACCCCCAGTACCAGCCATAACAGCCTCTGTTTATGTTCTGTTTGTTGAGTATCACTTTAGGCTTTATTTTCACTGTGTGGCAGATTTTATTACCCTGGTTTGACCCAGTTATTGCACCCATTTAATTATATTGCCTAACTTTCTTGTTTGGAGAAATCTCTCCAAATCTGAAGTCATTTTAGAGTGCAATCAGGCCAGTTTCCAAGAATTTACCCTTCACCACTTGAAAATTTTATTTAAAATGAGCATGGTTGTAAAACAAAAAATTATTGGAGGAAAATACATCAAAATATATTTTCTTTTTAATTTTCTATATGAGTTTATGTAATACTCATAATGGGAAAATGCAATTACTTTGTTTAATAAATTGAGCTTAGAACATTTTCTTTCTTTTTAAAAAACTTTATACATATCTTTAGATTAAAGATAAGAATAAGATAGCCCTGGTTTGACACAATATTTTTCCCCTCAAAATAACTATAAGAACTGACGCAAATCTCATTTCCAGCTGACTCTCACAGATTAATGATGTGGTTGCACTGAAAAGTGTGTGGATCACAATAAACTGTGGAAAATTCTTCAAGAGATGGGAATACCAGACCACCTGACCAGCCTCTTGAGAAACCTGTATGCAGGTCAGGAAGCAACAGTTAGAACTGGACATGGAACAACAGACAGGTTCCAAATAAGAAAAGGAGTACATCAAGGCTGTATACTGTTACCTTGCTTATTTAACTTATATGCAGAATACATCATGAGAAACGCTGGGCTGGATGAAGCACAAGCTGGAATCAAGATTGCTGGGAGAAATATCAATAACCTCAGATACGCAGATGACACCACCCTTATGGCAGAAAGTGAAGAGGAACTAAAAAGCCTCTTGATGAAAGTGAAAGAGGAGAGCGAAAAAGTTGGCTTAAAGCTCAACATTCAGAAAATGAAGATCATGGCATCCGGTCCCATCACTTCATGGGAAATAGATGGGCAAACAGTGGAAACAGTGTCAGACTTTATTTTGAGGGTGCTCCAAAATAACTGCAGATGGTGATTGCAGCCATGAAATTAAAAGACACTCCTTGGATGGAAAGTTATGGTCAACCTAGACAGCATATTCGGAGAAGACAATGGCAACCTACTCCAGTGTTCTTGCCTGGAGAATCCCAGGGATGGGGGAGCCTGGTGGGCTGCTGTCTATGGCGTTGCACAGAGTCGAACACGACTGAAACGACTTAGCAGCAGCAGCAGCAGCAGACAGGATATTAAAAAGCAATGACATTACTTTGTCAACAAAGGTCCATCTAGTCAAGGCTATGGTTTTTCCAGTGGTCATGTATGGATGTAAGAGTTAGACTATAAAAAAAGCTGAGCGCCAAAGAATTGATGCTTTTGAACTGTGGTGTTGGAGGAGACTCTTGAGAGTCCCTTGGACTGCAAGGAGATCCAACCAGTCCATCCTAAAGGAAATCAGTCCTGGATGTTCATTGGAGGGATTGATGTTGAAGCTGAAACTTCAATACTTTGGCCACCTGATGCAAAGAGCTGACTCATTGGAAAAGACCCTGATGCTGGGAAAGATTGAGGGCGGGGGGAGAAGGGGACAACAGAGGATGAGATGGTTGGATGGCATCACTGACTCAATGGACATGAGTTTCGGTAAATTCGGGAGTTGGTGATGGGCAGGGAGGCCTGGCGTGCTGTGGTTCATGGGGTCTCAAAGAGTTGGACATGACTGAGCAACTGAACTGACTTACCAACTGCACTGAAAAAAAATTCTCTCACTAAAATGATTTTTTAAAAAGTTAAATAAGAAAGAATAATCTCACAAAACTACAGTAAGATAGTACCAGTCAGAATGACTATCATTAAAAAGTCTACAAATAATAAATGCTGGAGAGGGTATAGAGAAAAAGGAACCCTCCTAACGCTGTTGGTGGGAGCGTAGGTTGGTGCAACCACTATGGAAAACAGTGTGGAGGCTCCTCAAGAAACTGAAAACAGAATTACTCTATAATCCAGCAATCCTACTCCCAGGCATATATCCAGAAAAAACTTAATTCATAAAGATACATGCACCCTTAAGTTGATAGCAACCCTAGTCATGCCAGCCAGGACATGGAAACAACCGAAATATCCACTGACAGATGAATGGCTAAAGACATGGTATACATATCCAATGGGATACCATTTAACCATTTAGGAAAGAATGAAATAATGTCATTTGCAGCAATAGGAATGCAACTAGAGCTTCTCATACTAACTGAAGGTGGAAAGAGGAAGACAAATGCCACATGATATCACTTTTATGTGGAATCTAAAATGTGACACAAATGAAACCATCTATGAGACAGAAACAGGATCACGGACATAGAGAGCACACTGTGGTTGCCGAGACACAGAGACCTATATTCAATATCTTATGACAAACCACAATGGAAAAGAAGATTTACAAAGAATGTGCGTGTGTGTGTGTGTGTGTGTGTGTGTGTGTAACTGAATCATTTTGCTGTTCGGCAAAAATTAATACAACATTATAAATATTTCAATCTTTAAAATTGGGGGGAAAAGAAACATCTCAGTAGTGAACATGTTGTACTTTTAAAAGTTGTGCATGCTGGGATGACCCAGAGGGATGGGATAGGGAGGGAGGTGGGAGGGGGTTCAGGATGGGGAACACGTGTATACCCATGGGGGTTCGTGTCAATGTATGGCAAAACCAATACAGTATTGTAAAGTAAAAAAATAATTAATTTTTAAAAAAAGAAAAAATAAATAAAAGTTGTGCGTGTACTCAAAACAATTAATAATGTAGTTCTATTAATAAGGGACTCATTTATCTCTCCACCCATTCATTCAACAGTCATCCAATTCCTGAGCCCCCTGAAGTCTTGGGGAAGTAGTGGTGAAGGGGACAGGCCCATCTGCCACTCTGAAGCTAGAGGCTGGTGAGGAATGACAGCAATGAAACAGGCCATCAGAAGTAATCAAACTGTGGGCATGGAACCCAGAGAGTAGAGACAGGGGCAGCTGGAAGGAGTGGACAGTCTCTTTGGGTGATGTCCCAATGAGTTTACTTAGATTCCAGATTAAGTCTTTTTTTAAAGATGCAAATTCCTGGGTAATTCTTTTTGGCCCACCCTTGGCTGGGGGGAGCATGGCTCCCAGCTTTGGATGAAGCCCTTCCATCACAGCTCCTACTATTGGATATTGACATTACCTGACCCCTTCACCACCACACACACACACACACCCCAAGAGCTGATTCAATTCACCTACTCATCTTGGTATGTGGCTCAGGGCCTAGCCCAAATAACACATTTACTAAATGTTGAATGAATGGTTTGCTGGTAACAGGACTTAGGTCCTTACTTTTTATCAGGCTATGTAAGACTCACTTTATGAACCTAAGTAATGATGAATTCATGAGAATTATTATTCATTACTGGTGGGGAGAGAGGTGAGGAGCTTAAAAGCATTATTCCTTAAGTGCAAAGTGTAAAATAGCCAACATTTATGTAACCTTGTGAGTGCTTCTCCTCATCTTATCCAGATGTAGCTATAAAGGTGACGGGAGATGATCCAGGCCAAGGGCCACTATGCTTTCCACACCCGCGTGTATGGGAGGGCAACGTGTATCAACCCTAGTGAGTTTTCCAACTTGTCTGCTTCCTTAGTCTGCTGATACGAGTCCCAACATTCTAGTCTCTTCTTCCAAGCTGTACCCTAGCTTCTGAGGACAAGCCACCCATGACACATTTCTCCCTGGACTTTGTGTGATGGGGAAGCCAAAGAAGGATGGAAAGAGTTTGTGGGGGAGAAACCAAACAGTCTTCCTTCTACCTTCCAAGGTTCTCCAGCTGGAGCTTTGTAAATTAGACTGACCAAAAACAGATTAACAAGAGAAAACCAAAAACAGAAGTTTGTGAACATGTGCTTCATGCACACACATGGGGACAGTCGATGATGAGTAACTCAAAGTGCGGATTAGAATTTGGGCTTATATAGCATCTTAATAAAAGAACAATACATTTTAGAGCAGTGACAAGACAAAGGAAAAGGACCTTGAGTTTTAGGGGTGGTAAATTGCAGGAAGGCAAACATATGGGGAAAGTAATGTTAGATGTGGAAAATTCTGAAAGAGATGGGAACACCAGACCACCTGACCTGCCTCTTGAGAAACCTGTATGCAGGTCAGGAAGCAACAGCTAGAACTGGACGTGGAACAACAGACTGGTTCCAAATAGGAAAAGGAGTACATCAAGGCTGTATATTGTCACCCTGCTTATTTAACTTATATGCAGAGTACATCATGAGAAATGCTGGGCTGGAAGAAGCACAAGCTGGAATCAAGACTGCCGAGAGAAATATCAATAATCTCAGGTATGCAGATGATACCGCCCTTATGGCAGAAATTGAAGAGGAACTAAAAGCCTCTTGATGAAAGTGAAAGAGGAGAGTGAAAAAGTTGGCTTAAAGTTCAACATTCAGAAAATGAAGATCATGGCATCTGGTCCCATCACTTCATGGGAAATAGATGGGGAAACAGTGGAAACAGTGTCAGACTTTATTTGGGGGGGCTCCAAAATCACTGCAGATGGTGACTGCAGCCATGAAATTAAAAGACGCTTACTCCTTGGAAGGAAAGTTATGACCAACCTAGATAGCATATTCAAAAGCAGAGACATTACTTTGCCAACAAAAGTCCGTCTAGTCAAGGCTAGTTTTTCCAGTGGTCATGTATGGATGTGAGAGCTGGACTGTGAAGAAAGCTGAGTGCTGAAGAATTGATGCTTTTGAACTGCGGTGTTGGAGAAGACTCTTGAGAGTCCCTTGGACTGCAAGGAGATCCAACCAGTCCATCCTGAAGGAAATCAGTCCTGGGTGTTCTTTGGAAGGAATGATGC
Organism: Ovis aries; assembly: GCF_016772045.2. Taxonomy (NCBI): domain Eukaryota; kingdom Metazoa; phylum Chordata; class Mammalia; order Artiodactyla; family Bovidae; genus Ovis; species Ovis aries. Next base: position 30,390,777 of record NC_056061.1, on the reverse strand, counting down.
TGAAGCTGAAACTCCAATACTTTGGCCACCTCATGCAAAGAGTTGACTCATTGGAAAAGACTCTGATGCTGGGAGGGATTGGGGGCAGGAGGAGAAAGGGACGACAGAGGACGAGATGGCTGGATGGATGGCATCACCAACTTGATGGACGTGAGTTTGAGTGAACTCCAGGAGTTGGTGATGGACAGGGAGGCCTGGCGTGCTGCAATTCATGGGGTCGCAAAGAGTCGGACATGACTGAGTGACTGAACTGAACTGAACGGAATGTTAGATGAGTGCTAGTATTATTAGCAAGGTTTGTTATGGAGATTCCTTGGCTGCTGACCCTGGGTTGACTGGGGTCTAGAGTTGTCTCAGGTGATCAACTTCTGTCCTTCATGGTAAATGTCCTGCATTTAGGCAAATAGGAAGAGGCCAGAGAACTTTTCTTGCATCTGTTTCTTCTCAACTGCCTTCAACTCAAACTATCCTTTATGCCATAGTGGTACAGCTAGGGGTGGCATACTCTGTTACCTTTCAAATTCAAAGAGATTTAGCCAGTCTACAACCTGAGACTCCAGAGGAGGAGTGGAAGGAGTGTAGTAGCCAAGGAGAGACCCCTGAGAGTGTGGATTACAGCTGAGTTTGAGGAGGAAAGGAGAGAGATGTGGGAAAGACTGCTGGGAATTATGACTTAGACCTCCTTAGATGTCCTTTAAGAGACCAGAATAAAGAAAGCAATTTCCTATTTCTCTATCCACCTGGCCTAGTCCATTTGGGCTGCTGTAACCAAAAACAAAACAATACAAATACCAAGTCACAAGGGTAGTTTACAAAGAGCAGAAATTCACTGCTCACAGTTCTGGAGCCTGGAGGCCAGAGACCAGAGTGCCAGCACGGTCAGGTGAGGCCTTCCTGCTGATCAGATCTCAGATTTCTTGCTGCATCCTTCCATGGTGAAAGGGGCTAGGGAGCTCTGTGAGGCATTCTTTATAAGAGCATTAATCCCAAGGGCCCCACCCTCATGACCTAAGCACCTCTGAAAGGACCCACCTCCTAATGTCATCATCACCTCTGGGGCTCAGGATTTCAAAACATGAAATGTGGTGTTCAGGGGAGGCAAACATATCTATCTACTTTGCCTTTGGGAACAGTACTTATTTAAATATGACACCTTTCCAGGACTGAGTGATGAGGTCATAGTGCACCTATTCGTCTCTGCTTGGTTCTGATGAGAACTAATGAGCGTCTTACACTCAGCTTATCCAGCACTGAACTCCTGACCCTCCCCTGTAAACTGCACTACCCACAGCCCACTCCTTCTTAGCTGGTGGCAATTCCATCCTTCTAGATACCCAGGCCAAACCCTTAGTGTCCTCCATGGCTCCTTTCCTCTCATTCCAGTGTCCAATCTATCAGGAAATCCTCTAGACTCTACCTTCCAAATACCTCCAGAACCCGACCACTTGCCTGGACCACGGCTCCTCCCAGTCAGAGCATCCATCATCCTAGGTGACAGCAAGGGCTCCCAACTGGTGTCCCCGCTTCTCCCCTCACCTTCCTACAACCTATTCTCAGCAGAGCAGCCAGAATGATTCTTATATACCTTCTAACAAGATACAAAATAACTCAGCTCATTTTTCTGCAATGCTTAAAATGCTGAAATGGATTTCCTTTCCGTCAGGACAAAAGCGAAAACCCTTTCAAAGGCCTAGAAGGATGTGTTCTGCCACACCCACTTCACTTGCTCTTCTCTTTTTGGAGAACTCCCCCTGCAGCCACAATGTCCTCCTCACTCTTCTGCATGCTTACTGGGCACACCCCAGCTGAAGGACTTGCTCTCTCTGCTGAAACACTGGTCTCTACAGACACAAGGCTAACTTCCTCCACCCCTTCAAATCTTTGCTCAGATACCACCTTCTTAATGAGACCTACCCCTATCAAACTGGAATTCCATCACCTCCACTGGCTTTGTTTGTAGTGATGCTTCCTAAGGCCCACCTGACTTCACATTCCAGGATGTCTGGCTCTAGATGAGTGATCACACCATCATTATTATATGGGTCATGAAGATCTTTTTGTACAGTTCTTCCGTGTACTTTTGCCACCTCTTCTTAATATCTTCTGCTTCTGTTAGGTCCATACCATTTCTATCCTTTATCGAGCCCATCTTTGCATGAAATATTCCCTTGGTATCTCTAATTTTCTTGAAGAGATCTCTAGTCTTTCCCATTCTGTTCTTTTCCTCTATTTCTTTGCATTGATCCCTAAGGAAGGCTTTCTTATCTCTCCTTGCTATTCTTTGGCATTCAGATGCTTATATCTTTCCTTTTCTCCTTTGCTGTTCGCCTCTCTTCTTTTCACAGCTATTTGTAAGGCCTCCCCAGACAGCCATTTTGCTTTTTTGCATTTCTTTTCCATGGGGATGGTCTTGATCCCTGTCTCCTGTACAATGTCACGAACCTCCGTCCATAGTTTATCAGGCACTCTATCTATCAGATCTAGGCCCTTAAATCTATTTCTCACTTCCACTGTATAATCATAAAGGATTTGATTTAGGTCATACCTGAGTGGTCTAGTGGTTTTCCCTACTTTCTTCAATTTAAGTCTGAATTTGGCAATAAGGAGTTTATGATCTGAGCCACAGTCAGCTCCCGGTCTTGTTTTTGCTGACTGTATAGAGCTTCTCCATCTTTGACTGCAAAGAATATAATCAATCTGACTTCGGTGTTGACCATCTGGTGATGTCCATGTGTAGAGTCTTCTCTTGTGTTGTTGGAAGAGGGTATTTGCTATGACCAGTACGTTCTCTTAGCAAAACTCTATTAGCCTTTGCCCTGCTTCATTCCACATTCCAAGGCCAAATTTGCCTGTTACCCCAGGTGTTTCTTGACTTCCTACTTTTGCATTCCAATCCCCTATAATGAAAAGGACATCTTTTTTGGGTGTTAGTTCTAAAAGGTCTTGTAGGTCTTCATAGAACTGTTCAACTTCAGCTTCTTTAGTGTTACTGGTTGGGGCATAGTCTTGGATTACAGTGATATTGAATGGTTTGCCTTGGAAACTAATAGAGATCATTCTGTCATTTTTGAGATTGCATCCAAGTACTGCATTTTGGACTCTTTTTTTGACCATGATGGCTACTCCATTTCTTCTAAGGGATTCCTGCCCACAGTAGTAGATAGAATGGTCATCTGAGTTAAATTCCCCATTCCAGTCCATTTTAGTTTGCTGATTCCTAGAATGTCAACATTCACTCTTGCCATCTCCTGTTTGACCACTTCCAATTTGCCTTGATTCATGGACCTGACATTCCAGGTTCCTATGCAATATTGCTCTTTACAGCATCAGATCTTGCTTCTATCACCAGTCACATCCACAGCTGGGTATTGTTTTTGCTTTGGCTCCATCCCTTCATTCTTTCTGGAGTTATTTCTCCACTGATCTCCAGTAGCATATTGGGCACCTACTGACCTGGGGAGTTCCTCTTTCAGTATCCTATCATTTTGCCTTTTCATACTATTCATGGGGTTCTCAAGGCAAGAATACTGAAGTGGTTTGCCATTTCCTTCTCCAGGGACCACATTCTGTCAGGAATTCCAGTTGAGCTATTTCAAATCCTGAAAGATGATGCTGTGAAAGTGCTGCACTCAATATGCCAGCAAATTTGGAAAACTCAGCAGTGGCCACAGGACTGGAAAAGGTCAATTTTCATTCCAATGCCAAAGAAAGGAAATGCCAAAGAATGCTCAAACTACTGCACAATTGCACTCATCTCACATGCTAGTAATGTAATGCTCAAAATTTTCCAAGCCAGGCTTTAGCAATACGTGAATTGTGAACTTCCAGATGTTCAAGCTGGTTTTAGAAAAGGCAGAGGAACTAGAGATCAAATTGCCAACATCCGCTGGATCATTGAAAAAGCAAGAGAGTTCCAGAAAAACATCTATTTCTGCTTTATTGACTAATGCCAAAGCCTTTGACTGTGTGGATCACAATAAACTGTGGAAAATTCTGAAAGAGATGGGAATACCAGACCACCGGACCTGCCTCTTGAGAAACCTATATGCAGGTCAGGAAGTAACAGTTACAACTGGACATGGAACAACAGACTGGTTCCAAATAGGAAAAGGAGTACATCAAGGCTGCATTTTGTCACCTGCTTATTTAACTTCTATGCAGAGTACATCATGAGAAACGCTGGGCTGGAAGACGCACAAGCTGGAATCAAGATTGCTGGGAGAAATATCAATAACCTCAGATATGCAGATGACACCACCCTTATGGCAGAAATTGAAGAGGAACTAAAAAGCCTCTTGATGAAAGTGAAAGAGGAGAGTGAAAAAGTTGGTTTAAGGCTCAACATTCAGAAAATGAAGATCATGGCATCTGGTCTCATCACTTCATGGCAAATAGATGGGGAAACAGTAGAAACAGTGTCAGACTTTATTTTTTGGGGCTCCAAAATCACTGCAGATGGTGATTGCAGCCATGAAATTAAAAGACGCTTACTCCTTGGAAGGAAAGTTATGACCAACCTAGATAGCATATTCAAAAGTAGAGACATTACTTTGCCAACTAAAGTCCGTCTAGTCAAGGCTATGGTTTTTCCTGTGGTCATGTATGGATGTGAGTTGGACTGTGAAGAAAGCTGAGTGCTGAAGAATTGATGCTTTTGAACTGTGGTGTTGGAGAAGACTCTTGAGAGTCCCTTGGACTGCAAGGAGATCCAACCAGTCCATTCTGAAGGAGATCAGTCCTGGGTGTTCTTTGGAAGGAATGATGCTAAAGCTGAAACTTCAGTACTTTGGCCACCTCATGCGAAGAGTTAACTCATTGGAAAAGGCTCTGATGCTGTGAGGGATTGGGGGCAGGAGGAGAAGGGGACGACAGAGGATGATATGGCTGGATGGCATCACCAACTTGATGGATGTGAGTTTGAGTGAACTCCGCGAGTTGGTGATGGACAGGGAGGCCTGGCGTGCTGCAATTCATGGGGTCGCAAAGAGTCGGACACGACTGAGTGACTGAACTGACCCCTATCAAAAAAAAAAAAAAAAAATTACACCTCTGCCCCAGGCCCCACATACCTGATCCCTTTACCCTGCTTTTTTGTTTTCAGAATTTATCACCTTACCTATGATGCTGTTTAGCCTGACTGGATTGTAAGGTCCATGAGTCCATGAGGATGGATGTCTTTGTTTTGATCCCTATTATTCCTATCATTTGTAAAAGTGAATAGTGCAGAGCAATAGTTCAATAAGTATTTGCTGAATGAATGAAAGGAACCCATTTATACCAACAAGCAATCAAGCATGGCTCTTAGACTAGGGGACCTGTGTCTAGGCCAGACACAGCCCTCACATGCTGGGGAGTGAGCCTTGTCCTTACTGACAGATACAGGCTGAAGTTCATAGTCAAGCTCCAGGGACTGAACCATCTGGCACAGAGACTTTTATCTTCATTACTAATCTGCTTTGCTGCAGGACAAAGGCAAGGACATTAATGTTGACACAATTCAAAGACAACTTCTGTGCTATCTATGGAGCACAGGCTCCATTTTGTTCAAGGCTAGACATGTAACAGGCCCAGGGGGCCAGGCCAGATGAGGGCAGCTGGATGGTTTCAAGTAAAATCTTGCATTTATGTGATACATTCCTATACAGATACACTTGCTATTCCTTTCAGAAGGTGCAAGTGGCAAACCCATTGGTCTCAAACGCAATATCTGGCCACTCTAAGCAAGGTGGAAAGGGAAGCCGGAGGGAGACTCACCAGTCTCTTTACCTCCTCCAAAGAGAAATAGTTACCTCCTCACCATTATGTTAAGAACAGTCAATGCTTGTTCCCTTCGTCAAGTACCAGACACGTGCAAATGCATCTAGAGCTTCAGTGACAGGGTCTCACCAGTGAGCTGAAACCTAGTCCTGCAAGGCAGCTCCGTGAGGCACCATGAACAAGATGTATCAATAAGCCCTGGTGGGGAGGAAGCTGGTGTGATACACACAAATAAGAAAATAGCTATTTTTCAAGCTAGTTGAGTGTATGGATTAAACTGTGTGAATTGTATGGGTGCTAAAATTTTAGCAAAGTAAGGTGAGGCAGAGTTACCATATTAACTACACATTGAAATGTAATTTCATTAAAAGAAAACTATTTATTTATTTTTATTTCGGACTCTGTTGGGTCTTCATTGTGGCCTGGGCTGTCTCTAGTTGTGGCGAACGGAGGCTACTATCTCTCATGACCTCATTTTAACCTGATCATCTCTGTTAAGACTCCGTCTCCACATGGCCACATTCTCAGGTAGGAGCGGGGTTCAGAGTTCAGCATAGGAATTTGCGGGGGGCACACGATTGGTGATGGTGGTTTAGTCACTAAGTCGTGTCCAGTTAGTGTGGCCCCATGGACTGTAGCCCGTCAGGCTCCTCTGAGTCGCAACCCTCCGGGTTCATAAGAGTCGGACATGACTTAGCGACTAAACCACCACCACCAGTTGTGTGCCCCCCCAGGTTCACAGGCTGAGCTCTTAACCCCCTTCCCACCTGAGAATGTGATCATCTGGAGACAGTCTTAACAGAGACGATCAAGTTAAAATGAGGCCATTAGTGTGGGCCCTGTCCAATGTGACTGGGGTCCTTAGAAAAGGGAAAGTGTGGACAAAGACATACACAGAGGGACGAGGATGTGAAGAGATGTAGGGAGGAGGTGGCCATCCACAAGACAAGGAGAGAGCCCTTTGACCAGATCCCTCCCTCCCAGGCCCCAGAGGGCACCGACCCAGCCGACACCGTGATCTCAGACTTCCGGCCTCCAGAGCTGTTGTTGCAGAGGTTACCCTGCTGTGGTACCTTGTTATGGCAGCCCTGGCAGACTAACACCACAAGAAATTGCATTACAGGATTTCCCTGATGGTCCAGTGGTTAAGCATCTGCCTGCCAAAGCAGGGGGAGCAGGTTCAATCCCTGGTCTGGGAAGATCCCACATGCCACAGGGCAACTAAGCCCATGAGCCACACTACTGAGCCCCTGCTCTAGAATCCCGGTTTCTAGAAAGTAGTTCCCATTTGCTGCAACTAGAGAAAGCCCACGCCACAGTGAAGACTCAGCAGAGTCCAAAATAAAAATTTTAAAAATTATTTTTTTTTTATTTTTTTTTTTGATTTTTAAAATTTTAAAATCTTTAATTCTTACATGCATTCCCAAACATGAACCCCCCTCCCACCTCCCTCCCCATAACATCTTTCTGGGTCATCCCCATGCACCAGCCCCAAGCATGCTGCATCCTGCGTCAGACATAGACTGGCGATTCAATTCACATGATAGTATACATGTTAGAATGTCATTCTCCCAAATCATCCCACCCTCTCCCTCTCCCTCTGAGTCCAAAAGTCCGTTATACACATCTGTGTCTCTTTCCCTGTCTTGCATACAGGGTCGTCATTGCCATCTTCCTAAATTCCATATATATGTGTTAGTATACTGTATTGGTGTTTTTCTTTCTGGCTTACTTCACTCTGTATAATCGGCTCCAGTTTCATCCATCTCATCAGAACTGATTCAAATGAATTCTTTTTAACCGCTGAGTAATACTCCATTGTGTATATGTACCACAAATGAAATTACCTTTCAATGTGTAGTTAATATGTTAATTCTGCCTCATCTTACTTTGCTAATATTTTAGAACTGGTTGTGATCTGATCATTTAAATATGTGGTACTGGGCAATGGGTACCACCAAATCACCCGTAGGTATTCAGTGTTTACACAAAACTGTCACTCCCCTAGCAGAGGTGGATGGTGTTAACTTTGGTTGCCTTTACCTGCTCTTTATTTCTCTTCCATCCAGGGTCTTCACAGGAAACTTGAAAAACTTCCCCAGTGTCAACACCTTCGACCCCTCCCCAAGGCAAATATTCAGTTACCTTCCAAGAATACGCTTGGTTAGTGATTTCTTTTGGCAAAACCTGATTGCTCTTTCTCTCGATTCTCTCTGAACCATCAATTCATGCCTTTCGGGTGGGCCTTCCACAGCCCTTTCCATGGCAGATTTAGTACCCCACTCCATCTTCCTTTTGCACGATTTAATCTGCTGTATTTTAATTGGGTAATAAAACTCTGTGTGCCACCCAGCAAAATTCCAGAGCAAGCAATCACCAGGGACATTCTCTCAGCAGCCAGTTTCTAATTATTTATTCAGGCCCAAAGCCTAATTCCACCCCTGAGTGCAGTGAATCTGAGCTGCTGCACTCTCAGTAGAGGGGGGAAGGGAGTGGGGCAGGCAATGCTGGGGATCCCCAACCAGCACATCCCTGGACAGCAGATGTCTCTGAGTCAAGATGGCCTAAGTACCTGAGAAAAGCCCCTACTCTGCTGTCACAGCAGATGGGAGAACTGCCCTGGGGCATCTGCTTTGTCAGCATCCCCACCCCCGCACCCTACATTGCTCAGGAATGAGACTGCCACAACCTATAAGGAGGTGTCCCCAACACTTAAGAAAAAAACAGGACTAGTCAACTCATGGTGTCGCAGTGTCAGCATAACCGGATAGCCATGTGGAAGCAAACTGACACAGAATAAATTCTGTATAAACAAAAACATTGAAAGACAACAGAATACCTACCCTAAAATATAACCCTGGGAGCTTAGTACCTGCCACCCCCAAACGCAAGACTGTTAAAATACAACGGTTTGGTGCATTGATTATGTTGAGCTAGAGGCACTTTAAAAAGAGCAAATACAGGGAGAGGCTTTCTCTGAACTCCCCTTATCTGCCGAAAGACTGATCCTCCAAAAGGAACTCAATTGTCTCAGATCCCCTCCCCGGAGCCTCATCAACTGGGGAGGACTGACTCCCCACAGGAGAGGAGACTAGACATCAACAGGACACCGGGACAAACTGTGTCACAAGCTGTCATACCTCCCACCTACTCTCCCGAAAGCCCATTCATCTCTCCCGAGAATCACTTCCTCTCCCCTGGGAGGGCTCCATTTCCTGTCCCCTTTCCCTATTAGGATGGCATTTAATTCTAAATTCTAAGCCAGTACAGGGAGCTCCTCGTTTCCCCCTGGATATCTCCCATATACACATGAGGTACAAACGTTAATAAACTTGTGTTTGTCTTTCCCTAGTTTATCTGTCTTTTATTACAGGAGTCTCAGCAAAAATTCAGAAAGGTCGAGGGAAAATTGTTTCTCCTCCTTTACAAGATCAATATGAGTGTGAATTTATAAAAAATTTTGCAGTAGAATGCAGATGAACGTTTATAACTTCAGAACAGATTAGGTCTAACTATTACACAGGATCCAAAACCCTCAAAAGCAAAGACTGATACCTCTGACTATATAAAAATTAAAATTTGTTAAAAGATGCATTCCTCTCCAAAAAAACCATAAACAGAGTCAGAAAATAAATGACAGATTAGGGAAAATGTTTACAACTTATGTCACCCTGTTAAAAAACAAAATTCGACTGATATATTTTAAGGATCTTAGTGGCTTTATTCATGAATCAGGCAGCACCCCAGCTAGCAAACAGAAAGGAGCTCTAAGAAGCTGTACAGAATGCAAGGCTTTTATAGGCAAAAGGGAGCAGGATCAAGGAAGTTACTAGCAAAGACTGGATTGTTTGTGGCAAGGTCACCTTCCTTGAAGGAACACAGGGGTCTAGCAGGTGGATTACCTCACTAGTGTTGACCAGGTAATTCCAGACTGACTGGTTTAAGATTCCACTTCTGGGAGAGTTTGAAACAGTAATTAAGTTAGGTATTAATTCTCAGTTTGGTGATGTGGGGCTTGGCAAATGTGACTTCATTTTTGGGCCTAATATCTCTTTTTTAACCTATATTAAAGATGTCCCCTACAAATTAGTAAGAACTATCAACGACCCAATAGAGAAGTTGCCCATGTCTATGTAGAGTTTATTGAAGGAAAATGAGTACCTCTGAAACTTTTTTTAATGCCCATTACAAAAGAAATGAAAATTAAGATTATAAAGAAATACTATTTTTCACTTAGACTACAAAGGCTAAATCTCATACCCTTCAACCTTAAGAATTTATCTCCCAGATATACTCACATGTGGGAAGTTATGTACTGTACAAAAGCTATTTATGACACATTGTCTGTAATAGCTAAAGATCAGAAGCCATCTAAATGTTTATCAAAAGAGAGTTGACTTCATCAATTGTGGTAAATCCATACAATTAAGTATTCTGTAAAAGAAAAACAAAATATGGAGTTCTTAATGAATCAATATGGAAAAGTCATGCAGAAGAATACAAACAGACATACCATATCTGTATGTAAAAGAGGCTGTCATGTATGTAACAGATAAAGGGAAATAAAATGCATCTACATGACTGATTTATGCATAAATATATCTGAGAGGATAAAAAAGAAAGAACAGTGCTTGTTTGTTGAGGAGGAAAGGACCTAAATGAAGAGGGATATGGTGGAAGACAGTCTTTTGCTTTATAGCTTTCTGTAATTTTAATGTTTGAAACGTGAATGTGTTACCTATCCAAAAAACTAAATTAAAAAAAAAGTTTGCCTGGGCATGGTGGGGGGACAAAGGGTATAGGGGGAGGAGAAAGGACGCAGATCATAGTGTGGTTTCCAAAATGGTACTCCTCCCAGAATCCATCACAATGATGACAGCCCTGGGAGGTGGGGGAGGAGAGGGAAAGGGATGAAGACAGAATGGCCTGGGTTCACATCCATGCAGTTCTGCTTTTGACATTGTTGTCAAATGAAATTATACACACACCATTGTATTTCTGTGTGTGGAAATGTTCCTTTGCTAAATGTAAACAATGTGCAATCCTGTTTCATCCTTTCTTCACAAGTAAAAATATACCAGGAGCCCAGAAGGAAGGTCATCCCGAGTCCTTTCACCCTGGAGAAAGCCTGCCTATCGAGAGTTTGTCACATCTCCTTTCTTTCACCTTGAACTCCCCACCCTCTTCCTCCACACTGCCTATTGCATGGCAACCAGCCAGACCAGGGGCCAACCAAGCCTACCAGACCGTCCACAGGAGTCAGCCTGCAACTGAAGAAGGATCCAAAGAGTGCACACTGGACACCCCTAGAGCATCTAGCTGTGGTACTGAGGGGAGAGAGCGCCGCTGGCACGCACAGGACATCTACAAAGGCTGCTTATCCAAAGTCAGGAAACATAACTAACCTCCCAGGTACAGAGAAACAAAAACAGAAGCTAGGCAAAATGAGGCAAGAGCAGAACATGTTCCAAAGGAAGGGAAAAGATAGAAACCAGAAGAAATAAGCGGAGTGAATATAGGCCATCTACCCTAGATAGATTTCAGGACAGTGATTGTAAAGATGATCAAACACTTGGGAGAAGAATGGATGCACACAGTGAGAAGTTGAAAGATTGTAACAAAGCAGGAAAGCCCACAAAATATAAAAAACAACACAAATTGTGAGACGGGGCACTGGTGAATGTCCTGCCCTGGGTACCACACTCTTCCCCAGGAGGGGTCAGTCCCTCCAGTCCCATCTTAAAGGAGGTAAATAGAGGCCAGATGCTGCTGTCCCAAGGCACCTGTGCTCTTGGTGATTCAATAGTCACTACATATTTAGTGAGGGACTGCCGGAAGGGGTCTTAATATAATAGGAATCTCACCACAGGGTTTCTCTGAGGCAACACCTCCATTTTGGGTTCAGTTTTGGTCAACATTGCAAGGCAAGGGATGGGAACTTGTTGGCAAGGAAAAGGAACTAGTGTCTTTAAAGAAAGACACTGGGCATACACACCGAGGAAACCAGAATTGAAAGAGACACATGTACCCCAATGTTCATCGCAGCACTGTTTATAATAGCCAGGACATGGAAACAACCTAGATGTCCATCAGCAGATGAATGGATAAGAAAGCTGTGGTACGTATACACAATGGAGTATTACTCAGCCATTAAAAAGAATTCATTTGAATCAGTTCTGATGAGATGGATGAAACTGGAGCCGATTATACAGAGTGAAGTAAGCCAGAAAGAAAAACACCAATACAGTATACTAACACATATATATGGACTTTAGAAAGATGGCAATGACGACCCTGTATGCAAGACAGCAAAAAAGACACAGATGTGTATAACGGACTTTTGGACTCAGAGGGAGAGGGTGGGATGATTTGGGAGAATGGCATTCTAACATGTATACTATCATGTAAGAATTGAATCGCCAGTCTATGTCTGACGCAGGATACAGCATGCTTGGGGCTGGTGCATGAGGATGACCCACAGAGATGTAAGGGGGAGGGAGGTGGGAGGGGGTTCATGTTTGGGAATGCCTGTAAGAATGAAAGATTTTAAAATTTATAAATAAATAAATAAAATTTAAAAAAATAAATAAAGAAAGAAAGACAAAGCATAGCATGAAGAAAGAAGAGCATAGTCAGAATTCCCCCAGGAAACTCACTTCCATTGGCAACACTACATACTGTTTACTTAAAGTGTCATACGGCACAAAGATTATCCAAGAGCTGACAGGAAAGATTTAGTCTTTCAGAGATGAAGTACTTTCCAAAGGCAAACATAAGGTTCTACAGAGAATAATGCCTAGAGAAAGACTGTTCGCTCTCTGTGTGTGGAGTCACTGGTCATATTGGTCATATATCTATGAAAGCCTGGGATTAAAAACTGCTGTTTGAAAGTCACTTTGTTTTGGGAGGTGGTTTTGCTGGGGAGAACACACTGCATGGCTTGTGGGACCTTAGTTCCCTAACCAGGAATTGAACCCAGGCCCTCAGTAGCGAGAGCGGAGTCCCAAGCACTGGACTGCCAGAGAATCCCCTTGAAAGTCACTTCTGAAGCATAATTTGATAAAAAGGAGCCGTATCAAGGTACAGATTGGTTTGAGGAGGGGGACCAGGCCAAAGAAGAGGAGCCGAACATGTCTCAGATGAAGGGGGCAGGAGCCAGAAACTAAGCTGCTCCGCCTGTGAATTCTTGGTAGAAGATTTTTTCTCTTTTCTTTTTTTGACTGTACCTTGAGGCTTATGAGATCTTGGTTCCCTGACCAGGGATCTAACCCAGGCCCTCAGCAGTGAGAGCTTGGTGTCTGAACCACTGGGCCACCAGGGGATCCCCCAGAAGAGGTCTTCTGTATAACTGTGCGCCAAGGTCCCCAGGTCGCCTGCCCCAGCAACGCAGGCATTGCCCTCCTCACGCAGCCCTCTGTCCCACCTCAGCACCGCTTCCAGGTTCTGACACTACCACGCTGCTGAAACGGAGCTCCCAGAGGCCATCCCAACAACACTACTGTTATTCTTCACCTAAGATAGAGGGCCTTGACTCTGAGAGAGGCAAACAGACAACAGTGAGCGGTACAGGATAGGAGAAAATACTCGGGGGGCAGGGGGGCGCTCATTCCTGCACAGGCCACCCGAATCCTGCGGCCTTCGTAGAAGCAGATTACCGCGAAGATGGGAGGAACACACTGCGTGGCCCTGACTGTCCTCACGGGCCTCTGGGGCTAAGTTTGCCTAATGGGGAAGAGAGTTAGTAAGTGTCACACAAGGGATGAAAATGCCAAACAGATAACAAAAGCAACTTTCAGACACCAAAAGAAATCAGAACGCATAGGTCAGGGCCAGGATGAGCGAGACCTTGGAAACTTTTTGGAACCTTAATAATTTCCTCATGTTTGCTTCTTATACTATCTAGTGTCCTTCCTGGTAGCACAACTTTTGAAAACCCGTAAAGCAAAAGGCGTCTCTGTGTTTGCTTTGAGAGCAACAGTTAATCGAGGGTGGAGCGTCCCAGGAGGCAGCCTGGAGGAGCAGGGCAGGTAGGGCGGTTAGGGGAGGGCAGATGAGCATCGTAAGAAGAAGGGAGCCGCAGTTCAGGCTGTTAGATGTTCCAGAAACTCAGTCATTGAGGTTGCCTTAAAGCTTTGGTTTTTATGCAATGATGCATTTTTGGTTTATTTGTTTATAACCTGCCTTGTTCCACAAAAAGTTTAAGTAGTTTATAGGTTATAAGAAATGTAAGATATAAAGTCAGGGGCAGGAAAATGTAAATTTTTAAAAGAGGTCATGACTAGGAGAAAGTTAGGATACATGTCCACATAAAGTACTATTCAGTTACTTTGTGGAAGGCTGGGATCTGTCTCTGAATTTTCAGGCACCTGAAGAGGAAAGGGAAATCAGATGGGTTACCCAATTCTCACTGTCCATGAGAAGACAACAGTTGCTGAGGTAGGGTTTATGTGGTTCTTGTCTCTAAAAGAAATTCTTTATGGCCCTTCATAAGATGATGGAAGAGAGAGATGGTAACAACACCTTTACATTATCATCAAGAGAATAATTCATGAAGCTGTCTCTTACACACAGCTAAGAGGATGACTCCAAAGCAAAATTCACAGATGGCATTTCTATGGAAACCCTCCCCTCGCACCTAGCCAGAAAGTAGCAGAATGAGATTTGGAATCAGGTCATATGATGTCAGCTTCTGTTTCCTGTTCAGCTCCTTTCAGCTACCTGCTTCATACTCCTCTTTCAATCTCAATTTAAACTTTACTTCTTTTGAAAAAAATTTTATTTTTTATTAAAGTTCAGTTGATTTACAATGTTATGTTAGCTTCTGGTATACAACACAGTGATTCATTTTATATATATGTATAATATACGTGTACGTGTGTGTGTGTATATGTGTGTGCTGCTGTCACTTCAGTCGTGTCCGACTCTGTGTGACCCTGTAGACAGCAGCCCACCAGACTCCCCCGCCTCTGAGATTCTCCAGGCAAGAACACTGGAGTGGGTTGCCATTTCCTTCTCCAATGCATGAAAGTGAAAAGTGAAAATGAAGTCGCTCTCTTAGCAACCCCATGGACCGCAGCCTACCAGGCTCCTCCATCCATGGGATTTTCCAGGCAAGAGTACTGGAGTGGGGTGCCATTGCCTTCTCCGATATACATATATATATATTCTTTTTCATATTCCTTTCTATTATGGCTTATCACAGGATATTGAATATAGTTCCTTGTGCTATAAAATAGGACCTTGCTGTTTATCCATTCTATGTATAGTATAAACTTCACTTCTTGAAAAAGATCTTCTCTGACCCTTGGCTGGGTTAGGCATCTGGATTTTCCCTGTCTTTCATACATTACATTTTTTGTTTTTACTTGCTTGGTGTCTATATTTACCAATGGACTGAAAGCTCATGGGAGCAGGAAACATCTGATCATCTCAATAGATGCTAGAAAAGCCTTTGACAAAATTCAGTATCCCTTTGTGATAAAATCTCTCAGCAAACTAGAACTAGAAGTGACAAACCTAACAATGGGCAGCCAAGAGAAATCTGCAGTTAACATGCTGATGAAAGACTAAATGTTTTCCTTCAGAGGTTAGAAACAAGGCAAGGGGCTTCTCTGGTGGTACAGTGGCTAAGAGCCCACTTTGCAATGAAGGGAACACAGGACTGAAGCGACTTAGCAGCAGCAGCAGCAGCAGGAAACCAAGATCCCATCTGCCAGAAACTAAGCCCGAGGGCTGCAACTACTGAGCCTGTGTGCTCCAGGGCCTGTCCTCACGCTACAATGAAAGATTCAAGTGACTCACAAAGACCCCATGTGCCTGCAGCTAAGACCCAACACAGCCTGATAAACAGATAAATTTGGGGTTAAAAAAAAAGAAAGAAAGAAAGAAATAGGCAAAAATGTCCATTCACATCCCTTATGTTCAGCATTGTATTGGAGGTCCTAGCTGGTGAAATAATGCAAGAAAAAATGAAATAAAAGGTATCCAGATTGGAAAGGAAAGAAATAACTGCTTTTATTCACAGATGACCTGAGCCATCTATGTAAAAATCCTAAGAGATTGCATCAGAAATGTGAAATACTTACGGGTACACTTAACAAAAACATGCAAGACATGCAAACTGAAATTTCAAAACATTTTTGTGAGAAATTAAGGATGACCTAAATAAATGGAGATACGACTTTCCATGTTCGTGGACTGGAAGTGCGATACTGTTGAGATATCCATTCTCCCCAAATCAATCTATAGCTTTAGAGCAATCTCCAGTAAAACTGCAGAAGACTTTTTTTTGTAGAAACTGACAAGCTAAATTTAAAATTCGTATGGAAATACAAAGGACACAGAATAGCCAAAAAAGACCAAAAGAGAACATAAAAGAACAAATTTTGAAAGGCTTTATTCCCTGATTTCAAGAATTACTGTAAAGTTATAGTAATCAAGATAGTGTGATATTGCACAGGGATAAACATATAGATCAGGAGTCAGCAAACTTTTTCTGTAAAGGCCCAAATAATTTGTTCGTAATTTGTAATTTGTTTCAACTCTGCCTTTGTAGCATGAAAATAGTTGTAGATGCTATTCAAAGAAATGAATAGGTTTGACTGAGTTCCTTGCAAAACTTAATTTACAAAACAGGGAATAGGACAGGTTTGGCCTTTGGGCCACGTTTGTTGATCCCTGACATAGAGCAATGGAACAGTAACAGGTCCATAGATATACAGTCTACTGACTTTCAGCAAAGATGCCAATGTTTCTAAATAGAGAAAGGACAATCTCATCAATGAAAGGTATTAGAACAATTAGACAATCATATACTTCATACCAAACACAAACAAAAATACCCAAAATGAATCATAGACCAAAATATAACAGCTACAACTATGAAATATCTAGACAACATAGGATAAATCTCTGTATCTTTGGGTTAGGCAAAGAGTACTTATATATGACACAAAAGCACTAACCATAAAAAAAAAAAAAAAGTGGACTTTAGCAAAATTAATAGTGCCAAACTTGGAAAGAATACAGCGCTGAATATGTATAAGCCGTGACTTATGGACTCAAACTTGCTCCCAGAGGTGAAGGTGACCCTAGAGATCAAACGGTTTTTCTATATTTCAGTTTTTTAATTTGCAAAAGGAAAATTGAGGGCATATACCTGAGTAAAATCTCCATACAGGGCCCCATACAAACAATGTGAAACCAAGGGGAGCTCCTCTGTGCCAAGTATAGAGAACCTATCTGGTCTGCCTCAAGAGAAATGAGTTAACGTAAGGACCCACATGGCCAGGAACTGGAACTGAAAATCCTAGAAAGCAAAAAACTTCTGAGAGAGGGACCCTCTCAACATCTCTGTTCTCTGCAGTTATCTGACGTCCTCTTTTTTATAGGCTGGCTCCCTCATTCTTTTATGCTCTTTCACATACATTTGTTTTCCTGACCCGGGCCCTACCTTATATAGCATCACATCACCCTTAGATCCACTGCTAACTGGTGTTTTCAGTTTTTGCTTCACATTTTCTAGAGAGATACATCGATTGGCTCTATTCATCTTGATGTCAGGTCATGCTGGCCAGCCTATGGATTTGCTTTCTACCCTGGTCAAATCAGCTGTGGCAAGGGTGGGGATAAAAGGGTCACAGTGATATAGAGGGGCTTACTGTCCAGGCAGAATCCATGAAACATCTTCCAGGAGTACACATAAGTGAGAGACTGATCTGTCCGGAACTGCCATTTTTTCTGCCAGTCAGGTAATGATGCCAGTCTCATAAAGGAGTATTTTAGAGAAGGATGGAAGGTCCTGAGTCATCAGCAGAGCAAGTACTGGGTTTCTAAATTCAGTATTTGCATAATAAGACTATAATGGTTAGTTTTATGTGTCATCTTGACTGGGCTGTGGGGTGCCTAGATATTTGGTTAAACATTATTCTCAGTGTATCTATAAAAGCATTTCCTGATGAAATTAGCATTTGAACTGATGAGCTAAGTAAAGCAGATGGCCCTCCCCCAATGTGGGTGGGCCTCATCCAACCCATTTGGGCCTGAAGAGAATAAAAGGGAGAGTGAGAGAGAATTCACTCTAAGTGCTTGTCTTTGTGCTGGGCCATCAGTCTCCTGACTTCAGACTCAGACTAAAACTATAGTAATGGGTCTCCTGGGTCTCAAGCCTGCATACTCGGTCGCACCTCAGCCTCCGTAACTGTGTAAACCAATACCTTATAGCACCTATGTGCACACGTCCATGTGTACACACAAAAGCTTCCTATCAGTTTGATGCTATTTCTCTGAAGAATCCCAACTAATACAATGACCCAAGTGTACAAAAATCAAACCAACAGGAACAAGAGCAAGTGAAAGTATATTTCACTCCAGACTTAGTGATTCTTCATACAGAGCTATATGGCATTCGGTTCTGCTGTGACATCTTACCTTATACTCTCATCTACAAGATGGTAAACAAGAAGCTGGAGACATCTGAATGAGCTACATATTCACCCCCATTTCTCTCATCATCACAAGTCCATCCCATCAACTCCCCGCAGCATAAAATCCTTAGAACACTTCATGCTCCTCAGCTCAAAGAGAGCCTCATGAACTGTATGTCAAATACAGCCTCATTTTCTTTCCTCTGTTTACTTCATTTACTTTTATTTTTGTCTTTCTCATTGTGCAAAGTCAACTTCATATTTGGGTAAATTAGTCTTAAGTCTAATAATTCTTCCTTTAGGAGAATGCTTCTCTTTGACATTTACTAGCATGATGAAAATTTCCAAATATGCCCTGAACCACTAATATTTACTTCTTGTTATAAACGATATCAGACTTTTTTCTCTCATTAAGCACCTAAGGTGATCCCTCTTTCCCGCCAAAATGATTCCTGTGGTTTTCTGTTTAGGCCATTGCTGGGAGAGGCAGTTGGCTGGGAGAGGCAGTGTCATAAGGAAATAGTTGGTCTTGAGAACTTGGTTATTTAGAGTAAGTAGATAGTGTGATTCCAGGGAAACTTCCTTGCATTACTCAGCAAGGAAGTAATCAGCTGTCACAAGTTGTACATTTGTACCTCTTTTCTTCAGAATGGCCTTTTCCATCATTCTCGGCTCACAACTGGACTTCAGTTCATGGCACTGCTCTTCAAATTTGAAAGTGCTTCCCTGGGGTGTTTCCCAATAGATCACTTTTCCCTGAGGGAACTAGTAATGGTTTTTCTTTCCGGCTAAGTTTTGATAACTGGATAAAAGCAGTGTCAGTGGAATTGTGGAATGTTTCTTTCAAAAGCTCTGAGGAGACACACGGTCTTTTAAAGCAGTGAACCATTTTCTTTTTCTTCCTTTTTTAATGTCTGTTCATATCTGCTTTGAATGTGAATCTGTTCTATTATGTATAAAGTAAGAAACAGCAAAGAGTAATTCTTTGCTCTTACCAAACTAATGTGGTCAGTGCCCTCATAGGAGGGCATAAACCATAAACCCTGTCACTCTAAACTCATTTTCTGATAGAGTCTAGAACACTAATGACATTTAATATATTATAGCTTACCTGGCCACTATCAGGATCACGACTACTTCTGAAATGGCTATAAAATCAAGGTCTATCTAATGTATCAGATGCTCTCCACAGATACTCATTTCCTACTGCTTATATTAGCTATTAGTTCCTAAATATGATCCAGACGTGGTTGGTGGTATTTAACAAAACCTGTTAGTCATTCTCTGTTTCTCATGCCATTCTTTATCCCAGGGTAATCTCTTTCCCAGCAGAGAAAGCACAGGGCAGTTCCTAGAGATTATCAGGGCTACTGTCCCCATCTTACAAGGATGCTATAGCGGGCTGGAGGAAGCTTGATTCTGGATAACCAAGTATGATAAACATTTGTGCAGAGCCTTACCATTTTCTTTTATCTAATCCTCACAAAAATCCCTCAAAGTAGGTAAGACAGTTGTTATGATCATCTGTGTTAGTTACAGCAAAGGCCAACGTACTTGCAAAGAGACCATCAAGACAGTGCCTCAGAGAGCAAAGAAATGCATTTCTCATTCAAGTAACAGTGTTGAGGTGAGTAATGCCATGCTACCATACTGCTCCACACAGTCGCTGAGAGATTCTGGTTCCTTCCATCATGTAGCTCCACCATTCCCTCAGGCATTTTTACAGTCAGAGCCGAGTAGTCAAAGATCCATCCCTGACAGAAAGGGGGGAATGGCGCAAATGAAGCACATCCACTATTTTGAGACCTAGGCTCAGTGCAACATACTCACATCCCTTTCACTCACAGCCCATTGGAAAAAATGTGGCCACCTTGACTGCCAGGAGGCTGGGAAATGTAGGATAATGTGCCCACAAAGCAGAGAATGGATTTTAGTAGGTGACTAACAGTTTACACCAGCCCATTCTCATTATACAGATGAGGAAATTGAAACTCAGAGACCAACACAGATGAAACTTCTGCTCCTAATACAGAATTAAGTCATGAAGTAGTTTCACTAACAAATTATATATAATTTCAAATGACAGTTATACCCCCCCCCAAAAAATGAGCATGGTTAATGTAATAGTCAGGGTTCTCCAAAGAAACAGAATCAGTAAGATGGTATATACAGAGAGAGATTTATAGAGATTCAGATCACTGTAACAAGGAACTAGAAATTATATAAAGGAACCAATCAAAATTAGACAACTCAATTGCTGAGATAAAAACCAAGCTAAAGGCAACGGCTATCAGACTAAATAATGCAGAATGAATAAATGATCTGGAAGATAAAATAATGGAAACTATACAATCAGAACAGCAGACAGACAGACAAATTTTTAAAAATGACAGCAACATTATTGGATAATACAAAGCGTGCCCAACCTATGCATAATAGAAATTCCAGAAGAAGAAACAGAAAAAGGAACTGAGAATGTATTTGATAAAATTATGGCTAAAAGCATCCCAAATCTAAAAAGAATGAAACAGATTATTCAGGGACTGGGAGCACAGAGTGTCCCAAACAAGATGAACCCAAACAGATTCAAACCGAGACATATCAAAATTAAAATGGCAAAAATTAGAGAGAGGATTCTAAAGGCAGCAAGAGAAAGAGAGTCAGTTATAAGGGAACCCCAATAAGGCTATCAACTGACTTTCCTACAGGAGCTTTGCAGGCCAGAAAGGAGTGGCAAGATATACTCAAAGTCCCGAAAGAGAAATTCATTTTAAGGAACTGGCTCTCCACATGTGAGAGAGAGACACATGTAGGAGAGGGTAGGCTGGCAGGCTGGAGACCCAGGGAAGAGCTGATGCTGCACTTCATCTCCATAGGCTGTTAGTGGGCAGAATTCCTTCTTTCTCAGGGGAGGTCAGTCTCCATGGTATTAAGGCCTGCAGCTGATTGGATGAGGCTCACCCATGTTATGAATGGCAATCTACCTGACTCAGAGCCCACTGATTTAAATATTAATCTGATCCTTCAGAATACTCTCACAGCAACATGCAGAAGGTTTGACCAAATACTTGGGTATCATGGCCTTGTCAAGTTGACACATAAAATTCACCATCACATTTAACTCCACAACCCCTCAAAATCTCTTTTACCCCCCCTCCCCTGATTACATGAAATGTACCCAGTATCTAACTGAAACTGTGCCAGGAGCTTCAACATCTCTGATTATCGGTTTACTCCTGAGCGTCAACAGAGGAAAGGATATCATCCTTTCCCTCACATTGAGAGGATAGCAGGAAGTATCGATACATGCAACTATGTGAAGCTTTAAACAATTCTGAGCACTACTCACAGACCACTCACTCTTTTCTTCCGGGGGCCTAAAGACTTGACTATTAAAAAAGAAGGGAGCAGAGAAAGGGAAGTAAGAGGGAGGATGGTTACTGACCACCCATTTGCTGTACCTGTCATCTTTCAAATGTTCCCTGGAAGAGCGTTGCATGTCATCCAGCACTATTCTCATCAAAAATTTACTGTTTTGTACTGTATTTGATGCTGTATCCAGCTAAGGGATGAACATCAGCTAAAGCAGACTTCCAATTAGAGTGTTTGAAAGCATTAGCTATCAGGTGTTTCTCTAGCCGAACAAACAAGGATGATTTGAAAAATCAACATCAATCATTTCTAGCCATTTTCTAAAAAATTACTTTCCGTCTGCACATTACGTAGTATTCTGGAAAGTGTGTGCTCTGTTCTGACAGCAGAATACTAGAAACTTTATCCATTTCACATACTATAATGAGTATGACGAGACTGTCAGCATGGGGCTGGGTCCTCCTCCTGACCTGGCTTGGCTCACTGCCCCTCCATCCCCAACTATCCTCGGCTCTCCTTCCATCATTGTTCCTTTCTTTGTAATCATCAAACTGATTTCTAAAGTGTATAAATCTGTGTTTTCAAAGTATCTTACTACTTATGATAAAAGATAAAGCGTTCACATCACCCTTTTCTTAACGATTATAATAGAATCTCATTATTGGAATACAGATTTTGACCCTTTCACCACCTTGCAGCACACTGGTTTGAACAAGCCCTGAGATGCAGAATGTCCCACAAAGCAGCCCCAGTCCCTCTCCACACCATGCTGACTGATAAAAGTGTCTGATAATTAGTTGGTAAGACCCAGGTGGTTCAATGGTAAAGAATCCGTCTGCAACACAGGAGACGCAGGTTTGATCCTTGGATCAGAAAGATCCCCTGGAGAAAGAAATGGCTATTCACCACAGTATTCTTGCATGGAAAATCCCATGGACAGGGGGAGCCTGGTGGGCTACAGTCCGCAGGGTCACAAAAGAATCGGACCCGACTTGGCAACTAAACAACATTACAGTAAGACAGTTTGTCCTTCCAGTTAATCATCTTTCCAATGTGGAGTAGAACACTTTCTTCAAGATTTACTAAATACTTGGACTTTATTATTGGCATGCCCAAAATACTATAAAATCTATGCATCTAAAAATGACAACAAAGTTGTGTGTGTAAGGCCAAGTTATCTGAGTGAGTCTCACTGACTTTATTTTTGACATATTAATAATGGTGGCAAGTGGTTTAAAAGTTAAGAAGAAAAGGCATACAGTCAAAAGTCTCCTTTCACCTCTGTCATCTAGCCATCCAGTTCTTCCCACTTCCCTCTCATAGAGCCACTGTTACTGATATCTGTTTCTTGCATATACCTCTAGGGAGTCTTTATGCAAACATACACAAATATGTATTCTGCCTTCCTTTTGAACAGTTGGAAGCCACCATGCCCACTGTTCTATAGGTTTTTTTTTTTTCTAATTATGTATGTCAAAGATCTACATCAGAACATAAAAAGTTGTTTTGTTTTGTTGCTTCTTATAGCTAAACAATATTCCACAGTATGGATGTATGGATATGTCATTACAGATTTAGCCAATCCCCTATTGGTGAATATGCAATCATTTCCTTTTGTGCTGTTATAAGAAGTACAGTAACTAATATTGTATGAACTTCATTTTGCATATACCCAAGTATGCCTATAAGCTAAATTCTTTAAAATGAATTGTTCTGTTAAGAGATGTGCACTTTAAATTTTGACAGTTACTACCAAATTGCCCTCCATAGATGTTGTACCAATTTATATTCCACCAACAATATAAAGAGGGTTTGCCAACCCAACGTCTTGTCCAGTTTCTGGAAATTTGCTTATCTGATATGTGAAAAAAGGTATGCAATAGTATAATTTAAATTTGTGTATCTCCTATTATGGATAATGTGGAACATTTCTTTACAGATATTGGACAACTCTTTGTATTTCCTTCTCTGTGGATTCTGGTCACAGCATTTCCCCACCTTTCTACTGGGTGGCTGTTTATTTTTCTTATTAATTTATAGAAATCAGTGTTAAGGAGGTTATCCCATTATCTGTGACACGTGTTGGGAACATTTTTTTCTGCTTGTTGTTTGTCTTACGAATGAGCTGATAGTTTTTCTGCAAAAATGTTAATATAGTTGAATCTGTCATTTTAAAATAGTTTTACATAGTTAGGAAGAATTTGCTCTGTTTTGAGGTGTTAAAATACTTTTCCCATGTTCTTTTCTATATCATTATTGTTCATTTTTTAAGATTTAAATCTTTGATCTTTTTAAAGAAATGTGAGTTATGGATACCTGTTTATTGTCTTCCAGATGGCTATCCTGTTGTGCCAAACACTTATGAAGATTGTATCCCTTTGGTCACATTTATTGAACTGTTTCAGCATAGAACAGAGGCAGAGAAACTATAACCTGTGGTCCCAATCTGGTCCACAGCCTGTTTCTGTAAACAGTGTCTGCAATCATTCATCTCTGTACTGTCTGTGGCTACTTTTGCACTAGGAGGCAGATGAGTGGTAGCAACAGAAGCTGCATGGCCTGCAAAGCCTACAAGATGTAACTTTCTGGCCCTTGCCAACTCTTGATATAGAAGAAGACAAGAAAGAGGAGGATGGAAAAAGGAGAAAGCAAAGATATTCTGAACACAAATAGTATTTTCTGGTCATCAACTGTGCAGAGGAAAAATATTCATTAGGAGAAAAAAATTGAAATGAGATTGTGAGTTTATTTTCCTCTTTTATAGTCTTCTCCCTTGGTAGAAGCTGAAGCTGGTACAGTCTGCTTCACAAAGACCCACAAATCTCTCATTTTTCTACCAGGCAGGGCCAAAAGTCCCTACAGAGGTACCAAGTCTTACCCCTGCTCACAAACTTAATGAGGTATGGATGACCTCAGGGGACTCTGTGGAATGTGGAAAGCTGGGAGGTTTTTTGAACACATCTCTTTGGGATGTTGTGTACTACCACCTTTCAAATCTCCTTCTTTCCTTTAGGACTAACAAGAACACCTCTAAACTGGCTTTTATTATTACTTTTTAAAAATGTGTCATATAGGACCCAAAGGATTTGTTTCCCCAGAAAGCAGTGTTTTTTCCTTCCAAATATTAAACAAAGGAATTTCTAGTTTGGTGTCTCAGTGGGTTACACTGGTGTTTTTATGCTCCAGCTGATTCCCTTCTGTTCTTAGACACAGTGGTTTTTCACAAGTTACTCACTAATCTCCTTAGGCCCTTTACAAGCATCCTGAGCACGCTTCACCCTCTTCTCTAGCACCTGTGAAGTACCAATTCTTAAAAATCAGACTGACTTCCATGAGAAGTTCAAGAGGAAACAAAGTTTCTTTTATTCATGAGCTATAATTATGATGATAAACTCTAAAATGCTTCAAAAATATTTAATTTATGTTATACTATTACTTCAGTTTTATCTGATTATACACTGAAAAATTTAAAAAGAAGACATAAAGAGTGTCCATACATTATTATTAGCAATAAGCATTATATATGAAGAATATTTCTATTTTCAAAGCACCTTTACATGCATCATTCTATTTTATACTCAGAATAATCAAAAAAGTATGAATATGGTCATTTCATAGTTGAGGAAAATGAGTCATGGGTAAATTTTTTTTTTAGTTTTTTTTTTCTTTTTTTACCATGCCCAGAGGCATGTAGAATCTTGGTTTGGTAAACAGTGATGGAACCTGCTGGGCTGGAAGAAGCACAAGCTGGAATCAAGATTGCTGGGAGAAATATCAATAACCTCAGATATGCAGATGACACCACTCTTATGGCATAAAGTGAAGAGGAACTAAAAAGCCTCTTGATGAAAGTGAAAGAGGAGAGTGAAAAAGTTGGCTTAAAGCTCAACATTCAGAAAATGAAGATCATGGCATCTGGTCCCATCACTTCATGGCAAATAGATGGGGAAACAGTGGAAACAGTGTCAGATTTTATTTTGGGGGGCTCCAAAATCACTGCAGATGGTAACTGCAGCCATGAAATTAAAAGACGCTTACTCCTTGGAAGGAAAGTTATGACCAACCTAGATAGCATATTCAAAAGCAGAGACATTACTTTACCAAAAAAGGTCCGTCTAGTCAAGGCTATGGTTTTTCTAGTAGTCATGTATGGATGTGAGAGTTGGACTGTGAAGAAAGCTGAGCACCGAAGAATTGATGCTTTTGAACTGTGGTGTTGGAGAAGACTCTTGAGAGTCCCTTGGACTGCAAGGAGATCCAACCAGTCCATTCTAAAGATCAGTCCTGGGTATTCTTTGGAAGGAGTGAGGCTAAAGCTGAAACTCCAGTACTTTGGCCACCTCATACGGAGAGTTGACTCACTGGAAAAGACTCTGATGCTGGGAGAGATTGGGGGCAGGAGGAAAAGGGGACGACAGAGGATGAGATGGCTAGATGGCATCACCGACTCGATGGACATGGGTTTGAGTGAACTCCGGGAGTTGGTGATGGACAGGGAGGCCTGGCGTGCTGCAGTTCGTGGGGTCACAAAGAGTCAGACACGACTGAGCGACTGAACTGAACTGACTGAACTGATGGAACCCATGCCTGCTGCAAGGGAAGCACAGAGTCCTAACCGCTGGACCACCAGGGAAGTCCCTGTTTATTTTACAAATATAGTTAAAATATTCACATTACTCCACATTCAAAAGGAACATAAGGGTTTACAGTGAACAACTCCCCTTCACCTGTAATACCTGTCTCTCTTCCTGGAGGCAATTGCCCTTTCCTGTTTCTTATATATTCTTCTGGAGATATTGTATGCTGATGCTGAACCTAGTTCTTTTTTATTTAATTAGTTCTGAACCTAGTTCTTCTTTGTTTAATGATATATTCTGGAGATATTTCATATGAGTGTATAGCAAACTTCTTTCTTATGGTTTCATAGTATTTGATTGTATAATGTATTTAAAACAGTCTTCCACTGATGTACTTTTTAGGTTGCTTTTGATCTTTGCTACTTTTTATTTTTAGCTGAGCCACATGGCTTGGGGTATCATAGTTCTTTGATCGGGAATTGAACCTGGGCCACAGGTGAAAGCCCACAATCCTAACCACTAGGCCCCCAGAGAACTCCCTCCATCTTTGCCTTTAATGAGCAACCTTATGCATGTCTCATGTACATGTGTGCAAATGTATCTACTGGAGAATTTCTATGTTAGAATTGTTGGATCAGAAAATACATTGACTTAAAAATTTGAGAAGAGATTGTGACATTTTCCTTCATCAGATTAGGCAAAGATTTTAGGTGACTTAGCCAAGACTGAAGAGCTAATTTTTAATGGATTTGGAGTTAAATGTTTCCTAACCAGAAAATAGGAGCCATGATGAATGGTACATTTGGAGGATCACTAACTTCTTGTCAAATATAATCAATTTGGGGCATCTGCAAGAGAAGAGGAAGAAGATTCACCTTTTTGGCCTATTCCTTCCTTTCTGTTGCCCTCTGGGAACTTGTTCCCTGAACTGGAGGGCCAAGTGATGAACTGACCTCAGCAAGCCCAGATGGGTTTACCTCCTGTCACCCTGGGCCAGTCAGTCTCATAGACAACAGAGATGTGGGCTTGTACCAAAAGTTGAAGAAATTAAAGTGCTTTACCTCAAAAAATAGAAGGCTAGGAAGAAACAGGGACTGCGTTTTAAAAGGCCTTCAAAGATACTGCTCTTCTGCAAGAGGACCCCTCATGAACAGACTTTCTTTGTGAGTCACTGTCCGTGGTGCTGACAACATCCCTGTGGGCTGAGGAGGGGTTGCTTTTCCTATTCCTGGGGCACTAAAGTGTCTTAAACAAACCCTCCTGGGGAATTCTGGGCAGGAGAGAAAGGTAATCAAGGCACACAAGAGAAGGAAAAAGGATAAGATCTAGTTAGGTAGAGTGAGGTGGGTGGAGAAGGAAGAGGAATTGGTATATGATTGGATATTGTTTACAAATCATAGTGATGGGGAGTGGGAGGAACATATGCGCATTGCCTTGGCATTCCATTATTGTATGCACATATTTCCTGAGGACTTGAAGAACCAAGTGAGGTTATAGAAAATACCTTGGAGAAAATTATCATATGGAATTTCTTGAGTGGACAATTTTAGAAATAAGATGGATTACCATCGACCTGAACTGATTTAACTATAATCCTGCCAAGAGAGGGAATAACCTCCTGAGAACCTCACAATATTTGAAGTTACAACTTCAGTGAAAACATTCATCCTATTCTTGCTCTTTATCTCTGTCTGAGCTTCAGGGCAGCCTGGATTTAAACTAAAGTAACATCACAAGCTATACTGATTTTGTCTTATCTATAGTCATTTGCCTTCAAGTGTTGTTTTAATACACACGAGAAGTTAATAACTCTCTCAACCTGTCAGTCCTTTCCTCAGCAGAATAAAAGTATAACACAGAACATGAATTCAATAAATCCAACTCATTCCTTACTGCTGCACTGAAATTGAACAATTTTCCCTTCACATGATTAAGTCTACAAAATATTTATGTTTTGGTACAAAGAGAAACTCTTGGATTTATATTAAGTTTAAGTGTAAAAATGTGGTTTGTTTTTTTTTTTTTTTTACATTTCTCTCCTTGGCTTTGTTTTCATTCGAAATACTAAATTTTCTGGTTGGAAAAAATATATGTAATATTGGAAATTAGGCCAGAAACTCCATAAATGCCAAATTTTATTTTTCAATATTTTAATGGCCTCACTGGCAATGCAGTTAGTGTTGTGTGCTTGGCTGTGATTATAATCATTGCCGCTATAGGGACACACTAGATTCAAACTGAGCTTAGGGAGCTCTTGGGCATGAGCAGTCAAAGTAACATCCAGAAGGAGTCTCCAAGGGCCCCTACTAGTGTATCTGTCCCCACACAGGGTGAGATTTCCCCATAGGCCACCAAGAAAAGAAGCTGTTTTCCCCAAGGGTGATCTAATCCTGCCTGTGGGCATTGACTCTTCTAACTTTTCTCGTATTCCAAGTTTAGAGACTGCCCTCAAGTTCCACATCAAATTTCTCTATTCCAGGGCTGTAACTCACCTTCAATCTAAATTCCACTTGAGAAAAAAACACTGAAGGGAAAGAGGATCATCCTTTCTTCTGGATTGGTTCTCAACATTTTCTTTTCCTCATAAGCAGTTAACAAAACTATCATCTCTTATTATACTGTGGTGATTCTTTGCCAAACTGTGGATGGGCAGGGCAGAAGGGTTGTCCTTTTCTGCTTCACCCAGAGATACTTATCAAATGGAGGGTGGGGTGGGTGACAAACTCTACAGAAAAATCAACTCAGTTCAGTTCAGTCGCTCAGTCGTGTCCGACTCTTTGCAACCTCATGAATCGCAGCACGCCAGGCCTCCCTATCCATCACCAACTCCCAAAGTTCACCCAAACTCTAGTCCATCAAGTCGGTGATGCCATCCAGCCATCTATCCTCTGTAGTCCCCTTCTCCTCCTGCCCCCAATCCCTCCCAGCATCAGAGTCTTTTCCAATGAGTCAACTCTTCGCATGAGGTGGCCAAAGTATTGGAGTTTCAGCTTTAACATCAGTCCTTCCAAAGAACACCCAGGGCTTCAAGGGACTCTCAAGAGTCTTCTCCAACACCACAGTTCAAAACCATCAATTCTTCGGTGCTCAAGTTTCTTCACAGTCCAGCTCTCACATCCATACGTGACCACTGCAAAAACCATAGCCTTGACTAAACGGACCTTTTTTGGCAAAGTAATGTCTCTGCTTTTGAATATGCTATCTAGGTTGGTCATAACTTTCCTTCCAAGGAGTAAGTGTCTTTTAATTTCATGGTTGCAGTCACCATCTGCAGTGATTTTGGAGCCCCCCAAAATAAAGTCTGCCACTGTTTCCACTGTTTCCCCATCTATTTGCCATGAAGTGATGGGACCAGATGCCATGATCTTCATTTTCTGAATGTTGAGCTTTAAGCCAACTTTTTCACTCTCCTCTTTCACTTTCATCAAGAGGCTTTTTAGTTCCTCTTCACTTTCTAAACTCAACAAGCTGGCTATATTTTCTGACCAAATCTAATAAGTACCTGTCAACTCTTTTGAGTTTTCTTTATAGACAATTACATAATCTATAAATTATGCAAATCTGCTTTTCTTGAGGTTCCATATTGTGTACTGCATGTACTATTATCATGATTATCATCAGAAACAACAACAAATACATACTGAGTGTTTACCAGGTAAAAGACATAGAACTGACCAATATAGGGATCTAAGGGATGAATGAGACAGAGCCTTCATCCTCTCAAAAGCATAATAATTGGGACAAACCGTAATAATGGTTTGTCTACTTCTTTTGCCCCTATATGTTGGCAGCATGCATGATCCTAGATGAGCCACTTAGTCACAATTCTCCATTCTCCTCTTTTTTTCCCCTTGTTTTGAGCAATTGTCCAACGCACAGTCTATGGTCTGAGTCGTGAGCATCAGATATTAGAAGTAAATGAAAAGGAAAAGCAGAGCAGGGGAACAGCTATGGCTCACTCTGCTATTCTCTCCATTTGGCAGGGCTTCCAGACTCCCCCAAGAGCAGAGATTATCATGCCCACAAAAGACTCTGAAATCTTTCCCAGAAACCAATTGCCAGACTGGGAATTCTGAAGAACATAACACAAGTGAATAACACATTATTTTCTTCTCTAAGAGCAAAAGATTATAAAAAGTAATAAAAGAAAATACAGTCATGAAATTTGGATTAAGGAGACAGTTATAGGCTGAGTTGCAATTGTTTATGGACAATTTTGAAGTATAATAGTTCAGATTTGGCTAATCCATAGCATGTATTATTATTAAAAAATTTTAAGTGGTTTACAAAATAGGATATATAACAAAATATGTTTTCATAAAACATAAAGGTATATTTATGTCTAGAAAAGACTAGCAACTCCAAGTGTTCCTAAGCACTGTGTTTTTTAGTTCATTTTATTTTCATCCTGGGTGGGAATAGGGGATGTGGAAGTAAGAGACCAGACTATCTTGATAACAAAGCCCACAGAACTATTTAACTTTAAAAAATGTGAACATTTATCTCTTTGTCAAAAATTTTAAAATCATTTGTCAGTTAAAAAATTTAATCTAGCCTTAGAAGCCAAAAAGTGCTGCTATCCAGTAAGCAGTCAGTAAGTGACTGCTAATGTTATTATGTAGTGAGAATTGTCTTGAGAAAGGAAATCAGGAGTATATTGCTTCTGAAGCTTTTGTAAAATCAGACTTCGCCTCACCAAGTTGTTGACAAAAGGATAACATTAGCATGGGAGCTACAAAGTAGAGCTCACAGAGCAGGAACTGGGTGGCCAGTATTAAAATCATACAGTGTCGGAACTTCCCTGCTGGTGCAGTGGATAAGAATCCGCCTGCCAATGTAGGGGACATGGGTTCAGTCCCTGGTCCAAGAGGATTCCACATGCAATGAGCAGCTAAGCCCAGGCACCACAACTACTGAGCCTGCGCTCTCGAGCCCGCAAGCCACAAATACTCAGCCTATGTGCCACAACAAGCTCGTGCACCTAGAGCCTGGGCACCACAACAAGAGAAGCCCCCACAATGAGAAGCCCTGTGCGCCATAACAAAGGATAGGTCCCACTCGCAGCAACTGAAGAAAGCCAGCACTCAGCACCGCCAAAAATTCATTAATTAATTGATCTGAAAAACCATACTGTGCCAAGGCCAGATCCTGCAGAGAAAGAGATTGGGATGTTAACTTGCTGGCAACTTGTACCCTTTGAAAGAAAGTTCACTGAGCATCACTGGGGCCATCTCCCTGACCTTTGATTCCTTGATCCTCTGCTCACCACACAACATCCTGATGGTCAGCAAAGCACAACTGGTGTGGTGACTGAAGGTTTATTTCCTTTATTGTGAACTAACTGATTTGCACAGTAACATTGGGTGAGTGTGTTTGATGTTCCCCTGAGTTGAGGAGCAAAGTGTGTAATGAAGGAAGTAAGCCTGGGACATAGGGGCCCAAGAACAGATAGTTCCCCTGTGAGTCTCCCTCTGAGCAGTCAGGCAGCCTCTATATAGTTCATGGCTTTCTTACCTATAATGCCAACCACAATATTCCCACTTGAAGACCAAGTGTGCACATTACCCGGAATATTTACTCTGGACCACAGCCAAAACTTGACTCATATTGATTGATGCATACACTGTTTATGGTTTTTGTTGATCCTCCTTATCCTCCCCCCTTCTCTGTGAACTGACTGTACTCCCAAACCAGAAGTGGGCATGTGAGCTGGACTGGATGAAACACAAAGTACTCTCTACCCTTCTGTGGTCAGTGATCTTGCCAGTGATGGGAACATGACTCAGGATAGACCCATCAGAGTCCTGCCCAGGACTGTATCCAGCTGGACTCCATTTGCAAATCAAAATACAAGACAGAGCCATTCATTCAAGTGGCCATAAGACTGTAGTACTGGTCCAGGGAAAACAGCTGACTGACCTCAGGCAAGTCACTTAAACTCATTGCAACAAAGTTCCTTCTTCTACAAAGTAAGAACTCTGATCATGACCTCCTGGAAAGTTCTGACATTCAGAGGTGAAACATCTCTTTTTCCTTTTATGTAGACACTGAACCAAAACAACCTGTCAGCTAAAGTCTACTGCTGTGAATTTAGTCTATTGATTCCTTCTCAGTCCAACAACTGGGTTTTCCAGGAACTCAGATAATTGCAATTGGAGGCCAAAAAAAAAAAAAGCACAACATAAAAAAAAATCATACTCCATGACCAAGTGGGATTCTTCACAAGGATGATTCAACATATGTAAAATCAATCAATGTGATACAACACATAAACAAAAGACAAAAACCACATTATCATCTCAATATATGCAAAAAAGCATTTGACAAAGTTCAACATCTGTTCTTGATAAAATCTCTTACCAAGGTGGGTATAGAGGGAACATATCTTAAAAGTGTAAAAACTATTCATGACAAATCCACAGCCAATATAATACTCAATGGTGAAAAGTCGAAAGGCTTCCCACTAAAATCTGGAACAAGACAAGGATGCCCACTCTCACCACTTTTCTTCAACATAGTATTAGAAGTCCTAGACACAGCAGTCAGACAAGAAATAAAAAGTATACAAATCGGAATGAAAGAGGTAAAATTGTCATTATACGCAGATGATATGACACCATATATAGAAAATCCAAGACTTCACACAAAAACTACTAGAACTGAAAAACAAATTCATCAAGGTAGCAGGATATAAGATTAACATGGTGGCATTTCTTCATACCAACAAAATGTTAGCTTTTAAAATCTCTCCAAAATAAAATACTTAAGAATAAACCTCACTAAGGAAGTGAAAGACTTATACACTGAGAACAATAAAACATTAATAAAGGAATCTGAAGATGATTCAAAGAAATGGAAAGAGAACCCATGCTCTTGGATTGGAAGAATTAATACTGTTAAATTGAACATGATACCCAAAGCAATCTTCAAATTTGAGGTGATCCCTATCAAATTACCCGTGCCCTTTCTCACAAAACTAGAACAAATAATCCTAAAATTCATATGAAACTATAAAAGACCCAAAATTGCCCAAGCAATCCTTAAGAAAAAGAAGAAAGCACAAAGTCATAACCATCCCAGACTTAAGACAATATAATACAAACTTACAGTAATCAAAACAGTGTGATACTGATACAAAAGCAGGCATACAGATCAATGGAATAGAATAGGGATCCCAGAAATAAACCCACACACCTACAGTCAATTAATCTTTGACAAAGTAGGCAAAAATATCCAATGGGAAAAAGATAGTCTCTTAAGCAACTGTATTAGGAAAGTTGGGCAGCCTCATGCAAATTGACAATGTTAGAACATGCTCTCTCACCATATACAAAAATAAACTGAAAATGGCTTAAAGACTTAAATATAAGATATGGCACCATGAAACTCCTAAAAGAGAACATAGGCAAGATATTCTCTGACATAAATCACACCAGTGTTTTCTTAGGTTACTCTCCCAAAACAATAGAAATAAAACCAAAAATAAATAAATGGGACCTAATCAAACTTACAGGCTTCTGTACAGCAAAGTAAACCATAAACAAAATGAAAAAAACCCTGAGAATGGGAGAGAATAATTGTGAACGATGCAACTGACAAAGGCTTAATTTCTGAAATATACAAACAGCTCATACAACTTGACAACAACAACAACAACAAAAATAAACAACCCAATCAAAAAATGGGCAGAAGACCTAAAAAGACATTTCTCTGAAGAAGTACAAAGAGACAACAGGCTCATGAAAAGATGCTTAGCATCACTAATTATTAGGGAAATGCAAACCAAAACTACAATGATATAGCACCTCATGCCAATCAGAATGGCCATCATTAAAAGGGCTACAAATCACAAATGCTGGAGAAGATGAAGAGAAAAGGAACCCTCCTACACTGCTGTTTGGTGCAGCCACCATGGAAAACAGCATGGGGTTTCTTTAAAAACAGAGTTACCATATGATCCAGCAATCCACTCCTGTATATACATTCAGACAAAACTACAGTTTGGAAAGATTCATGAATGTTCACTGCAGCACTATTTACAAACAAGCACTGTTTGGAAACAATCTATAAGTCCATTAACAGATGGATGGGTAAAGAAGATATGGTATATATATACATATACATGTGTATATATAGATACAATAATATATGATAATATATATCATATACTGTAGTTTTGCATAATATTACCATTGGTGAAAGTGGACAAAAATATAGGATCATTCTGCATTATTTCTTGCAACTGTATATAAATCTACATGATCTCAATAAAAACCTATGGCTGATTCATGCTGAGGTTTGACAGAAAACAGCAAAATTCTGTAAAGCAATCATTCTTCAATAAAAAATAAATTAATTAAAAAAGAAAAAAGTTTAAAAAAAAGGTTCAGTGGGGTAGGGGATTAAGAGTATAAAACCTATTATGCATAAAATAAATAAATTATAAGGATATATTGTACAGCGCAGGGAATAGAGCCAATATTCATGATAACTTTAAATTGAATATAATCTGTAAAAATATTGAATCACTACAATGTGTACCTGAAATCCTATAATATACTAAATCAACTATATTTCAATAAAAACTTTTGTAAAATAAATTTTGTTTTTACACCAGTAGAACAAAACAGGTGAAGCCTTATCCTGATAATCCAAAGAATGAATTCTTAACATGAGGCCTCGTTTATCCAGGTCAGCTTTGTCCCTTATTTATGTTGTCCTTGAAATCACAAAGAGGTAAGCAAACTGGTGGTCACAATTCCTATCTTACATGGTTGAATACTGATCAGGAATGTTTAGACCTCATTTTCATAAACACTAAAAGTGATCCGCAGATTAAAAAGTAACATTTTGTGGGTGTGTTCATGGTAAAGGACTCACCTGCCGCTGCAGGAGAAGTACAAGAGATGCAAGTTTGATCCTTAGGCTGGGAAGATCTCCTGGAGGAGGGTATGGCAGCCCACTCAAGTATTCTCGCCTGGGAAATCCCATAGACAGAGGAGCCTGGTGGGCTACGGTCCACAAGGGAGCAAAGAGTTGGACATGACTAGGCAACTTAGAGCATGCTATTGGGTTGGCCAAAAAGTTAGTTCAGGTTTTTCCGTGTTACAAAAAACCTGAATGAACATTTTGGCCAACCCCATACTTTTATAAATTAAGATGGAGAATGGCATATAGTAAAATTTTAAACAACCTTGCAAGAAACATCATTTACAAGGGATCCACCAAAAATAGTCCTTCAGTAGGACATACTGGTAATATTTAAGTTAGATTCTTCCCCAATACAAAAAATTAGAAAGACAGAAAGAAAAAAAGACACACACACACAGGTACAAAGGAGACTAAAGATATTTGTTACTGGATACTTCATTTAACGTTACTAATATATATAAAACCTGAAGGCAGCTAAGAATTTTCTAGGAATATATGAATTATTAAATTTTAGTCCATTGAGTAATGGTGGAATGAATGGAGAATCTTGACAAAGCATTTTTAAAAGCTCCAGGTCCAGATGATTTCACATGTGAATTCCTTGAAATCATCAAGAACATTTCTATCTATGCTATTTAAATCATTCTAGCACATAGTAAAAGAATGCAAGCTTTCCAAATATTTTTGACAGCCAGCATAGTGCTGAAAACAAAGGGAAAAAATTACAAATCACTTACAAAACATCCTAAGTATAAATACTGATGCAAGCATCTTATGTGAAACATTTCCAAGTGAATCCAGCATTAGATTAAGTGAATAGTATACCAAACCAAGTAGAGTTCATTTCAAAAATGTAAAGCTGGTTCAGCATACAAATTCTGTTAATAAAATTCATCATCATAATTTTTCAAGGTAGAAAATCACATCATTAAGAGATTCTAAAAGTCATTTAAAAAATTCTACATCAATTGCCAATTAATTTGATCCCCCAGGTCAGGAAGATCTCCTGGAGAAGGAAATGGCAACCCACTCCAGTATTCTTGTTTGGGAAATTCCATGAACAGAGGAGCCTGGTAGATTATAGTCCATGGAGTCACCAAAGAGTTGGACACATCTTGGCAGCTAAACAACAACAACAACAATATTGTGCTCAATTGACAATTAAAACCAAAGTTTAAAAAATAGTGACACAAGGATGTCTTAAACATGACAAATTATATATTCAAAATAAATATTTTAATAATTAAATATATATTTAATTTAAAAAATATATTTAATAATTAAATATAAGGATTATTTCCATAAATATAATGAATAAGCTAAGGTT
Source organism: Ovis aries (assembly GCF_016772045.2). Classification (NCBI taxonomy): domain Eukaryota; kingdom Metazoa; phylum Chordata; class Mammalia; order Artiodactyla; family Bovidae; genus Ovis; species Ovis aries. The sequence goes on along the minus strand of NC_056061.1, from coordinate 30,354,388 downwards.
GTCTATGATTTAATGTTGTAGAAGTCCTTGTCAAACAACCAGAAATGGGAAAAAAGAGGTGTAAAATATTGGAAACAAAGAAACAAAATTATCATTTTTCAGATGTTACTATCTCCCTGAAAAACATGACGGGTTGAATTGCAAAGGTGTTAAAACCATTAAAGAGTTCTATTAGGTGGTCACATTAGCATTAAACACAAAGCTTTCTCAATTATACCTCAATAAAGCTGAAATTTTTTTTAAACAACTAAGATTTCTTATATGTTGACAATATCAGCTTAAAAAAAATAGATGGTATTCACAATAAAAACAAAATGCATAAAACACTTAGAAATAAACAAAATAAGTAGTGCACAAATTAAGAAAACCACAAAACACCAAGAAACACTGAAGGCAATATAAATAAATGGAGAGAAATGCCTTGCTTACACGGGTATACTGCACACCTATTTTTGTGACCCTTGTCATTGTCACTGCCTTTGTCCCCCAGAACATCCAGCCCTCTGCTTCTGGAACAACAACTGCTTCCTGTTCTGTGGCTTTCCTGGTGGCTCAGACAGTAAAGAATCTGCCTGCAAAGTGGGAGACTGGGGTTCGATCCCTGGGTCAGGAAGATCCCCTGGAGAAGGTAATGGCAACCCACTCCAGTATTCCTGCCTGGAGAATCCCATGGACAGAGGAGCCTGGTGGGCTATAGTCCATGGAGTTGCAAAGAATAGAATATAACTGAACGATCAACACTTTCACTTTCACTTTCACTTTCTGTGGGTTTCCTGCCCCACTGTGTGCAGACTTGTTATGCCCGTTATGTATGTGTCCAGCCCTTTTTCAGCCAAGGGGTAAACAAGTTACCCAAGTGAAGATCACTGAATTCTCTCTCAGAATCTGAAAACTGAGCCTCGGACAGAAAGCTGGTGGAGCTGAGGAATTTGGGTGGAGCTGCAGATCACTATAAGTGCTCTGGCTCTTTTCATGTAACTGTAAGGACTGTAAGGACTGTAAAATCCAGTCCTTCGGCTTTTTTTCACATCTGTGAGCCCCTCCACATCCTCTCAGGAATTCCTTTATTTTATGTTTTTTCTTTAAGTCAGTAAAAATTTGTTTCTGATTTTTTTCAACCAAATAACTGTAACTGAATCTATAATAGACATACTATTACAATGATGTCAATTACCTCTAAATTAATCTATTATTCAATACAATACAGGCTCAGCTGGTTAGGAATTTTCCTGCAATGCTGGAGAGCTGGGTTGGGAAGATCCCCTGGAGAAGGGAAAGGCTACCCACCCCAGTATTCTGGCCTGGAGAATTCCATGGACTGTACAGTGCATGGGGTCATAAGGAGTCGGACACAACTGAGCGACTTTCACTTTCAGTTTGCAATAAAATACACACCAAAATCATAACAGAAATGGAACAAGCAGTCTTAAATTTCATCTTGAATCACCATCAACTTTGGTTACATATTAGAATCATCTGAAGAGTTTTCACAACTCACTTTTCCCAGGATGAATCCCAGAGCAATTAAATTAGGACTTCTGAGTGCAGGACAAAGTGTTTATTAGAGCTCTTTGAGTGATTATGATGTGCTGCCAACACTGAGAATTACTTCTCTAGAAGAATAAACATGTAAGACTAGTGAGAAATTTCTAGGGAGGAAAAAAAGAAAAAATGAGTAGGCTTGTCCCATGGGCAATTGAAATATAAAGGTATAGTAAGTAAAGCAATATACTCCTAGCATAAGAACTGACAGACAAATAAATAGAACAAAATGCATACTCCAAAAAAGAGTAAAATCCAAATCCACACAATTGAAAATATAATAGATATGGCATTTAAAATCACTGGGGAAAAGAGGGACTACTCTGTGAACAATGTTGGGACAACCAGCTAACCATTTGAAATAACGAAGCCATTAAAATAAATTCTAGATGAATCAGAAGTGATAATTAAACTATAAAAATATGCTGCTTTTGCCTATGCAATATATATTCATCCTTATCTTGGTAATGAAACTCTAGTTTTCCCTGGGAAGCTGCTGCTGCTAAGTCACTTCAGTGGTGTCCAACTCTGTGAGACCCCAGAGACGGCAGCCCACCGGGCTCCCCCGTCCTTGGGATTCTCCAGGCAAGAACACTGGAGTGGGTTGCCATTTCCTTCTCCAGTGCATGAAAGTGAAAAGTGAAAGTGAAGTCGCTCAGTCGTGTCTGTCTCTTAGCGACCCCATGGACTGCAGCCTACCAGGCTCCTCTGTCCATGGGATTCTCCAGGCAAGAGTACTGGAGTGGGGTGCCATTGCTTTCTCCACTCTGGGAAGCTACTCATCAGCAATTTTCAATCCATTTGACTGAGGGTTGAAGTAAAAAGATGAAAAGATATTAACTCTCTCCCTTCAAGAATATAATAAAAGCAATGAGATATCACTTATTGACCATCATACTGGCAAAATAAAAAGTTGTTTTGGTAATAGCTGGTCTTGTTTAGTATGCAGCGATTAGAAACTCTCAGAGTATAAATGGCAGCAAACACCATAAATATACACCTTTAATCCAGTACTTCAACTTTGGGTAATATAATACAAGCTTACAGTCAATCACAACCACAAAGATTTTATTGATCATAGCTGTGTTTTCACAATGAAAAAAAAATGTCTTTCAAGAGGATAATATAACTATACATGTGTTGACATTAAACATGTCCATGACTCTTGATACTTAAGAATCACTATTATTAAAACACACAGAAAATAAGTGTTAGCAAGGATGTGGAGAAATTGGAACCTTTGTGTACTATTGGTGGGAACGTAAAATGATACAGCAACTATGGAAAACAGTATGGTGATTCCTCAAAAAATTAAACATAGAATTACCATATGATCTAACATTTCCACTTCCACTTTGGGTGTATACTCAAAAGATTTGAAAGCAGGAACTCCAACAGATATTTGTACACAGTGCTCACAACAGCATTATTTGTTGTTGGTCAAAAGTAGAAGCAACTCAAGTGTCCATCAATGGATAAATAGATAAGCAAAATGTGGCCTATATGTTCAATGGAATATCAGCTTTAAAAAGGAAAGCTATTCTGATACATGTACAACCTGGATGAACTTTGAGGACATTATGCTAAATGAAATAAGAGAGTCAGCAGAGGACAAATATAACATGATTCTACTTATACGAGGATCTACAGTAGTCAAATTCATAGCAGAAAGCAGAATGGTGGTGGCCAGGGGTTGGAGGGTGGAGTAGGGAGTTCTTGTTCAATGGATAGAGTTTCAGATTTGCAAGATGAAGAAGTCCTAGAGAGGGATGATGGTGATGGGTGTAGAACAATGTAAAATGTACTTAATGCCACAGAACTGGGAGCTTAAAAGTGCTTAAGATGGCAAATTTTATGTTAAACATATTTCTCAATAAAATTTATTTTCTATTAGAAAAGGAAGTTTTGTTTATTTGGATTTCCTCAAGATTTGTCTTTATTAATATTGTCTGGAAAATTTGCTTTTATGATGAATGACCCTGAAACACAAGTTTTGAGAGCTTCCTAGAGGTCATTCTTCATGGTTGCTTTTATAGTTTATGATCTTCAATCATCTTTATTTGTAATCATTTTTCACAAAGTAGGAAAAGTCTTTAACAATTTTATTAATTTATTTCTGGCTGTGTTGGGTCTTCATTGCTCTGCAGGCCTTTTCTCTAGTTGCAGTGTGCAGGCTTCTCATTGAGGTGGCTACTCTTGTGGAGCGGGGACTCTCGGGCTCACAGGCGTCAGTAAAGGCACATGGGCTTGATAGCTGTGGCTCCCAGGCTCTAGGGCAAAGCTTAACAGTTGTGGTGCTCAGGCTTATTTACTCTGCAGCATGTGGGATCTTCCCAGATCAGGGATCAAATCTGTGTCTCCTGCATTGGCAGGTGGATTCTTAACCACTGAACCACCAAGGAAGCCCAGGAAAAGTCTTTTTAAAAAGAGAGGGAGAGAGAGCAGAATGCTTAAAAACATCAAAGAGGATCCTTAGACGGGGTCAATAACAAACGGAATTATAGAAAATTAGGTGCTGACATCATATCTTAAGTTACAAGTCACTTCTTTGTGGGGTAATTTTCCATGTTGGAATTTTGCTTCACATTTTTTCAGCAGCCCTATCTCACTCCCAGAAGTTAGCTGCACATAGATTCTAGTGGCTCAGTCATGCATGCCAGGGACCCAAAATCTGAGCTGATTCACTTGGTTAACCAAGAACCCTTAGCCAGAGGCAATCTGGTTTCTTTCCCAGGGCTAGAACAAACCAGTGAAAATATTTCCACTCTAAATAGAAACTATAATCTAAAAGTAGCCCTGTTCCCTTTTCTTTTAAAATCTGAACACGAGCAGAAACAAAGAGTAGGATTTCGGTTCATCTTACACTGAGGTTCAAGAAAGGAATTGTAGCAAATATAAAACAGAATGTTAACTGGCACTAGATTATATGACAACTACTGCACTTAAAAATTGTATCTAGTACAGTATCGAGTACAGTATCTAGTACTGTGTCTCGTGCTTAGTATAGAACATGATCGGGAGAGAAGAGAAATAATGCCAACTTGTTGCCAGAAAATCAAAACACTAAGCCATCCGCATATATCTGGACAAAATTATAATTCAGAAAGATACGTGCACTCCTATGTTCATAGCAGCATTATTTACAATAGTCAAGACATAGAAGAAACATAAATGTCAATCAACAGAAGAATGGATAAAGAAGGCGTGGTAATATATACAATGGAATCTTACTCATAACAAAGAATGAAATAATGCCATGTGCAACAACAAGGATGGGCCTAGAGGTTATCACAGTAAGTGAAGTCAGTCCGAAAGAGGAAAACAAACACCATATGATATCACTTATATGTGGAATCTAAAATATTACACAAGTGAGCCTATCTACAAAACAGAAACAAACTCACAGACATAGAGAAAAGACTTGCAGTTGCCAAGGCGGAGAGAGGGGGAGAGAGGACGACTTGGGAGTCTGGGATGAGCTGATAGAAACTATTATACACAGAATGGATAAACAACAAGGTCCTACTGTATAGCATAGGGAACCTATATTCAATACTCTGTAATAACCCACAATGGAAAAGAAAAGAAACACTAAGCCATTTGTAGGCAGATAAATACCTTCCAGTAATATCCATTTAAATATGTACTGAGGTTTATAGACAAAAGGTACCATTGTGAACACAGGTTACGATCTTAGGATCCCAAGTAATGTGATCCAAGGAACTAAAGGACTTTGATGAAGTTCCCCCTTTGCAATCAAACTCAGCAATATTGTTCAAAAGGAACCAAGAGAACAGGAAAAATCTTGAGAGTCAAACCAGTTATGACTGTCTGGTCTCTGACCAGTAGTGTTTCTGTTCCAATATAAAGTCACTTTTCTAGGGGACTTCACACCATCTATTTCTGAGATTTATTTAGACCAGTTTTAGTGATTTTATGCCAAAGGTGTATAAAAAAGTGTTGTTGTTTAACTCATACTTGGCAAGATATTTCTTGAATAAGTGAAAAAGGCATGACACCTTCATATTTCTGACATTTTAAAAAATATTTTCAAACAAAACACTGAAATACTATATAACAAAGATGTTATCAAAGCTCTGCCTACTCTCGTTCTTCCATGTGACTACAAATCATTCATTCTGGCCACCCACCGTTCATGAGCATGCATCTAGAACTGAAGCGGCACACTGACGCTAATAAATGCCAGACCTCGCTGAGAAACCTCAGAAATCCACCCAACGTCGAAGTCGAAGCCAATAAGTCACGTGACTAAAATAATCATGTGACTAATGGCTATGCTATTGGTATAGCTGAAAACGAGAAGACCTCATGACCCAGCAATGCCCGGACTAGGTATAAATACAAAAATACACTAGCAAAAGTACAGTGAGACATGACAGCATGTTCATTCAACACTGTCTGTAGTAGCATAGTTGGGAAAAACCTAAAAGTTCATCAGCAGAAAATTAGATGCATAAATTGTAATATAACTCTATAACTGAATAACAGAATTTTAACTTATAGATGTTAAAATGAATGAGTACTATTCATACCAACTTAGCTCTTGAAAATATAATTTTAGTGGGTAAGAGCAATATTTAATATTTCATTCAGTATAATACCATTTATATACATTTTAAAGACATACAGACAAATGGTGAAAATTTAAAATGACCTAAGTGTCCATAAAGAGGAGATTGGATAAATGAAGGCAGTATATAATGGAAGGTATCATTGTTTAAATGATGGTGTAGAGCTCTATTGATTGATAATGAAAAGGTCAGTGATATTTTGCTAAATGAAGATGCAATATGTATACCATGGTCTGATTTTACTTTCCAAAAAAATGTGTGGACATGCATAAGAAATGTTAACTCAGGCTATTTCTGGATGGTGGGCTAATTGATAGGCTTTATTTTCTTCTTTATACTCTTCTGCATTTTTCTGAATTTTTCTTTGCAATTAGTATTATTTTATAAGCAGAAAATGACATTTTACTATAAAAAAGAAAAAAAATACAGTGTAGTAGATTTTCAAAGATGGCTGCACCAATATATTTCTTACCCCCCATGTTTTTATTGCAGTATGACTCTGACATTTCTCCATAGAGAGCTAGGAAGGAGCCTCTGTTCCCACCCCTTAAAAAGGGGCCAGCTTTTGTAACTTGATTCTAATGACTAGGATGCAAAGTGACTCCATTATTTCCAAGGATAGGTCTTAAAAGATGACACAGCTTCTGCCTAGTTCATTCGCTCTCTCTTCCCATCTCCCCTTACCCTTGGAACCTAGCCACTGTATCGTGATTTAGCCCAGATCACATGGAGAGGTTTCATGGAGATGTTCTGGCCAACAGTCCAGCTAGGGCTTCCCTTAGCTAAGAGACAGCATCAACTACCAGAAATGTGAATGAACTAGCCTTTGAATGATTCCACTTCCAGTTTTTGCTTTATTCAGTTGAGGCCCCAGACACCTCTGCACCTTGCCCAGAATCTGTGAGCATAATCAACAGTTGTTCTGTGCCACTGTATTTTGGAATAATTTGCTTCACAGTCCTAGAAACTGGAACACACACAACGAATACTATTACTTGTTGTTTCAAGCTACACATGTGGTCAGAGTAAACTAATTGACTAAAATAATCAGTTTTAGCTATCTTGTAGGGCTGAAAATGAATATATCCCCATGGGCCAGCAACTCCATGTTTAGGTATAAACCCTGGAAAAAAAGTGCTCAGTGAAACACAGACTAGCGTATTCATGTCAACACTGCTTGCAGCAGGGTAGCTGGAAAAAGACTAGAAGTCCATCAGCAGGAAATTAGGCATATAAACTGAGGTGTAATTGTATAATAGAATACTCATAGATGTCAAAGTAAATAAATTATTGTATGCATTAACTTAGCATGGATTGGAGACATACCAAATTCTTTATAATAATTTCTCCTAGGAGTATGGGAGGAAAATGGGACCTGAGAGAGGATCCCATGGGACTTTTAAAGGCATTTTCAAGGTCAAAAAGTAAAAATAACAATAATAAAACAAATTTTTAAAAACATTGATTTGAAGCAAATATGGCAAAATGCTAACATTTATCCTAATTATGAAAATCCAGGTGATTATAACTCCCCACATACTTTTCTGCATTCACTTTCTCCCTACTATACCAAAAATAAATCTAGTATTTAAAGGTTAGTGTTTCTCCGCCATAAACCACAGCAGGATCCTCTGTGACCCACCTCCCAGAATATCGGAAATAAAAGCAAAAATAAACAAATGGGACCTAACTAAACATAAAAGCTTCTGCACAACAAAGGAAACTACAAGCAAGGTGAAAAGACAGCCTTCAGAATGGGAGAAAATAATAGTAAATGAAGCAACAGACCAAGAATTAATCTCAAAAATATATAAGCAACTTCTGTAGCTCGATTCCAGAAAAGGAAACAACCCAATCAAAAAGTGGGCCAAAGAACTAAATAAGCATTTCTCCAAAGAAGACATACAGATGGCTAACAAACACATGAAAAGATGCTCAACATCACTCATTATCAGAGAAATGCAAATCAAAACCACAATGAGGTACCATTTCACGCCAGTCAGAATGGCTGCTATCCAAAAGTCTACAAACAATAAATGCTGGAGAGGGTGTAGAGAAAGGGAACCCTCTTACACTGTTGGTGGAAATGCAAACTAGCACAGCCACTATGGAGAACAGTGTGGAGATTCCTTAAAAAACTGTAAACAGAACTGCCTTATGACCCAGCAATCCCACTGCTGGGCATGTACACCAAGGAAACCAGAATAGAAAGAGACACGTGCACCCCAATGTTCATTGCAGCACTGTTTATAATAGTCAGGACATGGAAGCAACCTAGACGTCCATCAGCAGACAAATGGATAAGAAAGCTGTGGTATATATACACAATGGAATATTACTCAGCCATTAAAAAGAATACATTTAAATCAGTTCTAATGAGGTGGATGAAACTGGAGCCTATTATACTGAGTGAAGTAAGCCAGAAAGAAAAACACCAATACTGTTTATATATATATATATACACTATATATACTATATATACACTATATATACTGTATATATATACTACATATACAATACAGTATACTATATATACTGCATATATACGGAATTTAGAAAGATGATAATGATAACCCTGTATGTGAGACAACAAAAGAGACACAGACGTATAGAACAGTCTTTTGGACTCTGTGGGAGAGGGTGAAGGTGGGATGATTTGGGAGAATGGCATTGAAACATGTAAATTATCACATGTGAAATGAATCACCAGTCCAGGTTCAATGCATGATATAGGGTGCTCGGGGCTGGTGCACTGGGATGACCCAGAGGGATGGGGTGGGGAGGGAGGTGGGAGGGGTTTCAGGATGAGGAACACATGTACACCTGTGGTGGATTCATGTAAATGTATGGCAAAACCAAGATAATATTGTAAAGTAAAAATAAACTGAAAAAAAGAGAAAAAAAGGTTTGTGTTTGGGGGTTTTGGGGTTGTTGTTTCCCTCTCTACTGGAATCAACAAATCCCTTAATTAAAAAATATCTTCACACAAAGTTAATCACTTAAGGATCCAACTCAAAATCCTTGACAATTTCTCTTGATAATTTGGAAGGGTCTTTTTTTGTTTTTTAGGAAAGTTACTTTAAGATGTCAAGGTAGAAATTGATGCTATACATTGAAACATACACATTATGTTGCTATACATTGAAACATATGCAAAATATGCATTACCATATATAAAATATATAGCCAGTGGGAGTTTGATGTATGACACAGGGAAGCCAAAGCCAACCCAAAGCCATTGCTCTGTGACGACCTATAGGAATAGGCTGTGGAGGGAGGAGGAATGGGGGGCTCAGGAGGGAGGGGACACATGTGTGCCTACGGCCTATTCATGTTGATATATGGCCAAAACCATCACAATATTGTAAAGTAATTATCCTCCTATTAAATAAATAAATAAATTTTTAAAAAGAAATTGACGCTATAATTACTTATGAAGATATTTCCAGATAATAATAGATCAATAATAATATAATATGGGAGGAGCAACCCCATGTCCAAGGAGCGGCAGCTGCACGGGCGCAGGAGAGCTGAGAGGAGCTACTCCACGTTCAAGGTCAGGAGAGGTGGCCCTGAGGAGACATCCCTCATCCAAAGTAAGGAGCAGCGGCTGTGCTTTGCTGGAACAGACGTGAAGAGATACCCCATGTCCAAGGTAAGAGAAACCCAAGTAAGATGGTAGGTGTTGCGAGACGGGATCAGAGGCCAGACACACTGAAACCATAGTCCCTTTGACTATGCCAAAGCCTTTGACTGTGTGGATCACAATAAACTGTGGAAAATTCTGAAAGAGATGGGAATACAGACCACCTGACCTGCCTCTTGAGAAACCTATATGCAGGTCAGGAAGCAACAGTTAGAACTGGACATGGAACAACAGACTGGTTCCAAATAGGAAAAGGAGTACGTCAAGGCTGTATATTGTCACCCTGCTTATTTAACTTCTATGCAGAGTACATCATGAGAAACGCTGGGCTGGATGAAGCACAAGCTGGAATCAAGATTGCTGGGAGAAATATCAATAACCTCAGATACGCGGATGACACCACCCTTATGGCAGAAAGAGAAGAACTAAAGAGCTTCTTGATGAAAGTGAAAGAGGAGAGTGAAAAAGTTGGCTTAAAGCTCAACATTCAGAAAATGAAGATCATGGCATCTGGTCCCATCACTTCATGGCAAATAGATGGGGAAACAGTGGAAACAGTGTCAGACTTTATTTTGGGGGGCTCCAAAATCACTGCAGATGGTGACTGCAGCCATGAAATTAAAAGATGCTTGCTCCTTGGAAGGAAAGTTATGACCAACCTAAATAGCATATTAAAAACCAGAGACGTTACTTTGCCAACAAAGGTCCATCTAGTCAAGGCTATGGTTTTTCCAGTGGTCATGTATGGATGTGAGAGTTGGACTGTGAAGAAAGCTGAGCCCTGAAGAATTGATGCTTTTGAAATATGGTGCTGGAGAAGACTCTTGAGAATCCCTTGGACTGTAAGGAGATACAACCAGTCCATTCTAAAGGAGATCAGTCCTGGGTGTTCTTTCGAAAGACTGATGCTAAAGATGAAATTCCAATTCTTTGGCCACCTCATGCGAAGAGTTGACTCATTGGAAAAGACTCTGATGCTGGGAGGGATTTGGGGCAGGAGAAGAAGGGGACGACAGAGGATGAGATGGCTGGATGGCATCACCGACTTGATAGACATGAGTTTGAGTGAACTCCTGGAGATGGTGATGGACAGGGAGGCCTAGCATGCTGCAATGCATGGGGTCCCAAAGAGTCGGACACGACTGAGTGACTAAACTGGAACTGGAATAATATAATATAATAATATTATATATATCAATAATATAACAATAAATATGCTAAAACTCCTCCTCCATAATAAATGGAAACCGTGCCTCTTGGATCCATGTTCTATATGAAGAGTCAATAAGTTTTAGGGACAGGCTATTCCACTGTAGACAGTGGCTTTGTGTATATCATAATGGGGAGAAATCTGCCAGGAGTTCCATGAGGGGCTTTGTCACTTTCCCATTCTAATTCCGGGCAGGAACCAATCCCGGGCTACACTAAGTCATGTTGGCTCAGTACAGGCTCAGGGAGTACAAGCTTATTGCAAGCCAGTCCCCACCATGGCCAGCACTCAGGACCACTGGAGACATCCTACAGACCAAGAGAGGGACCAGATCAGATAATGTGAGAGGGTAGACTGAGACGTCTTGGAGGGTCCCCTGCCTTTTAACTGTGATCTTTGGGGTGAGCCAAACGAACATATAACAGGCAGGGCCCTGAAAACACGGAAAGTACACCAAAAAGGTTTAATTGAAGCAAACTGAATGAAAGAGTTACTTGCAAAAATGGCAGGGTTAAGGGACCCAAAGAAGGAAAGTGAAGCACACAGCCCAACAACAGTGAGTGCTGACCTCCCTCAAGGTCCACAGTGTTACTGGAGTGGGAGAGAATTGCCTGCGGAAGAGTGCACACAGAGGGAGGCCCCCACTGACCAGACTAAAGCCCGGTTGCTAAGGAAGTAAATACCTCAGCCCTCTCCTCCCACCCTCCAACCTCCTGCCAGGGCCTTCCATTAACTGACCCAACCGGTAGCTAGAGGTCAAGGGCATCCAGCGATGAAGCCCGTGCAAGGCAGCACAGCGGGACACAGAGCAGGGCAGAGAAAAGCAGAGAATGAGTCTTGCGGCCAAACAGAAAGTTAACCAACACATACTTCCCTCAGAGAAGACAGAAAGATAGAATTATCCTATGGCATAGTCTGATTGCCAAAAAGTGTTCACCAGAGGCAGAGAATGTGGGTGAAGATCAAACACTCTAAAACCCCAAACTCTATGTTTTGTAGATGTTAACAGATATTAACCTACAGAATAGTTCATGTCCAGGAATACCTGGTTACTTAAGAAAATGTTTGAAATAATCTTTGGAAGTATACAATAAGTTAAATTACTTAGTGTTGGCATTCTATTGATCATGATTCTATTGATCATTTTATATGTTACATATAGCTGATAGCTAGAGACATAGACATAGAACATATATAAATATATTGAATGTATTCTATATAGACAGAATATAGGACTATATATTATATATAGTATGTATATATAGAGAGCATTTTATTATATGTCTGTATATAGAATGGGAGAAAACATTTGCAAATCATATATCCAATGAGGGGGTAATATCCAAAATATGTAGAGAACTCATACAACTTAATTGCGAAAAACAAACAATCCAATTAAACTATGGGCAGAGGATTTGAACAGGCATTTTTCTAAAGAAGACATACAGATGGCCAAAATGTACATGGAAAGATGTTCAACATCATTAATTAGAAAAATGCAAATCAAAAAAAAAAAAGAAAAGAAAAATGCAAATCAAAACCGCAATGAAATATCACCTTACATCTGTTAGAATGAGTACAATTAAAAAGATAAGAAATAAGTGTTGGTGAGAAAGTGGAGAAAATGGATCACTTGTACACTATGAAGAATGTAAACTGGTGCAATTACTATGGAAAATACCATGGAAGTTCCTCAAAAAATTAAAAATAGAACAACCATATGATCCATCAATTCCACTTCTGGAGAGTTACCAGAATAAAACAAAAACACTAACTCCAAAGGATATATACACCCCAATGTTCAGCATTATATACAATAGCCAAGATATGGAAACAACTAACAATCAACAGATGAATGAATAAAGGACGCAGCACACACGCACACACACACACACACACACACACACACACACACACACCCCACATACACACACACAGGAATATTCTTCAGCCACAGAAAAGGATGAAATCTTGCCATTTGCAACCACATAAATGGACCCAGAGGGTACTATGCCAGGTGAAATAAATTAGAGAAAGAAAAATACCATATGATCTCACTTTTATTTGGAATCTTTAAAAAGGAAAAAAAAAGCCAACTCATAGATACAGAAAAGAGAGTGATGGTTGCCAGAGACAGAGGGTGGGTGGTAGGCAATATGGGTGAAGAAAGCAAAAAAGTACAAATGTCTGGTTACAAAATAAATAAGCCATGGGGATGTGAGGTACAGCACAGCAACAGCTAATAACACTGTATTGCATATTTTTCAAAGTTACTGAGAGAGTAAATCTTAAAAGCTCTCAACCCAAGAAAAAAATTCTGGTGACTATATCTGGTAACCAATATTAACTAGACTTATTGGGGTGACCGTTTCACAATACAAACATCAAATCATTATGTTGTACACCTGGAGTCAACATAATGCTGTATATCAGTTATACCTAATTTAGAGGAAAATGCTTGCTATTTCATTGTGTGTAATAGCACTAAACATGTGTGTGTCCGTCTATATATACAAACACTTAAAACCATTTAAATATACATCAGTAAAAGAACAGTTGAAAACATATTTTTCAAAGGTCTCCCATTTCAGGGATCACCAGCCATTCACTGATACAGTGGAAACAGTGACAATCTGTATCCCTCAGTTTCTAGAAGATAATGTGGCTGTCACAGAGTATGTATTCAATCGATATTTGATCAATAAATTTTTTTACATCTCCTCCTTCACCCAACATATCCAATCCATTATCAAGATGTATTGATTTTATTTCCTAAATATCTCTCAAATCCACTTCTTCTCCACTACTAGGGGTGGAGTCTGTCTCTTCATCTCTCACCTGAATTACAGAGTAGCCTCCTATTTTGGTGTATCTGCACCTACCCTGCAGAATAGGGTAGAAGAAGCAACAGTTAGAACTGGGCATGGAAAAACAGACTGGTTCCAAATAGGAAAAGGAGTACGTCAAGGCTGTATATTGTCAACTGCTTATTTAACTTATATGCAGAGTACATCATGTGAAATCCTGGGCTGGATGAAGCACAAGCTGGAATCAAGATTGCTGGGAGGAATATCAATAACCTCAGATACACAGATGATACCACCCTTATGGCAGAAAGTAAAGAAGAACTAAAGAGCCTCTTGATGAAAGTAAAAGAGGAGAGTGAAAAAGTTGGCTTAAAACTCAACATTCAGAAAACTAAGATCATGGCATCCGGTCCCATCACTTCAAGGGAAATAGATGGGGGAAACAGTAGAAACAGTGACAAGACTTTATTTTGGGAGACTCCAAAATCACTGCAGATGGTAATTGCAGCCATGAAATTAAAACATGCTTGCTCCTTGGAAGAAAAGTTATGACCAACCTAGACAGCAGAGACATTACTTTGTCAACAAAGTTCTGTCTAGTCAAAGCGATTGTTTTTCCAGTGGTCATGTATGGATGTGAGAGTTGGACTATAAAGAGAGCTGAGCACCGAAGAACTGATGGTTTTGAACTGTGGTGTTGGAGAAGCCTCTTGAGAGTCCCTTGGACTACAAGGAGATCCAACCAGTCCATCCTAAAGGAAATCAGTCCTGAATATTCATTGGAAGGACTGATGCTGAAGCTCCAGTACTTTGGCCACCTGATGCGAAGAACTGACTCATTAGAAAAGACCCTGATGCTGAGAAAGATTGAAGGCACGAGGAGAAGGGGACAACAGAGGATGAGATGGTTGGATGGCATCACCGACTCGGTAGACATGAGTTTGAGCAGGCTCCAGAAGTTGGTGATGGACAGGGAAGCCTGGTGTGCTGCAGTCCATGGTGTCACAAAAAGTCGGACATGACTGACTAAACTGAGCTGTACCTACCCTGACCACTTTCTAATCAGTTCTCAGCTGCATCTTTCCAAAATAAACATTTAATCACATCACCCCACCCCACCCCCAACCTTCAGTGACTTTCCTTTGGGGTTCGTTTGTTAGGGCTACCATAACCAAACACCACAGGCTGCGTGGCTTCAACAATAGAAAATAATTTCCTCACAGTTCTGGAAACTGTACTGGCAGAGCTGATTTCTTCTCAGGCCTCTCCCCTTGACCTGTACGTGCTAAATTCTCTGTCCACAGACCATCTTCCCTCTGTGCAAGTCTGGGTTCCAATCTCTTCTCATAAAGACACCAGTCAATGAATTAGGGCCCACCCATATGACTTCATTTTTCCTGAATTACCTCTTTAGGGTCCTATCTCCAAATACAGTCACATTATGAGGTACCAGGCTTAGGATTTCAACATATAAATGGGGTGGGGGTTAGGGGATGGACACCATTCAGCCTCTAACACCACTGCTCTTAGGGTAACTCCAAGGTTGTGTCCATGGCCAGGCTGGAGATCTGTGGTTTGCTCCTCCCGGTTCACTCTCTACTCAGCCTCACCCCGTCCACTCTGTCCCTAGAGGCTGGCCTAATGGAACATGCTCTCTGGCTGCCAGGAGGGCCTGGCAAACGGAAGGGACCAGTAGGAGATCTGGAGGGTGGAAGGAGGGTAAATCTGAGGCAGCTTCCCCAGCCTTCCCCTCTGCCAGTCACCTCAGGATGACTGCATCACAGTACTGAAAAGCCACAGCTCCTGGCAGGCAGCCCTCGCCACACAGTGAATAGCTCAGTTCCAGTACCTGCTCCTTCAAGCTTTGGTCAATAAGGGCACCCTGCTAGCACCAGGGATAATGTCTATGCCTATCAACCTTTACTAAACTCTGTCCACATCTTTTAAAGTCATCTCGTCACTGAACCGCCCTCACATTACCCAACCTGGTGTGTCATCTGCTTCCTGCCATGCCCCAATGTGACACTTTGCAAAGTCCTTCATGGTCTGGCCCTTGCAAAACTGCACGCTCATCTTACACTGCTCTCCCCGTCCCCGTCTCGGCTACTACCACTCTAACCTCCTTTCAGTTCTGCAGACAGGCCCACCGATTTGAACTATTAACAAGGATATATCCCTGTTGTTTTAACACTACTTAGAACTCTCTAAAACTGTGTGTAACATTTTTGTCTTAGGTCAGGTTCCCAGGGGAACAGATGCAGACAGATCATGTGCAGAGGTGGTAGGGAGACGCCCTGAGAGTCAACACCTATGAAGGGGAGGGAAGTGGTCCTGTGCAAAAAGACCAGCTGGGCTGTGATGCATCAGAAACAAAGGCCCTACCAGATCCCAGCAAATTTGGAAAACTCAGCAGTGACCACAGGCCACAGGCCACAGAAAAGGTCAATTTTCATTCCAATCCCAAAGAAAGGCAACGCCAAAGAATGCTCAAACTACCACACAATTGCACTCATCTCACACGCTAGTAAAGTAATGCTCAAAATTCTCCAAACCAGGCTTCAGCAGTACATGAATCATGAACTTCCAGATGTTCAAGCTGGATTTTAAAAAGGCAGAGGAACCAGAGATCAAATTGCCAACATCCACTGGATCATCAAAAAAGCAAAAGAGTTTCAGAAAAACATTGACTTCTGCTTTTATTGACTATGCCAAAGCCTTTGACTATGTGGACCACAACAAACTGTGGAAAATTCTGAAAGAGATGGGAATACCACACCACCTGACCTGCCTCTTGAAAAATCTGTATGCAGATCAGGAAGCAACAGTTAGAACTGGACATGGAACAACAGACTGGCTCCAAATCGGGAAAAGAGTACGTCAAGGCTATATATTGTCAACTGCTTCTTTAACTTATATGCAGAGTACATCATGCAAAATCCTGGGCTGGATGAAGCACAAGCTGGAATCAAAATTGCTGGGAGAAATATCAATAACCTCAGATACACAGATAGTACCACCCTTATGGCAGAAAGTGAAGAAGAACTAAAGAGCCTCTTGATGAAAGAGCAAGAGGTAAGTGAAAAAGTTGGCTTAAAGCTCAACATTCAGAAAACGAAGATCATGGCATCCGGTCCCATATGGCAAATAGATGGGGAAACAGTAGAAACAGTGACAAGAGTTTATTTTCTTGGGCTCCAAAATCTCTGTAGATGGTGACTGCAGCCATGAAATTAAAAGATGTTTGCTCCTGAAAAAAAAGCTATGACCAACCTAGACAGCATATTAAAAAGCAGAGATATTACTTTGCCAACAAAAATCTATCTAGTCAAAGCTATGGTTTTTCCGCTAGTCACATATGACTGTGAGAGTTGGACTATAAAGAAAGCTGAGTGCCAAAGAATTGATGCTTTTGAACTGTGGTGTTGGAGAAGCCTCTTGAGAGTCCCTTGGACTACAAGGAGATCCAACCAGTCCATCCTAAAGGAAATCAGTCCTGAATATTCATCAGAAGGACTGATGTTGAAGCTGAAACTTGAATACTTTGGCCACCTGATGCGAATAACGGACTCATTAGAAAAGACCCTGATGCTGGAAAAGATTGAAGGCAGGAGGAGAAGGGGATGACAGAGGATGAGATGGTTGGATGTCATCACCAACTCAATGGACATGAGTTTGAGTAAGCTCCAGGAGTTGGCAGTGGACAGGGAAACCTGGTGTCCTACAGTCCACGGGGTTGCAAAGAGTCGGACATGACTGAGTGTCTTAACTGAACTGATCCCAGGAGCCGGAGCTGGGCTGGCCACCAGAGCTTACTGAGACCATGTCAAGGAGACTGGGCCTTTTGACCTCCACAACCACAACCACCAGATGTGAATTGCCTAGAGGAGGCAGAATCTTAGTAAGAGGCAACGTCTTTCAGCCAAGGGAGGTCTTGGGAAGGGATCCGTTGTGAGCTGTCAGCAGTCACACCCTCAGAAGTGGGGAGATGAGTTGCTGGGTCCTGAAGGGAGGACACAACATCTGCCAAAAAATCCTACTCCTAAGAATTCACTTAAAGGAAACAGAGGGACTTCCCTTGTGGTCCAGCAGTTGAGACTCTACACTTCCAGCGCAGGGTGTGCAGGTTCAATTCCTGGTTGGGGAACTAGGATCCCACATGTCACAGTTCAGTTCAGTCACTCAGTCGTGTCCGACTCTTTGCGACCCCATGAATCACAGCATGCCAGGTCTCCCTGTCCATCACCAAGTCCCGGAGTTCACTCAGACTCATGTCCATTGAGTCAGTGATGCCATCCAGCCATCTCATCCTCGGTCGTCCCCTTCTCCTCCTGCCCCCAATCCCTCCCAGCATCAGAGTCTTTTCCAATAAGGAACAGCTAAAAAGTAAAATCAAAATTTATATTAAAAACATGTCAAGTTAAAATTTTAAAAAATGGAAATACCAATGAAGAGATTTGGAGGGAAAAACAAGGAAACAGAGCTTTCCAGCAACTGTGAAGCTGGAGTGATCCAAGTGAGGAAATCTCATTGTCCTCCCAGCCCATCAACCCTCCTCCAAAGCCCCTCAGTAAAATGGTTTGACCTGTCCCCTTCAAAAAAGGAACGAGAGATCTAAGCAAAGAACTATGTTAAAAGATATTTATTAAAATATTTATTTATAACTGGGAGAACATTAGATGGGCTTTCCAGGTGGGGCTAGTGGTAAAGAACCTGCCTGCCAATGAGAAAACATAAGAGGCGTGGGTTTGATCCCTGGGTCAGGAATGACCCTGGGTTGGGTAGATCCCCTGGAGGAGGGCATGGCAACCCACTCCAGTATTCTTGCTTAGAGATTCCTGTGAATAGAGGAACCTGGCAGGTTACAGTTCATAGGGTCACAAAGAGCTAGATATGACTAAAGTGACTTAGCATGCATGCATGAACATTGGATATAATCTAAATATTCAACAACAGGTTTGAGTAGAAGATACTTACACAGATTAAGTATAAGTCACCTGAGGAATATGTTATGTAGATATTTTTAAAACATGTTGCAGAAATGACCAATGATGCAATAATAATTATATTAAAAGGCATGTAATAAAACAATTTTGTTGAAATATATGTTTGTATGTACAAGTACCTGTATAAATGCATGGGGGCGGGGGCGAAGGAAGACTGGAAGATGCAAGTTGTAGGTATTCCTGATGGTAGGATAATAGGTGACTTGAACCTTCTTCTTTGTACTTTTTCTTCTTTATTTTTAGCAATGAACATATACTGCTTACATAATCAGAAAGAAGCAGTAAATTTGGAGATTGAAAAATATTATTGTGGTTGCAGTGGCAGAGAACACTAATTTTCTACTTGTTTTGCCTTGGAACTTTTTGCCTAATTGACATTTAGACATAAATCCTAAAAAGGAAATAGATCACCATGGCAGTGCTCTGCTTGGGAGGGGGTTGGGGGGGAGAGGGAAGTGGACAGGAAAAGGTTGTGAGGCACAGCCTGCTCAGTTTTCTCCTTCATCATCTGCCCCCACCCCATGTACCTCATGGGGGTCCCTTCACATCCTACTGGAAAACCACAGATCCCTGTGGCCTGTATCACAGAGTGTTTGACACCCCAGGGTGGGCATGCCATGGCTCTTCTTCAGCCCTGAGCACTCTCCTTTATTTTCATGACATGGTGTGAGATTTACTATATTTACAAGTTGTAAAAACGTATGCATTTTTTAAAAAATAGCAAATGGAAAAGCCATACTCCGTGATTCTGTCCGAGAAGATGAGCCCAGACTCTCAACAGAAGTGATGATGGTGCAGCGGCTAAGAGGAAGGAGCCACAGGATATGGCTTCAAATACCAGTTCACTATGGCGTGACCTTGGGCAAGTTATGGAATGTCTTTTTTTTTCTCTGAGCTCCCAAGATCATTTTATTTTTAACTTAAAAATATTTTATACTCATTTTAAAGGTTACTTTTCAGTTTTAGTTGTTACTAACATTGGATATATTCCCCATGTTGTGCAACATATCCTTGAGCCCATCGCATACCTCCCATCCCCCACCCCTGTATTGCCCCTCCCCGCACTGGGAACCACCAGTTTGTTCTCTGCATGGGGGGTCTGTTCCTTTTTTGATGCATTCACTAGTTTGCTGTGATTTTTAGATTCCACATATAAGTGATACCATACAGTATTTGTCCTAAGATTATTTTAGGACAAAGTACTTGGACAATGTGTTAGTCACTCAGTAGTATCCAACTCTTTGCAACCCTATGGACTGTAGCCCTTAGAAATATGGACTAGGCTCCTTAGATATATGTCAAGTATTAAATGACAAATTATCTGTAAAAGCCTTTAGGAGAGTTACTGATACATGCCATTTGCCATTATTTTCTGCTTAATTTATATAAAATGCTCAATTATGGAACTTCCCTGGTGGTCCAGTGGCTAAGACTCCAAGTTCCCAATGGAGGAGGCCCAGGTTCAATCCCAAGGAGAACTAGATTCCCCACTTGCCACAACTAAAGAACCCTCATGCCACAAGGAAAATCGAAGATCCCCCGTGCCACAACTAAGACCCAGTGCAGCCAAATAAATATGTTTTTTTAAAAAAAGCTCAATTACAAAAAAGAATATTCATGCAGCACGTTGGCCATATATTCCTCTAAATATTCTGGTTTTTTTTTTTTTTCCTATAAATATTCAACTAGAGAGGCACAGATTTGGTTAAAAGTGTTTTGGCTGCTGAAAAAAATATGTCTGCTAAATTATGCTTTGCTATGTCACTGACCGTATTCACCCAGAAGCCTCCTCCTACATATCCACACTAGAAGCTTTCCCCAGAACACAGTGCTTATGGCTTACTCATATATTTTAAATGCACAGGCAATTAAGCTTCTGTTTCTAATCATGGCTCTTTTCTTTCAGTGACTACAGGAGCTACTCATGACCTTACGACAAGCGTTCTCAAATCCTATCCATGAATTCACAGTTTCTTTCTACCCTTATTTATCCTCTACCTCAAATTCCTCATCTACTTGTAACCTGGTGTATAATGCATGTTTCTATAAGCGGACTCAAAAATTTTTTTAATTGGAATAAAACAGAGAATAAATAAGTAAACACAAAAACAAATGCATACTGATAAACATAGTGTCAATGATGAGGCTAAAAGGGAAACTGTTTCCTCACTGCGTTCACACCCAAGCCTCAACAAGGGTTGTGTCACATTTCACAAGCCCAGTCAAACAGTTCGAAGTTGTTGCAATCTCATTTAAAATGAACAGCAACTACCAATTAGACTATGCTAATCTATCATTAAGAGAACCCTTTCCCAAGTCTTCAGAAAATGCAGTAGAATGTAAAATGACAACCGAGTAACAGAACAAATGAGTAGGATGAATGCCCAGAATCTCCTCAAGTAATAACAATGAATTTGCATTAATTTTTGTAGACTCAGCATGGAGTACTGAACCAGTGTTTTCATGGACGTGAGGACAAGCTCACAAAAGCTTTGGGGTGGAGGGGAGGCGGGGATCTGAATCACAGAATTTAAGTTAGATGGAATCTTTATATTTTTCAACTAGAAAATATCTCCAAAAAGCCCAATCCTCTTAAAGCCCGCAGAGGCTTCCAGGGCCCATGGAGCAAGTTTTCAGAACCAGGACTGGCACCTGTATCTACTTATGATACTGACTGAGGCGCTAGAACCAGAGGACTCTAGCATGAGTCTCTGTGTCATTTTTGAGTTGGATAGAAAGCCAAACAATGGACTAAAGTGACCTTACCTGTCTCCAAGCACAGCTAACCCTGCTGTGAGCATCTTTGGTAGTCACAGGGATCTGAAGCCAGGAGCCAGGTCTGTGTCTGACTCTCCAGCCTCTGCCAGCCAAATGGTCTAAGAGAGCAGAGCTGCCCAAAGCTGCTCTCAGGCCCGTGCTTCACAATTTGGCTCACTTTAGAATCACCTGGGGAGCTTTTTAAAACTACTGATGACTAACCTCCACCCAGACCAATTAAATCAGAACCCTCTAAGTAGGCAAAGGTGACAGGCATCACCTTTTTAAACAGCCTCCCTAGTGATTCTAATATGTAGTCAGAGTGAAGAACCATTGTTGCAGATAAGCAGGTTGGCTATCTGATGAAAGCTGAGCTGCCACTAGGGACCAGCCTGTTTAGAAATAGCCCTAACTATCTTCTTGCACTTCCCCCCAAGACCTAATATAGTATCAAAGGATTTCCTTCTCCTCCCCCAACTACACCACTACTAAGATACCACCGCTGGCTGTTTTACTAACTCAGTATTAACTGAGCACCTACTCTCAGTCACACACCAGGAATCCAGAAGTGAAATGTGGCAAAGCTCCTGCCTTCAAGGGGCATAGACAAACCAATGCAATGTCCACACATTGGTAAGAAAGAATGCTGGCCAGTGTTTATTGAGTACTAACAACGTACCAGACTCTTCTAAAACTTTATTGATAGGTACCTTTATTATCAAGTTCATTACAGACAAGACTCCTGGGCCACAGAGAATTTATGTCCATGCCTGGGCTCCTTTCACTAGTCACAGCAGGGCTAGAAGCCACACTGAGGCAGCCTGGCTCTAGCACCCACACCTTTAACCAAGATATTCAGTTGGATGCATGGAGGCATTCAAAGCCATGGAGGCATAAAAAGACACTGTTGATTCAGAGAACAGTGGGCAATGCAGTGTGGCTGAAAATGGGGCTGAAAAGGTGGGCTGGGACCAGGCCATGGAAAAGCCTTATGGTCTGTGAATGGAGGTTTCCATTCTATCTTCCATCAGCCAAGCGTAGCCAGCCAAACTTCTCAAGTTAGGAACAAAATGATCAGATCTATATTTCAGAGATTCGCCACATGGTGCAAAGACTAAGGGCAGAGGGGCATGGCTTTGACAGAGGATGCGAGTCAGAGGAAAGCAGCAGAGTGGGGAGAGAGGCAGGATGCTCAGACATTTCTGATTCAGAAGCGACAGGGTTTTGTGGCTGATTGGAGACTGGGAGAGAAGAGGAAGGAAGCTCCTGGGTTTGTGATGAGAATGACTTGGCAGGTAGGTGCTCTGAATAGAGAAGCAGCGGGTCTGTGGAGGGGAGGTAAAGAGTTCAGTTTTGGACACGTTCAGTTCAGTTCAGTCACTCAGTCGTGTCCAACTCTTTTCGACCCCATGAATCACAGCACGCCAGGCCTCCCTGTCCATCACCAACTCCCGGAGTTCACTCAAACTCACGTCCATCGAGTCGCTGATGCCATCCAGCCATCTCATCCTCGGTCGTCCCCTTCTCCTCCTGCCCCCAATCCCTCCCAGCATCAGAGTCTTTTCCAGTGAGTCAACTCTTCGCATGAGTTGGCCAAAGTACTAGAGTTTCAGCTTTAGCATCATTCCTTCCAAAGAACACCCAGGGCTCTCCTTTAGAATGTTAGGTTCCACAAACCTTAACATCTGCCAGTTGCTAACGGGCATAACAGTTAAATCTTTGGGCTCACAAGGAGATTTCTTTGCAAAATCATAAATATGGAAACTTCCTAAAGTTTCTTAGAAATGCATATGATTTTAAATTTAGATTTAATTTGAAGAGAAACTGACAAGTAAATCATGATGATGATTGTGTTGTTTCAAAAAGTGCCATCCTACCAAAGTTAGAAAAAATACTCTCTTTATACTAAGGAAAGAATCCAAAAATAATCAAACTAACCCCAAATAAGGTCGATGAGAAACAAAAAACACATACTTTTCAGCTACCTAAATATTTGAGCTCTATTTTAAGGACAGTGGCATTGGATGTGTGTGTTTAGAATATGTTTAGCTCTAAACAGATTTTTCTCATCTTAACCCTATGGCATAGCAACTATCTGCCTTTCTCTAAATTATCTGCTTTTATCTGCTAAGGCTCAACTTAGTTGGAGAGACACCCATAAAATGGCTACTCATTACTCAATTTAGCCATAAATTATATGACTAGTATTTCAGCATGAATATTTAGAGTATAACCCCAAAATAGAAATTTGGGTATTTTTCTAATAAAACAGTTCATGTTTGTTTAAAGCTATTTTCAAAGAACAGTTGAAAAACTAGTTATATTTCATCCTCCGTGAGTATCGATGATTACTTCTTAAAAAACTAAACTCAACTTTTTCATTGCTTTTCTATAAATTTATATTAGACTGAGGGTTGGTATCAATAGTCTGTTTCAAGATTTCAGAGCAAAGCTCTGCCATCCTCTGCAGGCAGCAACCCTTCCTGAAGAAACAGGATTGGGCTTGTTGCTGGGCTTTAGTAAAGACTGAATGCTTGAGGGGGTTGAGGGGCTTCTCTAGTGGCTCAGTGGCTAAGACTCTGAACTCGCAAGGCAAGGGGCCTGAGTGTGATCCCTGGTCAGGGAACTAGATCTCACATGCTGCAACTGAGAGTTCAAACGCCACAGCTAAAGGATCCCATATGCCGCAACGAAGACAGAAGATGCCGTGTGCCACAACTAAGACCCAGGGCAGCCAGATAAACAAATACACATAAATATTTTTTTAAAAAAGACTGAATGCGTAACCCCAGACCACCATGCAGCCTGAGCTATCCATGATGACCTGGGTGTGGTCTAATCATCAACTCATAAAATTGGCTGTGCACAATAGCACCCATTGTCAAAGGAAGGTGGCATGGATGATGTTGAGCTTCAGGAGGCCCTAAAGATACATACAGTAAGTCACCTACATAGAAATGAGTTCTGTTCTGACAGTATGTTCGTAAGTCCAATTTGTTTGTAAGTCCAACAAAATTAGCCTAGGTACTCAATGAACACAATTGGCTATGCAGTACTGTACTGTCATAGGTTTATATTTTTCACACAATACATAAAAAAAATAAAGAAAACATTTTTAATCTTACAGTACAGTGCCTTGAAAAGTACAGTACAACAGCTGGCATACAGGGGCTGGCACTGAGTCAATAAGCAAGAGGAGTTACTGGCTGGAAGAGGGAGAGGAAGTGGGAGATGGTAGAGCCAAAGGATTGTTAGCAATAGGAGGTGGAGGGCAAGCTGTCATTTCATTCATGCCTGATGTTGACAGCACAGGTTCCATTTCCTTCTATTTACCCTCTTGAAAAAACGATCCAGCGATGTCCAGGTAGTAGTTCCTTTTTCCTCATCATGGCAGCACTGGATTGCACTCCGAATGGCTGCTGAGACCTTCGTGTACCGTTCCAAGTTTGGTTCCTGTGCCTCAGAACCAACAATAGCTCCTCCAATAAACACAATCCCCTGCCATTTCCTGCGTCGTGAATGTCTTCAGTCATCCAGTTACTTCTTCCTCTCATTTTTCTTTGTCCTTTCTCTGGGCCTCCAATTCTATCAGTTCTTCATTAGTAAGCCTCATGTTTGCATCTTCGAAAGTTCACAATTTGAAAGTTCATATGTAGGGAACTTAATATACTAGTAAGTTACAGGAGAAAGTGGTCCAAATGCCCCTGGGCCATATTTTTGCTACATTACCATCTCTCTTCTAGTCTGTACCTTTGTCTTCATGAGGAGCTAATGATGACCAGCTGACTGAGGAAGAGAAAACTTGGACCTGGCTTACAGAAGGTGCTGTACAATAAGCAGGCGACACCTCAAAGTGGACAGCTCCAGCTGTACAACCCCTTTCTGGGACACCCATCAAGGACAGTGGTAAAGGGAAATACCTCTAGTGGGCAGAACTAAAAGCAGTGCACCTTGTTGTTCATTTCGCTTCAAAGTAGAAGTGGCCAGAGGTGTAAATCTATACTAACTCGTGGTCTGTGGCCAACAGTTTGGCTGGATGGACTCGGAAACAATGACTGGAAAATTGGTGACAAGGCAGGCTGAGAAAGATATGTGGATAGACCACTCCAAATGGGAATCTGAAGATATTAGTGTCCCATGTAAATGCTCACTAAAAGGTAACCACAGCAAAGAGAGATTTTAATAATCAGGTGGATAAGATGGCCAGTTGCGTGGATACAGACCCCGATCATTCTGGTTATCGTTCAGCTCATGAACAAAGTGGCCACAATGGCAGGACAGAGATTATGCATGGTCCCAGCAACACTGGCATATGTGAAGACTGATCTGGTCATAGCCACTGCTGAGTGCTCAATCTGCTACATCAGAAACCAACACCAAGTTCCTTATATGCTCCATTGCTTGAGGTGATCAGCCAGGTGGAATATTGACTACATGGGACCACATCATCTAGAAGGGTAGCATTTTATTCTTTAAGAAATAAACACTTATTCTGAATATGGATTTGCCTTCCCCGCATACAATGCATCTACCAAAACTACTATCCTTGGACTCACAGAAAATCCTACCAACCATCATGGAGACCCACGCAACATTTCTTCTGATCAAGAAACTTACTACCAAATTCCAGCCTTTCTCTGGCTAGAGCTACAAGTCCAGGGCTTCCCAGGTGGTGCTAGTGGTAAAGAATCCACCTGCCAGTGCACAAGACACAAGAGTCATAGATTCAATGCCTGGTTTGAAAAGATCTCGTGAAGTTAAGAAATGGCAACCCACATCAGTATTCTTGCCTGGAAGATTCCATGGACAGACAACAGCCTGGCGGGCTACAGTCCATAGGGCTGCAAAGAGTTGGACATGACTGAGCAACTAAGCAGCGGAAGTCCAGGACTATACTTTAATAAGAGTCAAAAGAGTTCAGGAGTACTAAAGGAGCAGATGGAAATGTGGCCTCCTGTACAGATATGAAAATAGTGCCAATGATTAAGCAGACTGAAGGACTTAGCGTGTGTTGTTCCCCCCACCAGGAATTTCCCTCCAGATCCTCCATACCTCAGCTTAAATGTCCATCCATAGTCAATCACAGCTCATGACTTGCCACTCTGGCCTGTTTTCCTCACAGCACTACTTGCCAGTATACTGCCTATTTGTCACTATGCATACTCTTTTTCTCAATTATAGTAAAAAGCCTTGTTGAGCAAGTTCAGCGTTCAATCAAAACTTCAGTATCCTGACACATAGCTGGCATTCAATAGTTGCTGAGTAAGGGATGCCCACTTAAAGCCTGAAAGATGTCAGCTTTTAGATGAATTGTTTTATCAAGACATGTTGCTAGTTGCCAGTGCAAAACAGCTTAACTGTAATGTTCTGTTTAATAGGAAAATATTGAGGTATGTCCCTAGTGGTTTAAATACTCATACAACCATGACAAACTCACAAAGTATTCCAGGCATTGGGAAAAACTTATAATTCAATGGATTGCTCTTTCAGCCATCTCTTTTTATTTACAGTTTGTGTTTAATGCAAATCAATTTCATAACATGAAAAGTTACTATGAATCAAAGCATAAATACACAAACACAATATACAATCCAAAACAGATATACAGCATTCAGGTGTGAAACAAAAGGGAATGTTCATTCACACACACAGTAGCTTGAGATCTGTTGGATGTTTATTCCAGTGTTGGTTTCTAAAGATGGGAAAAAAAATGACTTTGGTTTTCAAAACTACTGTGGCCATATTAGATTCTGGAATATCTAAGCATCAGTGTGTGACCATGTGAACAAAAGACTTTAGGGAGTGTCTATTTTTAAAAAGGTTGCTGTGCATCAAGGCAGTTGTGAAAAGATTTACTTTCCAAAATCAAGCCCATTTTAGGCTTAGGACCAGGTTCTAACTATCTAAAAATATCAAATGATAACAAAAAGTGTTCCAAATGTGGCTACTCTGATTCAGTTTAAAAAGAAGTATTTACAGAAAAGAGTATAAAAGTTTTTCTAAATTCAATGTAAGCAAGCTCCAGTATTGACTTCACAAATATTTGATTTACAGTTTGGCTCCTTCACATATTAGCCTTTTTCATTTCAAAATTTGTCAATTTTACCTTCGAAACAGATCATTTTTTAAACTGTAAAAGTTATTCAATGTATGCAGAAATAAAAAATATTTTGAAATTCATTAACAGCAATGTAATTCTATTCTTTGTTATCTGTTCAAATGAATCTAGTGTTCTTTTTGAATAGGAATAGTACGTAAGCAAAATGTATTCATTATGCTTGAATTTGGGGTAGATTAATCCATCTTTGCCCTGGCACTGTATAAAAAGTCAAATGCAATGTCAGCCCAAAGCCCCAGAGGAAAAGTTCAGTTCCCAAGAGAACAGTTGATAGCTTAACATAAAATTTTATCTATCATATGTCAGCATTAAATTAGTACTGCTGAAACAACACTTTGAGAATTTACAGTAACTCCTGGAAGTTCCTGCTAATGTACATACAGATAGAATCACAAAAGCTTTCTGTTTTACCTAATTGTTTTATGGCCTTATAAATTTAACGAACCAAATGCAAACTGAATCTGTTCCACAGCCCATTCTTTATCTCTATGTAAGATAAAATCTATTCTCATTTTCAAGGTAGAGCTTTATGTGTCCATACTTCTTAAGCCACATTTAAGGAAATCATCTCAACTAATTTTGGATGTTGTCTCTCTTCATCTTGAACAGGTAACTCCAGCAGATTTAATATTGGCATTCATCATCTAGTCAAACCCTTCACATGCTCTTCAAACAAATTTGGGATCCTCAATAATTTCTGTCAATTAAATAAGGTGTGGAGTTAGCAGATTTATTCAATGAAGATTTCTTTTTCTTTTTTTTTTTCCTTTGTCACACAGGATGTATAGATGCCATTTGAACTGGATTTAGAAGATGGTGAAGTACAGATGTTTCTTCGCCTGAGTCTCTTAACAGTAGAGATGTAGAAGGGAGACCGAGATCACAAAGAGACTGGCTGTTGACTGCAGAGTACCATCGCTTGCCTTGGTGGTGGCATTGGCTGGATGAGGGGCAGGTGAGGTAGTCTGGGAGGAGTTACTTGAAGGTGTTACAACGGTTGTTTGATTTGAGTAAGTCTAAAATATATAAGAAGTCACACTGATCAATTTCCACATTACAGTTGTCTCTCCACATACATTTAATATGCCATTAAGATAGATGATACAGTCTGAGGTTTTTTCCCGTTATTCCCTTACCCACATCATTTCATTCTGAATTTCTTAGTCCCACCAAGATCCTTCAGTTTCAGAAACAACTACCTAGTGATGACTAATGACTGCAAGTAACAGTAACTAAAAAAAGCAAACAAAAATGTTCTTCAGTAACTATGTAACTCCAAGTGTATGACTTGACCCTTAATTCTTTATTAAGTAATAAGGAACCAAGGTACCTAACCCACTTTCTGTGATTATACTGACTTACTGGTGTTACAAATAGGCTTCTTCTACTTTCTCAAGAAGGGGGAGATTTTAAAGTTGCACTAATAATTTGGATTTTAAAACACGGTAATTCGAGACATATGTTTTGAGAATTGAATGTCTTCATGAATTCGCTGGGTAACTTTCACCTACCTGTTTAGTACAACTTTGCATTAAACTTAAGGGGCCCTGGGTATCTTATCTGCTCCTTTGAAGTCTGGAAATCATATACAGCCCTTCTCAAAAATGGCCACAATATTTGTCTTAAGTTGAAAAATATAACGAGCCTCTGCCTTAAGGCAAAATGATCTCACCCAAAGCATCATAAAGTCGGAATGACTTCACAACAGATGAGAAGGTTTGATGTTGTTTTCACAAGCAGCAGCCCTCCTGCCTGGTCACTAAGCCCAGCACTGTGGCCAAGGACCAAGGTCCCCCAGCACCCCAGTGCCTGAGTGGCATCATTCACCACACTATTTTTCAAGTCATAAAATGCACAGTCCAGCAGGGCACATGGTAATCTCTCCTTTGTCAGGGAACAAAGGCAGATGGGAGATTTCAGCTCTCACTGCAAGAGAGGGTTTTAAAGGGCTTCTGATTACAGCCGGGACAAGAACCTGGCACCAAGCAGGTCTGGGCCACATGTATGTTTGGCTACCTATTAATTCAAAGATAAAACCATGTTATCCTTTGTTGTAAATCCATAGAAAACCCAGCTTCTTTTGTTGTAAAACCCATAAGGACATTCAGCAAACATCGACTAGAAATTTTATAAAGCCTATCTAAAATAGACTAATTTTAAAAATCTCAATAAAATCAAATATATTTGGCACCTACCCAAAAGAGTATGCTACCAAGAAGAAAAGCACTCCCAGTAAAAGGAAAGCATTAATAATATAGGGAACAATATAAAACAGGGCTCCTTATTTGGGGGCAAGACCTGATTTGGGATCCCTGAAGGTAATCTCTTATCCAACAAAGCCTTGGTGCATCAGGTGAGTTTAAAAAAAAAACAAACCTGAGCCCAGTGCATCCATAGGAGAATCAAAGGGTCCTCTACACCAACGAAAAAAACTATGTTAATATATGAAATTGACAGTAAACATAAATTTCCCTACTAAGCTACCAAAGATTTATTTGCTTAACCTCAAACCCTCTGAAATTTAGGGGTATGGGACTGAATCTGGCTGGGAAAGGAGACGAGGCGGGGTGGGAGAGACCAGCTTTTCCAGTGGCCACGCCCCTCCCCCACCGAGGAATCGAGAAAGGCTCGGGAGAGCAGCCGACCCGCAAAACAATAGGGTACAGTTACCCGGTCCGCGGAGCGGAAGACGAGGAGCGCTCCTCTCTCAGGCTGCGCTCCCAGGTAAGCCCGGCGGCTGGATGTCTGGGGACCTGGCGCACCCAACTTTTTCGGAAGAAGTGCCCAGGGGACCCTCCTCAGAAAGCCCCAACGGAAGGCGATGGAGACCCCACCGCTGGGGCACCCCTACCTACCCTCCAAGTCCAAGCTACCGGAGACAAATGCCCCTTCTTGCCCTCCCAGCGCCCCCCACCTTCGGTCTCTCAGGCTCAGCCGCCGCTGGCCTCCCTCGCGGCCGCCGCGCACCCACCCGCCCGACACCGTGGGCAAGACGTGTTCCCGGGACAGAGGATCTGAGGAGGCCGCGGGGACAGGGACAAAGCCTGGCGGGGACTCGGGACCCAAATGTCCCATCGGCCGCCTGTCCAGAGAGAGCCAATCTGGCTAACAGAGGGTTCCGTTGGTGACCTGTAAGGTCGTGCCCAGGAGAGCACAGGGTCAGGAGAGGGTCCCCCCTAGACTTCAGCCCCGAACACGCGGGACTGAGGTGGGTTAACAGGGTCAGTGAATGGGGCTTGCTCGGGATCCACGAACTAGCTCTGAGTGGAGGATGGGCGAGAGCTGCGCCCCCCGAGGGGGATCTTCTTCTCTCTTTGTGTGATGCGCTAGGGGACGCGAAGACACTCGTACAGGGAAGCGGGGCGCTCGTGGGATCCGGGGACGACCTCCCCAAAGGGCCTGAGGTCTCTGGGTGCTCCAGGGGTGGGGGGCGCATTTTCTCCCGCTCTGCGTGAAAGCGGGCGGTGGGCGTCAGGCAGCCTGTGAAGGGCTGTGCGAAACCTGGGGTGGGGCAAGGTCCTCCTAGCCCACGCGTGGAGGTGCTTTGTTCTCGGGGCTGCCGAAAGGGTGGGGACAGCCTGCCAGGAAGTGGAAAGTGGGCTCCAAATTGCCGCCCCCTCTCGCCCCAGATCAGATTGTACTAGATTCTCTCTCCTAGTTCGGATCCACAACCGAAGGTGGGGGCGCAGACCGTTCCCTGGGGGCGGTCCCACCCGCCTCGGGCGCGGCCCCTGAGCCCCTGAGCCTCGCCGGGCGCCAGGACCTCACCTGCGTAGGTAAGAGCAGCGCCAGAAGCAGCAGCCCCAGTCCGAGCCTGGCTACGATCGCTCTCCCCATGTCCGCTCCGTCGGTGCGCAGCGCGTCTCGCTGGATTGCAGGGTGCCGAAGGACCGCTGGCGGGGTGCAGGCAAGGTGGGGAGCGCGGCCGGCGGGCGGGACCTTATATACCGGGCCAGCCACAATAGCCGTGACGTGGCGCCGCCCGCCCACCCGCGCTCCCCTCCTCCACCGCCGCCCCCAGCGCGCGCCCGCCGGCCGCCTCCCCTCCTCTCTGCCTCCCGGCCCCCGCTGGGTTCGCAGCGCCCTCTCCCTCCGCCGGCCCGGAGACCCCGGGGCGGCAGGTGGGCGGCCGGCGCCGCCGGCTCCCGGAGGGATGCTTTATGTTTTCCCCGGGCGGGCAGTGTGCAGGCTGGCGCAGGCCGCCCAGTGACTCCCACACAGGACCCGGGGCGAACTCGTGAGCCGCACACTCCGCTCCCAGGCCCGTGCCCAAGTTTCCTTTGTTTTCCCGGACCTGCCATCTTATCCCCCCAAAAGAAAAGTCTTCAGCCTCCCGCGCAACGCGCGGCCTCCAGTCCCGGCTCTAGCTGCTGCGCGGACCCCGACTTGGGTTTTCTCAAATCTCCGCCCCGTAGGAAAGGGGAATTTTCGCGCTTTGTGGGTGTCCCGGACCTGGCAAGGGGCACCGGGCGCCGGCAGGCGCGCGCCCTTCCCAGGCTGGCGGGTCGGGCTCGCAGGCGGCGCCCGCGCTCGGAGCACCGCGTGTGCTCTGCCCCTGGCTGGTCGCGCCCTCCCTTCCCCCCCCGCCACTCGCTTTGTTTTTGGAGCTCCTGGTGCTCGCCGGGCTGTGAGGGTTCCCTGGGGCATCCCACGTCCGCATCCTCCCGAGAGGTGGGGAGCCGCCCACCGGGGGCAGACTCGCTGCCCCGACACTGGCGACAACTGAGTTTTGGTTCTCGGCGCTCCTCCCTGCCGCCGCTGGCGGACAGGGGCGAAGAGACCGTGACCTGCCCTGACGGATGGTCCCCCTCCCCAGCCCTAAAGGCCCCTTCAGCCCTCCCCACGTGGCTTTGCTACTAGGTCCCACCCAGGGAGCGGGAACCTCCCTGGCGGTCCCTCTAGAATTCGCTGCCCCAGTGGAATTCCTGGGGACAGGCTTTTTTGGCCTCTGTTGCAACGCACTTGCTCGTTGTTATCTGTTTAAAGAGCAAAAGCTTTGGGGATAAGGCTATTACTTTTCCACAGCTGCCATTAGGCAGTTTAATGAACTGGCGCCTGTAGGAAATTAGTCCTTATTCTGCAGATTTGAGTAGAATATATTTTCCAACCATCCTACTGTGAAAACTTTCAGGCATACAGTGAAAAGTAGAAACTATTTTACTGGTGGACGTTTTAAATTTTAATTTGTAATTACGTTACTTAATCTTTTTTATTTAAAGTTTGCCCGACTGTTTTCCGGTCTTGGAAGCAGAGTCCAAACACAGTAAAGCTATTGTTGGTTAGTGGCTCAGTGCTGTCCGACTCTTTGCAACCCCATGGACTGTAGCTCGCCAGGCTCCTCTGTCCATGGGATTTTCTGGCAAGAATACTTAGGTGGGTTGCCCATTCCACCTCCAGGGGATCTTCCCGACCCAGGGATGAAACCGCATCTCCTGCTTGGCAGGCAGATTCTTTATGGCTGAGCCACCGGGAAGCAGTATGGCTGTAAATGTATTTAACTGGTACTTTTGCAGAACAGCCTAGTTAAACAAGGTTTGTTTTATGGGAGCAGAGTAGAAATGGAATCCACAGTAGCCTGTCTGTGACTGAATGGGCTTGTGCCCTACTGGCCAGTCACTTTAACTCAGTAACTTTCCACTTTAGTACATACTTGGGAACACAGGAATTTCTGTCCTGCACCAGCGGACTTTCCTGTTTTACAGTGTTATCACACTGTTTAGAAATAACCTGGTCTTTTCCAGGGCATGAATGGGCTGTGGCCCAGAAGTGCCTAGTCCCAAGGAAGGTCCCGTAAGTTCTTCAGAGAATGCTTGTTGAGCTAAATGGTGGTATTCACAGGATACATTAATTATTTTGTCCTTCATCTTCTTTTCCTATTCCTTCTTTCCTCCTCCTTCCTCCTCGTTACTGATTTCAAGAGATGAACTAATGGAGTGCTGAAGAAAAGACTCTAGAGCCAGCTCTCCTTGGTCCAAATCCTGGTTGTGCTACTTCTACCTGAGGCAAAAAGCCTCAGTTTCTTCATCTTTAAATTGGAGATAATGGAGACATTATTAAATTTATTAAAGGGTTATTGTGGGACTTGCCTAGCAGTCCCATGGCTAAGCCTCCACACTGCCAGTGCAGGAGGCCCAAGTTCAATTCCTAGTTAGGGAACTAGATCCCACATGCCCCAACTGGGAGTTCTCATGCCACGACTAAAAGATCCTGAGTGCCGCAACTAACAATCCCACATACCAGAACGAAGATCAAACTCCCATGTGCCGCAGCCAAAACCTGGCCCAGCCAAATCAATAAATAAATATTGAAGGGTTAGAACAGAGCCTGTCTTACACCGGGAGCTCTCAGGTAATGTTTGCTCCTGCCCTGAAGGTCCC
This sequence comes from Ovis aries, assembly GCF_016772045.2. Taxonomy (NCBI): domain Eukaryota; kingdom Metazoa; phylum Chordata; class Mammalia; order Artiodactyla; family Bovidae; genus Ovis; species Ovis aries. The sequence continues at coordinate 30,320,336 of NC_056061.1, read as the reverse complement.
AGGCACCTTCTTTGCTGCTGTATGATTCATGAAAGACATACCAAGCACCAAGAAGTACTTAAATCTGGCAAGGCGCCTCATCACCAGTTAATGATTACGCACAATTCACAAAGCCTTGAGCTGACATGTACATTTAGCAGGGTGCCTGGCACATAGTAAGGACTCACTAAGCTGCCACCTCTACTGCTCTAGGATCTAGTCATCATAATGTGGCTTTTGAAATCTTTCATTTGTTTAGCAATTTCTCTTTTTTTCAGCATCTTTGCAGGTGGTATTTTCTATGGGCACCTATGAGGTCAGTAAGGCAAACTTCATTTCTGAGGCACAGAGAAGTTAAGTTACTTACCCACAGCCACATAGCCAGTTTATAGTGCCTCACCTAAAGCCAGAACCAAGGTTTCCTGACCCAGGTCCCAAGTGTTTTCTGAGAGGCCCATCTCCCTTACCCCACATTCTCTTCGTTGAGCACTCAATCAATATTTACTGGCTGAATAGGGTAATATTAAGGGAGCAGATTAATTTTCTTTTTAAGGTAAAATAGTAATCCTAATTCTAGGGGGACAGAACATATTTGACATTTTCAGCATTTGTCAACAAAATGGATGTGAAATGTGATAGCAATTCCATGCATTTAATTTTGATGTATCCTGGTTTTTTTAGCTAAGCTTTTGTTCCACACCCAGGAACTCCAGCTGCGAGATGGCAGTGAAGGTAACCAAGTGAAGGAGCATTTTTGGTTGAGTAGGTTCCAAGTCCCCCTGCTAGAGTTTGTTCAATCAGCGGATGATGCAGCCGGACTCTCTGTGGGGACATGCTGCCCCCTACTGGTCATATACCAGAAAATAAAACCCCTCTGTTGTGCGAACTATAAAAGCCTTGAAATGTTGAAGCCTTGTAAAGCTAATAAACTTTACTAAAGAGCCTCTTGATGAAGGTGAAAGAATGAAAAAGTTGGCTTAAAACTCAACATTCAAAAAACTAAGATCATGGCATCTGGTTCCATTACTTCATGGCAAATAGATGGGGGGAAAGTGGAAACAGCGGCAGATTTTCTTGGGCTCCAAAATCACTGCAAACAGTGACTGTGGCCACAAAATTAAAAGACGCTTGCTCCTTGGAAGGAGAGCTATGACAAACCTAGACAGCATATTAAAAAACAAATGTCACTTTGATGACAAAGGTCTCTATAGTCAAAGCTATGGTTTTTCCAGTAGTCACGTATAGATGTGAGAGTTGGACAATAAAGAAGGCTGAGTGCTGAAGAAATGATGCTTTCAGACTGTGGTGCTGGAGAAGAGTCTTGAGAACCCCTTTGGACAGCAAGGAGAACCAACCAGTCCATCCTAAAGGAGATCAGTCCTGGGTGTTCATTGGAAGGAATGATGTTGAAGCTGAAGCTCCAGTACTTTGGCCATCTAATGCAGAGCTGACTCATTGGAAAAGACGCTGATGCTGGGAAAGACTGAGGGCAGGAGAAGTGGGTGACAGAGGATGAGATGGTTGGATGGCATCATCGACTCAATGGACATGAGTTTGAGCCAACTCTGGGAGATGGTGAAGGATAGAGAAACCTGGCATGCTGCAGTCCGTGGGGTTACACAACTGAGCAACTGAGCAACTGAGCAACAATCAGTCTCTTAGGCGAATCTGGTGTCTCCACTGTGGGGATAAGAATGTGAGAAAGCCAGTCTTCTCATCCATGCTGATGGGATTATGGAATGGAATTTTATATTTATCAATATTAAAAATATATGTCCCCTTACACCTAGCAGTTCTAATTTTAGGACCTTAGCCTACAGATATACTTACAGAAATGCAAAAGGGTATATTTTCAAGGATATTTTGCAGCATTGCTTTTAAGAGTAAAGCATTAGAAATCACCTAATTATCCACAGATAATGTCCCAACTAATGATAGTATATCCAAATATCACAAAATATTATAAATCATTTTTAAAAGCATAATATATAATACAAAGGAAAATATCCAAATAAATTGGATAAGTGAAAAAAAAAGTAATGTACAGAATAGTGTATATACTAGGGAACTGTGTTTTAGAAAGAGAGAAAGAAAAGGCTAGGCAGAAAGAAATTATTATTATTTCCAAAGGAATAGGCGAGAAATAGATAGTGGCACTTGCCACTGAGGAGGAAGCTGGCTGGTCAGGCCACAGAAGAAATAAGAGCCATTTTTCATTACACGCTGGTTTGTACTCCATTCACAAATAGGTAAAATTATTTAAATAAAGTAATGTCAATACATTCTGTGGCTGACTCCTATAAAGCAAATGTGTTTCCACCCCACCTCCCCCCACCAAGGAGCCCTCCTTCCATCATTCACAGGTTCTTGAAATTATAGTTTTGCCTCAGTTCATCCATTCTATGACAACTCGCCCCATTAAAAGAGTAATATAGGTCCAATATAGAAAATTTTGGAAAATACAAAAAAATTATAGTAAAGAATATTAAAATCACCCATAGCCCACTAACCAGAAATAACCACTAATAATAAATTTTTAATATTTTCTTTTTGATTATATATGTATATATTCAGATTTAGAGTTTGCTGACTGACTTGTTTTGCTGAACTAGGAGCAAATATGCATAAAGTTATCTTTTTTTCCACTCGATAGAAAATAATAAAACCTTAATCATAAAATTTGAAATCACATTACATGACTAATGAAATGATAGGGTGACCTGTGCAGGTGACCACCAGGGTTTCTGCAAGATTCAAATTCACCTAGGGCTTCCTGGCTTCAGTTTGGTGCACTGGGAGCAATTATCTGCTCCAAATATTGATGGGGGTGATTCAGGCTTTGGGGGTTGGCAGGATTTCCAAGACAGCAGTGTCAATTTCTGGACTTTTTTGGAGGTGAGAGTACACTAGGGTCTCCGCATCCCTGATCTCCAAGAAGGGATGTCTGTGGTCCCCCTGCCCAACCTTGTCCTCCCTCTATCCCAACACCCTAGAAAGACTTTAGTTCAGCCTTATTAGCATTAGACAAGAGAAGCTGATAAGGATGACAGCCAATAGCATTGTATCTGAATTTGTGTTATCTCAGGACATATTTTTGGCAGGCTTTACTGTATTTTTCCTTGTCATTACATATTCTTCAAAAATATTATTCATAATGACTTTACAAAATTCTTTTTTATTGGATGTTCCTCTTATAGATAACCTCATAAACATCCTAACACACGCATTTTGTTTTCATTTCTAGCTATTTTCTTACAATACATTCCTGGTTTGGACCCTGAAATAAACTGCCAAGTTGTTGTCTAGAAATGTGCACTTAAAACAGCAATGTGTGGGATTGTCAAATCCACAGATCTTTGCTAAATGTGAGAACTATATATTTTTTTAATTCCATAGGACAAAAATCTCATTTTTATTTGCATTTTCACTATTGTTGTTATTGCTGTTAAGTCACAAAGTTGTGTCTGACTCTTTGTGACTCCATAGACTGTAGCACGCCAGGCTTCCCTGTCCTTCACCACTTTCCCAGAGTTGGCACAAACTCATGTCCATTGAGTCAGTGATGCCATCCAACTATCTCATCCTCTGTCGTGCCCTTCTCCTCCTGCCTTCAGTCTTTCCCAGCATCAGGGTCTTTTCCAATGAGTCAGGTTTTCGCATCAGGTGGCCAAAGTATTGGAGCTTCAGGTTCAGTATCAGTCCTTCAGTAAATATTCAGGATTGATTTCCTTTAGGACTGACTGGTTTTTAGCAGCTATTTGTTAGTCATTTGGAATTTTCTTTCTATGAATTGCTCTGCATACATTTTTCATATCCACAGAAGTGGCGTGTCATGCGTGTGCTCAGAGTGAGGAGACAGTAGATTGAGATGTTACTTGGTTAGTTCATCTAGAGCCTGCATATGGAAAGGATGCAAAGGTGAGTCAATGTAGTCGGCAGGGCTTCACAGAGAGATCTACAATATTTTCCAAGATAGTCAGAACATGTCTTCAGACCCTGAAATCCTCCTTGGGGGTACACAATTGCAGGCGATAAAATCTGGGTGAATGAGGGTGAGATCAGACTTTCTGCAACCTTACTGGTCTCTCTTGACACTTGGTCTTATATACATGAGAGTAAAACAATTCTGTAGGTAAACTCTAAACATGTACTACAGGCCACAGCCACGAGACCTAGAACATCTCTTCAATCCTGGAGATATACTACACACTTCGTGATTACAGGGTATGGTACCCTGAGGCACGAACTTGGTCCTCTTAATCACTTTCAGCCTCAAAGAGGAACACATCCTAGTTCAAATACATTTTGAAGTTAGAATATTTACTGTAGGTCTTAGTTGTTCACATATCTGTGGGTATCACGCTAGTAAGTTCTTGAGTCAGCTGAAAGTCTCTCCCTATTCTGTTCTTATGTATTGTAAGAACCCTTTGTTGTTTAGCTGCTAAGTCATGTCTGGCTCTTTTACAACCCCATGGACTATAGCCCACCAGGCTCCTCTGTTCATGGGATTTCCCAGGCGAAAACACTAGAGTGGGTTGCCATTTCCTTCTTCAGGGGATCTTCCCAGCCCAGGGATCAAACCCACATCTCCACTGAGCCACCTGGGAAGCACTAAGAACTTTTTACATATTAAGAAACATTTGCTCTAGAGATTCATATGAGTGAGGCTTTTGGTCATATGCTTATAACTGACAAGAGTCCAATTAAGGCTGAGGGTAGCCAGACAGTACCAAGTGTACCAGTCTTGAAGGGACCCTACAGTATCATCAGAAGTAACATGAGAAAGGAAACATTTTCTGTAAAACCATCCTCTTCAGAAAATTCTATATGTGGTTAAAAGAAATATTTGATACGCACAAGGGAAAGTACTGAATGTAGTAATATCCAAACTGTTACCTGTTTTCTTGTTTATTTTGCCAGCTAATTTGTTTGAGATAATGGAGGACATGTTGAATGGTATAGCCACTGGGGAGTCCCTCTTCCTTCAATTTCTGAAACTGTTCTCTCAAGAAAGGTAGAAATGGTAGTCCAGTGGTAAAGATCCACCTGCCACTGCGGAGGACACAGGTTCAACCCCTGGTCCGGGAAGATCTCACATGCTGCTAAGCAACAAGTCCGAGTACCACAACCGCCGAGCCCTTGCTCTGGAGCCCGTGAGCCACAACTGCTGAAGCCCACGTGCCTAGAGCCCCTGCTCTGCAACAAGAGAAGCCACCACAAGAAGTCTACACACCGCAACTAGAGAGGAGCCCACGTGCAGCAATGAAGAGCCAGCACAGTCCAAAAAAATTAAGATATGAAAAAGAAAAGTAGAAATATTTTTAAATATTGAAGACACAACAGTTAGTTATCCTGCCCAGGATACCCAAATATCTTGGTGACCTTCTACGTATTCTCAGCACTTTTTTTCTGCCCCAACAAGCTACATTAGCACCAGTAGCTCTTTAGTTGTTCCGTCGTGTCTATGACTCTTTGCGACCCCATGGACTGTAGCCCACCAGGCTCCTCTGTCCATGGAATTTTCCAGGCAAGAATACTGGAGTGAATAGCCATTCCCTTCTCCAGGAGATCTTCCCGACCCAGGGATCGACCCTGGGTCTTCTGCATTGCAGGTGGATTATTTACCATATCAGTCGCCAGGGAAGCCCAATAACGCTGGACAGCACCAATTCCCAGGGGAGTCATTGGGAGCACAGGTCTGGGGAAAGTCAGGCCTTCAGAGGGCGTGTGGTTTGAAAGTGCTTCCTAGAGTTTAAGATCACGAGGGACGGCATTATAGGTTTATTAATTAACCACAAAGGGTATAACATAACTTATAAAGCATTAATCAGTAAAAGGCACACCTATGACCCAATGAGTAAACAAATAATTCAAAATAATTAGCATTTATTCCCTGGTTGTGTAGCTGCCATTGCAAATAAGGAATTTCAGAATATAGTGCTTAATTTGTAATTTTTTCCTTTAATTGCGTCTGCCACCTGCTGTTAATTTGAAGCAAATTAAACCCCGAAGGCAGCATCCAAAAGTAAGAAGACTAAGCATATTTCAGCTTCAGGCAAAAATTATACAACAGCTTCCCCCATCTTCAAAAGGGTGAATCATTCTTTTCCAGATGTGACAAACTATTTTCTGATGAACTATTTCAATAGCATACCCCAGGAAGTGACAGGGTGATACTCAGGGTATAACAATCAATTCCCTTCAGCATGCTGGGCTACAAAAGCTCCACGAAACCCTTATCTCCCTGGGGTTCTATACCAGTGCTGTCCAATATCGTTATAATGCAAGCCACATATTGTAAATGTTCAATTTTCTAGTAACCACATTAAAAGAGTAAAAAGAAACAGGTAAAATTAATTTTGGCAAGGTATTCTATTTAACCCAATATATCCAAAATATTATCATTTCAACATGTACTCAATATTAAATAATTATTGATGATGGAATTTATATTCTTTTGGGTTCTCTATTAGTTATCTACTGCAGCACAATAAATTACTACAAACTTAGCAGCTGACAAGAACACATTTGTTATCTCATAGTTTCTAGTATAAGGAATCTAGGCATGATTCAGTAGGTTCTCTGCTTCAAGATCTCCCTTTCAAGAGGGCTGCAACCAAGGTATAAACCTGGGGAGGGTCTCATCCAAGGCTTGACTGGGGAAAGCATTCTCTTTCAAGCTCACATAACTGTTGGCAGGATTCAGTTCTTTGTGGGCAGGCAGACTAAGGGGCTCACCTTGCTGCTGGCTATCAGCTGGAATCCACTCTCAGTTTCTTGCCACATGGGTCTCTCCATATGATGGGTTAGTGAAGTATCATTAAAGCCAGCAAAGGAGCATCAGTAGAAAGAGTTTACTGATAAGATGCAAATTATAATCTATGTCACCTGATTGTAGAAGCATCATCCCATCACTTTTGCTATATTCTGTTAGGTAGAAGTGAGTCAGGTCCCACCCACATCCAAAGGGGTGGAAATTCCACAAAGATGTGAGGCAAGAATTATTGGGAGCCACCCTAGAATCTGTCTACCCATAGTTGGGGTCTTTGAGATCCACTTTGTATTTTCCACTTACAATGTATCTCAAGTAAGAACAACCACATTTTAAGTGCTCAGTAGCCACCAACTAGTGGCTACCATATTGGACAGCACTATTCTGTAATAACTAAGCCCAGACATCTGGGAATTACAGGGGACCCAAACACTGATGTAAAAAATGCATTTATATAGATAACTAAAACTCAAAAAATTGGAAGTATAAAGATATAGAAGTTTAAAAGTATTTTGTTGCTTTTAATAGGTAAAGAACTTAGTACTATCATTTTAAATCTGGATCCTCAAAGCAAGTAAAGCCTGGAAAATAGTTTTTCATTTGTTTTCACATTTTTTTTGAAATTTATAAATTCTTTTATTATGGGTTTTGATATAGATACATTTGTATGCTTCTATCAGAAAAACAACTACTTATGGTCCAATACTTCCGGGAACCACAGGGGATAAAATTTTCTGAGTCAGTTATTACAATTTTATACTTCACACTTCCCCTGGCTTATTGGGCAAGTCCTATAGGCTGAGAGAATGAGCTAAACAAAGGCAATTTTCAGAAGGGTTAGGTGACCATAATATCACAGGGCTCCCAGGAAGATATCTTGGTAAGTAATCTTATACTTTTCCCCTTGATTCCTAGCAGGACCACTTTAGCCAGTCAACACAAAGAATCGATCCTTGCAAAACATTTTACTAGAAATAGGAGGCTCAGAGGAGGGATGAAGCTGGGGATACTTTCCAAGCAATTCTCCAGTTTCCCACTTGACCCTTGTGTGAGGGAGCCCTGTGTGAAGAGGATCTGATTCCTGTTAAATTAATTAAACAGGGATGCCATTAGTCTGAGGTGGCTCTATGCCTTGGCGGCCTACATAAGCAAACCCAAACCGAAGCCTGTCAATGCCTCAAGGTTATGAAATTGATACCTAAAGACAAGCCAGCACAAACGGCCAACTAGGTTTTCCCAAATAAGGCAAACACTTAAGCTCTATAGCCAGTCAAAAACTGCTTTGCTTTACTTCTGCATCTGTTCTTTAAAAGTCTTGCCCCAGACCCTGTCGGTGGGTCTCTCCTAACCACTTCTGGTTTGATATTGCCCAGCTGGAATGGACGTTTGCTTAAGTAAACTCTTCACAGGTTTAAAGTGCCTCAGTTTATCTGGTAACAATCCCGAGCATGAGCTGGTAGTCAGAGAAGTCTGCACAGGGACTGCTTCTTTACCAGAGCCTGGGCATCCCACATGCAAGCCTATGGGTTCACTCCAGCTCCTCTGAGCTCCTCGGGCCACACCACATACAGTTCAAACATTAACTCTGTATGCAAATGTGCACTTGTTTCAGCTGTTGACGTGATATGTTCTCAGGCCTTTCGCGGTCACTTAAGACTGCTCTAAACCTACCCTGACTTCTTGTGGGAATTTATAGTCCCACCTCACCAACTGCCTCCTGGATGTTTCACTCTGAATATTCCCCTTCTGTTTTCTGCTCCACATATCTAACAGCCAATGTCAAACATTAAATGCCCTTCCATGGGCTAGTCAGCCTCAGTAGGGACTGGTGAGGTGAGGGACTGGAGGTGTTCTGTAGAACAGAGTGTGTGAGGATGAGTGTGTGTTGGGGGGTTTGGGGGGGTGCTTATCAAAAGCCATGCAGTGGCACTGCCCAGGTCAGGGCTATTTCCACACAGTAAATAGATCCCATAATTTGAAAGCGTTTAATCTTCTCCATGTATATAATCATACACGTAGACATGAATGAATCAGGGTTATTTGCCCCTTCTGTGTCCCAGAAAGCCCTTGACTCTGAGAAGGGAAGTACTCTATTAGCGTGCCTCAGTGTGGTCTTAGTTAGTCCCTCCCCTCATCAAACACCAAGGCTATAGGGACATTCCTGGTCTTGGGGAAACGGAAAAAAGAAACTCCCGACTCATGGTTCCCCTGGTGACGATAACTGGTAGTACAAGATCCTAAATCTTCATCAGTGACTCACAGTCAAATGAAATATAAGATTCATAAAATTGGCACCCAGGGTAGAGAAATGATAGCACCAAATTTGATTTTATGTGATGAGTAGCTAATGAAGGGGAAGGATAATGTACTTACACAAATGTCCTCACTCGTTAAATTCTTATAGTAGAAAGAGTAACATCATTTTACAAATCATATAAAACAAAGAATATCATGATGGTGTGACATTATCATACTCCTCCACTCACCTGTTATCAAACCATTCTAAGAGACCAAAATTTCATTTATCACCAAGACCTGAGCTAATATACGTATATTTTAAATTGAAGTAGAGTTGATTTACTGAGCTAATATATTTGTAATATCAACCTAGAAAATAGTCACAGCCTAAAAGTTTAGAGCTGTTTTACTTGCTGGGAATTTTTAGGACTTCAAGTCTGGGAGACAGCATCTCAGGTTACCCTGAGAGAATTGTTCCAAGGAGGTCAAGGGGTAGGAGGGGAGGAGTCAGGTTATACAGAAGTTTGCAATGAGTGGCAGGTAGTTGGAACATCAAAAGTATTTTTGTGAATGAAAGAAAACCAGATACCTCAAGTTAAGGAATTTAGTGATTTTCTGTGTATGGGAAGATGCAAGAATCTAGGCTCCCTAAAATCTTTCCTTTCATAGGCATCTCAGCTATCTGGAGTCAGTATCCTGTGTCTTTCACAACCTGAGTTCCTCAGGACTCCCTGAAAGGAGTGGCTGCAGCCTAATGGCTGCGATTGGAGGGATCTTTCTCCTTCCTGAGTCTCCTGAAGGGCTGGAATCCCTGATAACTATGACAATTTGTTTATTGATATGGCAGGAAATATTCCAATTCTCAGTAATAAAACTCCAGACCCTGGGTGCTAGATACTGAATGTATCCCTCTAAAATTCATATTGTAGAAGGGAAAAAATAATTTTTTTCCTCCATAATTCTAAGCTCTTGGCTGGGGCACCTGTAACAAGACAGATTAACAAGAAAAAAAAATAGGAAAAAAGAGTTTTTCAATATGCATACTTCATGTACACATGGAGATACCCAGGAAAAAAATTAGTAAGTCTCAGAGAGGTGGCTTAGAATTCAGGCTTAAATGTCATCTTCAGCTAAATTTAAAAAAAAAAAAAAAAAGGAAAGGTGTAGGGGACCAAGTATGGGTAGGTGACCAGGAGAAGTTTGGTGCCTTCACCACTGATAAGTCTTTAGTGATTTAGAGTCAATCTTCTCTTCCTGGTAGAGCCCCTGGTGGCTCAGACAGTAAAAGAATCTGCCTGCAATGCAGGAGACCTGGGTTCGATTCCTGGGTTGGGAAGATGCCCTGGAGAAGGGAATGGCAACCCACTCCAGTATTCTTGCCTGGAGAATCCCATGGACAGAGGACCATGGTGGGCTACAGTCCATGGGGTCACAAAGAGTCGGACATGACTGAGTGACTAATAATTTCAATTCAACAATTTCCCTTCCTGGTACAGAGAGGGAGTCACCCTTACAAATGGAGATTTCCTTTGTAAATACAAATTCTCCTTACAAAAGGTAACTTCTAGTTTTTAGAGGTTCTCTTGTGTCTACTGTTTTTCAAAATCATCCCCTCAACATGATCTAAAGAGACATATTTTGTGGTGGCATATTTTGCCATCCTACAATATGTTGAAACCTAATCCCCAAGATGATGGTATTTGTAGGTCAGGCCTAGGGAACTGATTAGGGATTAATGCCCTTATAAAGAAATCCCATAGAGTGCCCTCACTGCTTCTGCCATAGGACTCAGAGAGAAGAGGGCTGCTTATGAACCAGAAAGTAGGAAGAAACAGAACCTGCTGGTGCCTTGATCTTGGACTTCCCAGCCTGCAGAACTGTTAGAGGTACATGTGTTGTTTATAAGCCATCCAGGCTGTGGTATTCTGTTGCAGCAGCCAGAACTGAATAAGACAAAGTGTAGGCACATCTAGGCATGTACTCTGGCCACCTGATGTGAACAGTCAGCTCATGGGAAAAGACCCTGATGCTGGGAAAGATGGAAGGCAAAGGAGAAGAGGGCAACAGAGAATGAGATGGTGGGATGCCATCGCTGAATCAATGGACATGAACTTGGGCAAACTCCAGGAGACAGTGAGGGACAGGCTGGCATGCTACAGTCCCTGAGGTCACAAAGAGTCGGACACAACTTAGCAACTGTTCAGTCTCATTCAACAACAGACATATCTAAGCCCATGCTACACCCAGATGAGGTGGCCCCAGCCCGCACCTGTGCACCTGTGCCTCTAGGATGCATCCACTCTGTGAGTAACGCCAAGCATTTCTCCACATCTCTCACCCTCTGTCCTCAAGACAAAGGCAGGTCAGTTGGTGGGTTGGGCCACGGCCAAAATGGAAGGGAGACATTGCCTTGGCTGTGGGAAAGATGTGAAGGGCCTAAACATTCAAGTAAGAGAAAAACGGAATTAATTTACTTGCCAATCCTCCCTCTGAGATGCAGTAGGTTTTCACGTAATGGACTACAGTTTCTCTGAGGCCTGAAACTGCTGCTCTTTGTGTTGTCATTTGAAGTTCTGGAGGGTCTCATGGCCCTCCAGCAGGTCATGGAGAGTGGCATTCAACACAATTGCCCACAGCTGCTGAGGAGCATCTTGCAACATGAAACAGAAATTTTCATACAGAAAAACTTGCTGTAATATGCATGAAGCATGATGTCAACTCTTTACACTGGAAACAAGATGGATACTGACCACAAGAATTTTAACTGCTTTGCTTTCACTTAAATAGTATTTAAATAAAAAAAAAATAAATTCGACTTTTAAAATTTTATTCTTTAATGCTTTGAAGAATTTTGATTTAAAACGTTGATATTCATTAAAAATTTGCTCTTTACTTTTTAATTTTAGCAGATAATTTGACTATTTTAGAATGAAAGTAAGGTTGAAATACATATATTAAGTAATTAAAATTTCTATTGTTTGTATAAACTTTAATATACAGTTTAATGATACACACTACTATATATAAAAAAGATAACCAATAAGGACCTACTGTATAGCACAGGGAACTATATTCAATTTTTGTAATAACCTACAAGGGAAAAGAATCTGAAAGAGCATGTTTTATATATACACACACATATATGGGCTTCCCCAGTGGCTCAGCAGTATAGAATCCACCTGCATGCAGGAGATACAGGAGACGTGGGTTTGATCTTCCTGGGTCAGGAAGATCCCCTGGAGAAGGCAATGGAACCCACTCCAGTATTCTAGCCTGGAGAATTCCATGGACAGAGGAGCCTCACAGGCTACAGTCTACGGAGTCACAAAGAATTGGACACAACTGAGCCACTAAGACTTTCACATACATACATATATCTGAATCACTTTGCTGTACACCTGAAACTGACACATTTGTAAATCAACTACACTTCAATTAAAAAATAGCCTGCATAAGCTATGTAACCATAAATATATATACACACACACACAGCTTAATGGAACTCTCTTCAAATAATACTTGAATACAACTATATTTTCACTTTTAATCCTCTAGGCCATTGCTAAAAATCTTGATAACAACATTATTAGTAATTTTGCTGAAGTGAAAAAAAATGATTTACAGAAATACTTATGAATTATGTATCTTTTCTGTCTCATCCAAACATCAGTAGCTCAACAGAACACTCAAACATGTGCAGTTAATAATTAGATGTAGTCAAATTTGAACTTCCTGTCATATAGAAACCATCTCTTTAAACATGTTTTATTTCTGTCATTATGAAGGTATATTTATCAATGCAGGAGGGCAAAGCATACTTTATTAACAGCTGTTAGCTTGATTTATAACTTTTAAGTATGTAGACACTTGGAGTGTGCCTCCATTTGAATGCTTGCCCTGCATTTTAGTGACCCAGGATGAATTAGGTGCCTGTTACCAATCCATCAGAATTAAGAGCAGTTTCTGTCTGGCACATTTACTCACAACTGAAATCCCTGGGGTCATTCAGAAATAGAGTGTCTTTTTAAAAAATGAAGCTATTCCTGAAAATCATCCATTTATAATGCTGCCTTATGACAGGATGTCATGGACAGAAACAGACAGACCAGAGACATCATTTGTAAAGTCATCTGCAGAAAGGTTATATATCTCAAAGGGACAAGAAAACCTCAGCAGAAGAAAGAAAACAGATAAACTGAAGGAAACATTTTTACTGCTGTTGAAAGGACCATATCAATGAGCCCCTAATAGACAGGAGGGTGAGATTCTGTTAGACTTTATCACCAGGGAAATGAGAAATCAGTCACTCCTGGAGACAGAAATATACTATGGACAAGTTGATTAGCAACTTAAGAGAAGAGAGGATCAAACCCCCAAGGAGAAAAGGACAGGAATTAAGGGTTGCTGAAGCATCTAAGATACTCCAATACCTTCAACTACACACCAGTTTTTAACAGGATTTAATATATTAAGGCTACTTAACCTTTAATGTAACTAAGCAATGGGCTCGTATGCCCACCTTGCAGAAAGCCAAATGGCAGGCATTTTCAGCAAAATCAGGGCTTATTGTAGAGCACTGAGCAAGGAAGTGGACAACAAGCCTTAGATCCACTCCAACTTGGTCTCTGAGTTGGGGATGTTTTAAAGAGGAAGAACCAAGTAGCTGGGGTTAATCATCATCTTGTGACATTTCTTTATCATAATCTCAGGAGTCAAGATGCCTATGATTTCTGAGTCTCTGGTCTGGTGGTGCATGACCCCAGGGTCTGTGAGCTCATCTTGCCCTGGAGAAACAACCTGAGTCTGTGCATTAACAGCAGCAACAGCAATTTCAGTCCTCTGACTGGTTGATTAGTATTCAGTTAGCACAGGATTGCGGTCAGAGGGGACAAGACAGGGAATTAAGTTTTGGGTAGAGAGGTTGATCATAAACTCAGCAGTGGAACTGGATTTTAAGGGGTTGCATTAATGCCTATAGCTTCCCAGGTGGCATAGGGATAAAGGATCCCCCTGCCAATGCAGGAGACTCAAGAGGCACGGATTCAACCCCTGGGTCGGGAAGATCCCCTGAAGTAGGAAATGGCAACCCACTCCAGTATTCTTGCCTGGAAAATTCCATGGACAGAGGAGCCTGGTGGACTGCAATCCATGGGGTCACAGGAATCACACATGACTGAACATGCATGCACACGCGTGTTCACATACACACACATTAAGTTCATTAAGCAAGTTCAAACTGGCTAGTGTTCACTTAAAAACAGTCACCACCTAAAAGTTGAGCGCTATGTTTTATTTGGCAGAAAATTTTAGGACTTAAGCCCAGGAGGCAGCATCTTAAGTAGTCTTGAGAGAACTGCTCCAAGGAAGAAAGGGAAGGAGAAGGTCAATATAGAAGTTTTATAACAAAGGGCAGGTAGCCTGAATATCAAGAGATTGTTATTAATTAAAGGAAACCAGATATCTCAAGTGAAGGGATTTAGTGATTTTCTACGTATAGGAAGATGCAAGTGTCTGAGCTCGTTGAAATCATTCCTTTCATACACATCCCAGTGATCTTCTGCCAGTGTCCTGTTGCCACATCCTAGGTTCCTCAGGGCTCCCCAGAGGGAGTGGCTGCAGCCTGATGGCCACCAGATCCCACAGGTATTCTTTTCCTTTCTGAGTAGCCTGGAGGGCTGGAATTATTGATGACTGTGACATCACTCACCTAGAGCCAGACATCCTGGAATGCGAACAATGCTAGTGGAGGCGATGGAATTCCAGTTGAGTTATTTCAAATCCTGAAAGATGATGCTGTGGAAGTGTTGCACTCAATATGCCAGCAAATTTGGAAAACTCAGCAGTGGCCACAGGACTGGAAAAGGTCAGTTTTCATTCCTATCCCAAAGAAACGCAAGGCCAAAGAATGCTCAAACTACTGCACAATTGCGCTCATCTCACACGCTAGCAAAGTAATGCTCAAAATTCTCCAAGCCAGGCTTCAACAGTGTGTGAACCATGAACTTCCAGAGGTTCAAACAGGATTTAGGAAAGACAGAGGAACCAGAGATCAAATTGTCAATATCCTCTGGATCACTGAAAAGGCAAGAGAATGCCAGAAAAACATCTACTTCTGCTTTATTGACTATGCCAAAGCCTTTGACTGTGGATCACAACGAACTGTGGAAATAAGAAGCAACAGTTAAAACCAGGCATGGAACAGACTGGTTTAAAATTGGGAAAGGAGTACATCAAGGCTGTACATTTGTCACCCTGTTTATTTAACTTATATGCAGAGGACATCATGCGAAATGCTAGGCTGGATGAAGCACAAGCTACAATCAAGATTGCTGGGAGAAATCTCAATAACCTCAGATGTGCAGATGACACCACCCTTATGGCAGAAAGCAGAGAGAAACTAAAGAGCTTCTTGATGAAGGTGAAAGGGGAGAGTGAAAAAGCTGGCTTAAAACTCAACATTCAAAAAACTAAGATCATGGCATGTGGTCCCATCACTTCATGGCAAATAGATGGGGAAACAATAGAAACAGTGAGAGACTTTATTTTCTTGGTCTCCAAAATCACTGCAGATGGTGACTGCAGCCATGAAATTAAAAGACGCTTGCTCCTTGGGAAAAAAGCTATGACTAACCTAGACAGCATATTAAAAAGCAAAGACATTACTTTACCGACAAAGGTCTCTATAGTCAAAGCTATGGTTTTTCCAGTAGTCATATATGACTGTGAGAGTTGGACCATGAAAGCTGGGCGCTGAAGAATTGATGCTTTTGAACTGTGATATTGGAGAAGATTCTTGAGAGTCCCTTGGGTAGCATGGAGATCAAACCAGTCAATCCTAAAGGAAATCAATCCTGAATATTCATTGGAAGGACTGATGCTGAAGCTGAAACTCCAATACTTTGGCCACCTGATTCGAAGAACTGACTCATTGGAAAAAACCCTGATGCTGGGAAAGATTGAAGGCAGAAGGGGACAGAAGGTAAGATGGTTGGATGGCATTACTGACTCGATGGACATGTGTTTGAAAAAGCTCTGGGAACTGGTGATGAACAGGGAAGCCTGGTGTGCTGCAGTCCATGGATTGCAAAGAGTCAGACACGACTGAGCGACTGAACTGAGATGTGACATCCTTGTTTATTGATATGGCAGAAAATACTCTGTTTCTTACTATTAAGCTTCCTGCCACCTGTGTCTTTCTGGCCCTAATTAGCCACCCGATCTCCCCCTCCCCCAGCATACTGCCCTTCTCACTGTCCCTAGCACACCAGCCATTTCATGCCTCTGTGCCTTTGCTCATACCGGTCATGTCACGTGGCTGGGGATGCCTTAAACCACTGGCAAAATCCTACCCATCCTGCAAGCCTCAGCTTGAAACGGAGAAGGACAATGTGGGGTTCCTGGGCATGGAAGGCTTTCTGCATCCTTTCTGCATTTCTTGTCTGTAGGAAATAGGCTTTAGCCTTTATGACCTTCCCTGAGTTCCAAAGGGTAGGTTCAAACAGTTGCTAACCAAGGAAGGGAGGGGATATCTAGACAAGGAGAATCAGTAAGAAACAATAGTGCAGCCTTGGGGCAGGGTCCTGGCTCCACCTCAAAGGATATATATAACAATATCTTTGAGCTCTTCCCAAGAACCAAAACCCCCAACAAACACATTAGCTACTTGATAGGCATTCTTCATCCCAGAGAGGTCACAGTTTGATAACCCCAGGGACCACAGAAGCTTATCAGGAGACTACCTGAGGCCAGATTAAAGGAGTGCAGGCCCTGCAACACACCCTGACCTTTATCAGCAATGCTGCCCTCCAACACTGCCATGAAACTCCCCACCAGATCCACCTGGGATACACAGTTTTGAGGGCAGTAACCCACTATGTTCCCATTTTCCTGGCAAAGCAATAAAGCTGTTTTTTCTACTTCACCCAAACTCTGTCTCTGAGATTCGATTTGGCACCAGTGCACCGAGGCTGAGATTCAGCCCCAGTCTCAAAAATCACCTTCTCTGTGATATTTTATCAAACTCTTCCAGGCCCAGCAAGTTTATTTCCTGTTTCCATAAAAGCTTCCACATAGTCACACATATTAAAATATGTCATGCTGCATTACCATGACCTGTTCTTAGGCCTGTCTCCTCTAGACAGTAGTTCCTCATGGACACTGCAGTATCTCAGCACCTACACTATACCTGGAACACAACAGGGAGGTAATAAATGCACACTGACTATAACTGAATGAATATACACAGGTACTATTTACTAAACAATAACATGTAAACAACAGACATGTGAGCAACTATCTAGAATATCTCAGAGGAGCTCACTTTCCTCGGAGGAGCCTGGCAGGCTGCAGTCCATGGGGTCGCTAAGAGTCGGACACGACCGGCCGACTTCCCTTTCACTTTTCACTTTCATACATTGGAGAAGGAAATGGCAACCCACTCCAGTGTTCTTGCCTGGAGAATCCCAGGGACAGGGGAGCCTGGTGGGTTGCTGTCTATGGGGTCGCACAGAGTCGGACACGACTGAAGCAACTCAGCAGCAGCAGCAGCAGCTGGATAAGATCTGAGCATTACCTTCCTTTCTTGCTAGTTTGTTTGTTTTTTGGCCATGTCATACAAAATGTGGGATCTTAGGCCTGCAACCAGCGGAAGTCCCTACACTCCTTTCTTGGTAATATCTTTGAGGCAATCTTGATTCCAGCCAGCCCAGCATTTCTCATGATATGCTCTGCATGTAAGTTAAATAAGTAGGGTGACAATACACAACCTTGATGTACTACTTTCCTGATTTGGAACCAAGCTGTTGTTCCGTGTCCAGTTCTAACTGTTGTTTCTTGACCTGCATACAGATTTCTCAGGAGGCAGGTCAGGTGGTCCAGTATTCCCATCTCTTGAAGAATCTTCCCATCTCTTCCAATCTTCCACATCTTGTTGTGATCCACACAAACAAGTGAGTGATTCAAATGATATGACTTGTGTTAACATATAACGTACCAACAATAGATTACTTTAGACCTGTGCATCCAACAGAACATTCAGCAGTAATGGAAATACTCTCTGTTTGTACTTGCACAAATGGTAGCCACTAGTTAAATGCAGCTACTGAGCACCTGAAATGTGGGAAGTGCAAATGAGAAACTGAATTTTTAATTTTAAATAATTGAAAATAACCACATGTGACAAGTAGCTACTATATTGGACAGCATACCCTTCAGTTGAGTTCAGTCACTCAGTCGTGTCCGACTCTTTGCAACCCCATGGACTGCAGCACGTCAGGCTTCCCTGTCCATCACCAACTCCCAGAGCTTGCTCAAACTCATGTCTATCAAGTCGGTGATGCCATCCAACCATCTCATCCTCTGTTGTTTCCTTCTCCTGCTGCTTTCAATCTTCCCCAGCACCAGGGTCTCTTCCAATGAGTTAGTTCTTCGCATCAGCCGGCCAAAGTACTGGAGTTTCAGCTTCAGCATCAGTCCTTCCAAAGAATATTCAGGACTGATTTCCTTTAGGATGGACTGGTTGGATCTCCTTGCAGTCCAAGGGACTCTCAAGAGTCTTCTTCAACACCACAGTTCAAAAGCATCAATTCTTCGGCGCTCAGCTCTCTTTATAATCCAACTCTCACATTCATACATGATTACTGGAAAAAGCATAGCTTTGACTAGACAGACCTTTGTTGGCAAAGTAATGTCTCTGCTTTTAAATATGCTGTCTATGTTGGTCATAGCTTTTCTTTCAAGGAACAAGAGTCTTTTAATTTCATGGCTGCAGTCACCATCTGCAGTGATTTTGGAACCCCCAAAATAAAACCTCTCACTGTTTCCATGAAGTGATGGGACGGGGTGCCATGTTCTTTGTTTTCTGAAGTTGAGTTTTAAGCCAACTTTTTTACTCTCCTCTTTTACTTTCATGAAGAGGCTCTTTAGTTCTTCTTCACTTTCTGCCATAAGAGTGGTGTCATCTCAAAATTCAACATCCATTTATGATAAAAACTCTCCAGAAAGCAGGAATAGAAGGAACATACCTCAACATAATAAAAGCTATCTATGACAAACCCACAGCAAACATTATCCTCAATGGTGAAAAATTGAAAGCATTTCCCCTAAAGTCAGGAACAAGACAAGGGTGTCCACTTTCACCGCTACTATTCAACATAGTTCTGGAAGCTTTGGCCACAGCAATCAGAGCAGAAAAAGAAATAAAAGGAATCCAAATTGGAAAAGAAGAAGTAAAACTCTCACTGTTTGCAGATGACATGATCCTCTACATGGAAAACCCTAAAGACTCCACCAGAAAATTACTAGAGATCATCAATGAATATAGTAAAGTTGCAGGATATAAAATCAACACAAAGAAATCCCTTGCATTCCTATACACGAATAATGAGAAAGTAGAAAAGAAATTAAGGAAACAATTCCATTCACCATTGCAACGAAAAGAATAAAATACTTAGGAATATATCTACCTAAAGAAACTAAAGACCTATATATAGAAAACTATAAAACACTGATGAAAGAAATCAAAGAGGACACTAATAGATGGAGAAATATACCATGTTCATGGATTGGAAGAATCAATATAGTGAAAATGAGTATACTACCCAAAGCAATTTACAAATTCAATGCAATCCCTATCAAGCTACCAGCCACATTTTTCACAGAACTAGAACAAATAATTTCAAGATTTGTATGGAAATACAAAAACCTCGAATAGCCAAAGCAATCTTGAGAAAGAAGAATGGAACTGGAGGAATCAACTTGCCTGACTTCAGGCTCTACTACAAACCCACAGTCATCAAGACAGTATGGTACTGGCACAAAGACAGACATATAGATCAATGGAACAAAATAGAAAGCCCAGAGATAAATCCACACACATATGGACACCTTATCTTTGACAAAGGAGGCAAGAATATACAATGGAGTAAAGACAATCTCTTTAACAAGTGGTGCTGGAAAACTGGTCAACCACTTGTAAAAGAATGAAACTAGATCACTTTCTTACACCACACACAAAAATAAACTCAAAATTGATTAAAGATCTAAATGTAAGATCAGAAACTATAAAACTCCTAGAGGAGAACATAGGCAAAACACTCTCAGACATAAATCACAGCAGGATCCTCTATGATCCACCTCCCAGAATTCTGGAAATAAAAGCAAAAATAAACAAATGGGATCTAATTAAAATTAAAAGCTTCTGCACAACAAAGGAAAATATAAGCAAGGTGAAAAGACAGCCTTCTGAATGGGAGAAAATAATAGCAAATGAAGCAACTGACAAACAACTAATCTCAAAAATATACAAGTAACTTCTGCAGCTCAACTCCAGAAAATAAACGACCCAATCAAAAATGGGCCAAAGAACTAAATAGACATTTCTCCAAAGAAGACATACGGATGGCTAACAAACACATGAAAAGATGCTCAACATCACTCATTATTAGAGAAATGCAAATCAAAACCACAATGAGGTACCACTTCACACCAGTCAGAATGGCTGCGATCCAAAAATCTGCAAGCAATAAATGCTGGAGAGGGTGTGGAGAAAGGAACCCTCCTACACTGTTGGTGGGAATGCAAACTAGTACAGCCACTATGGAAAACAGTGTGGAGATTCCTTAAAAATTGCAAATAGAACTACCTTATGACCCAGCAATCCCACTTCTGGGCATACACACCGAGGAAACCAGAATTGAAAGAGACACATGTACCCCAATGTTCATCGCAGCACTGTTTATAATAGCCAGGACATGGAAACAACCTAGATGTCCATCAGCAGATGAATGGATAAGAAAGCTGTGGTACATATACACAATGGAGTATTACTCAGCCGTTAAAAGAATTCATTTGAATCAGTTCTGATGAGATGGATGAAACTGGAGCCGATTATACTGAGTGAAGTAAGCCAGAAAGAAAAACACCAATACAGTATACTAACACATATATATGGAATTTAGGAAGATGGCAATGACGACCCTGTATGCAAGACAGGGAAAGAGACACAGATGTGTATAACGGACTTTTGGACTCAGAGGAGAGGAGAGGTGGGATGATTTGGGAGAATGACATTCTAACATGTATACTATCATGTGAATTGAATCACCAGTCTATGTCTGACGCAGGATGCAGCATGCTTGGGGCTGGTGCATGGGGATGACCCAGAAAGATGTTATGGGGAGGGGAGGTGGGAGGGGGGTTTATGTTTGGGAATGCATGTAAGAATTAAAGATTTTAAAATTTAAAAAATAAAAAACTAAAAAAAAAATAAAATAAAATTAAAAAAAAAAAAAAAAGAGTGGTGTCATCTGCATATCTGAGGTTATTGATATCTCTCCTGGCAATCTTAATTCCAGCCAGCCCAGCATTTCTCATGATGTACTTTGCATTTAAGTTAAATAAACAGGGTGACAATACACAACGTTGACGTACTCCTTTCCCAATTTGGAACCAGTCTGTTGTTTCATGTTCAGTTCTAACTGTTGCTTCTTGACCTGCATACAGATTTCTCAGGAGGCAAGTCAGGTGGTCTGGTATTCCCATCTCTTGAAGAATTTTCCACAGTTTATTGTGATCCACATAGTCAAAGGCTTTGGCATAATCAGTAAAGCAGAAGTAAATGTTTTTCTGGCATTCTCTTACTTTTTCAATGATCCAACAGATATTGGTAATTTGATCTCTTGTTCCTTTGCCTTTCCTAAATCCAGCTTGAACCTCTGAAGTTCACGGTTCACATACTGTTGAAGCCTGGCTTGGAGAATTTTGAGCATCTTTGCTAGCGTGTGAGGTGAGTGCAATTGTATGGTAGTTTGAACATTCTTTGGCATTGCCTTTCTTTGGGATAGGAATGAAAACTGACCTTTTTCAGTCCTGTGGCCACTGCTAAGTTTTCCAAATTTGATGGAATATTGAGTGCAACACTCTCACAGCATCATCTTTTAGGATTTAAAATAGCTCAACTGAAATTCCATCACCGCCACTAGCTTTGTTCATAGTGATGCTTCCTAAGGCCCACTTGACTTTGCAATCCAGGGTGTCTGGCTCTAGGTAAGTGATCACAAAATCATGGTTATCTGGGTCATGAAGATCTCTTTTGTATAGTTCTTCTGCGTATTCTTGCCACCTCTTCTTCATCTATGGACTTCCCTGGTGGCTCAGACGGTAAAGTGTCTGTCTACAATGCGGGAGACCTGGGTTCGATCCCTGGGTCAGGAAGAGTCTCTGGAGAAGGAAATGGCAACCCACTCCAGTACTCTTGCCTAGAAAATCCCATGGACGGAGGAGCCTGGTGTCCATGGGGTCACAAAGAGTCACAACTGAGCTACTTCACTTTCACTTTTTCACTTTCTTCTTCTTCTCTTCTGCTTCTGTTAGGTCCATACCATTTCTGTCCTTTATTGTGCCCATCTTTGCATGAAATGTTCCCTTGGTATCTCTAATTTTCTTGAAGAGATGTCTAGTCTTACCCATTCTATTGTTTTCCTCTATTTCTTTGCACTGATCACTGAAGAAGACTTTATCTCTCCTTGCTATTCTTTGGAACTCTGCATTCAAATGGATGTATCTTTCCTTTTCTCCTTTGCATCAAGGAGATCCAACCAATCCATTCTGAAGGAGATCAGCCCTGGGATTTCTTTGGAAGGAATGATGCTAAAGCTGAAACTTCAGTACTTTGGCCACCTCATGCAAAGAGCTGACTCATTGGAAAAGACTGACGTTGAGAGGGATTGGGGGCAGGAGGAGAAGGGGACGACTGAGGAGGAGATGGCTGGATGGCATCACGGACTTGATGGATGTGAGTCTGAGTGAACTCTGGGAGTTGGTGATGGACAGGGAGGCCTGGCGTGCTGCAATTCATGGGGTCGCAAAGAGTCGGACATGATTGAGTGACTGAACTGAACTGAACTGAGACAAGTGTTAACCCAGAACATTGTAGGGAAGTTCTACTTCATAATTTTTCTGTATAAAGCCCCCAAAACTCAGCCAGTGACAAACTGGGTAATCTTGAGAACTTTCTTAACTTTTCTGTTATCTCCTTCTCCTGTAATGCCAGCAATAGGGACTATATAATGGAAGACTGATAGCTCAGAGCTCTGGGGATGTAAAGCTCTGGGGCTCGGCTGTCTCTGCACAGCAAACCATCTGGAGAGACAGCAGATGGAAGCACCCCTCAACCCCTTTCCAGGGTGAAAGTGCAGGCACAGGCTTATGCACCCACAGGGATTGCAGAGGTCTGAATTACAAATGGTAGGTTCATTCCAACCTATGAGTCAGATGACCATACTGAAAACATCTAAGGTCACTGGGGGAAATCCTATGTTCTAAATCTTTAAGAAGAATGAGAAAAGGCCTCACTGATGCAAAGCACTGCATCCTCAGGCCCTTTCTGTTCTTCAGGTTGGAGCTGTCTCAGGTAGCCACCTGGGTCAGGGTTAAATCATTCAGCTTCTTTCACTTAGGGTTTTGAGCCTTAAGAGTGAGGCTTGTAAGGCGAGCTGAGTTTATAATCATGTTTATTAAGCCTGTTATCTAATTTCCACATGTTAAGAAAAGAGAAAAAAAAAAGCACTTTGCAATTCCTCAGCTCCAAGGAGAGAAAATGCTAAATCTACTTCCTAAGTTCTCTGAGAAAATTGGACTCATGTGTGCATAAGTTGGAAACAGCTAGCCCATCCCTTTTTCTTAAACAGAAAGGGGGAAGACAGAGAAAGGGAGAGAGAGAAAGAGAGAGGAAGAGGAGAAAGAGAAAGAGGGGGAGAAGGTAAGGAAAGAAAGGGGAAACAGCTGCTGAAGTAAAACCAAGATATCTGCTTTAGAATGTTCATAACCATTCTACAGAACTCTGGTGTTTTCTGTTCATCCATTGTCTTGAGAAATGCTATAGCCAAGAGTGGAATACTTGCATGAGTGGCCCAGCATAGACACTTCCCAAGGGGAAAGTCTAGCTGAAATACAGCCTCAGCATATCAGTTGTTGGGGATAAAGAGAATCAAGGTAAAGTGAACTGGAAGATCTCAACAGACCCTGACACCCAGCCTCATACCTCCAGTTCCTCTCACTAACTGGATGGGAAGATTTGTATTGACCAGCCAGCCAGTGCTGAACACATGGCCAACCTCTTAACCTGGCTCTTGCAGGGATTTCTCTCTACAAATACACATTTATCCTGTCCCCACCACAAGCAGAAAACTAAAGTAGATGTTATATGGTAGGGGTAAGAAAAGGGAACAAAATATGGTTATCACCCTCTGGGAGTTGACCGACTGGGAAGGGATAGAGGTAAACAGGTAGTCATAATACCTTATCTCATTATTAGTGACAATTCAGCCTGTTGGATAAGACTTATGAGATGCCATCCTACCTTGACAATATCCTTAATGGAGACATGGAAAATTGCTTTGATGTAATTGCTGCAGGCACTGTAATGAGCACATTTACACAGGGAGGGTTGGCAGACAAAATACAAGCCACCAGTTAAATCTGAATGTATATATCTCATACAATATTTGGAATATACCTATATGGAAAAGTATTGGTTGTTTTTCTGTAATTGAAATCTCACTGGGCAATTTTTATCTGCTAAATCTTGCAGCCCTGTACATAGATCATCGCTAATCCTCACAGTAATTTTTTACTGAGGTAGGCACTAACACTGTCTTCATTTTACAGATCCTGAAACTTCACGTGACATAGTCACATGAAGTAACTCGCCAAGGCATATGTCTGTCTGCTAACATACATTAGAAACCAAGTTCTTAGGCTGCTTTGTTTCCACCAATGGCCAGTTTTGTGTATTTTATGTTGATAACTACCATCATCCATCTCACTGAATCCCACTTTCTGACCTTGTTTTCAAATTATGAGTATATCCTTCCTCATTGACCAACTTGTAAAGTTCTGGGTCCTGATTTTCAAACTTAAGAAATAGATTTAAGTATTATATAAAAGAAGGATGTGTGCTAAGTCACTTCAATCATGTTGGACTCTTTGCAACCCTATAGACTATAGCCGGCCAGGCTCCTCTGTCCATGGGAATTCTTCAGCTAGACTACTGGAGTGGGTTACTATTTCCTCCTCCAGGGGATCTTCCTGATCCAGGGATCAAACCCACATCTCTTACTGTCTCCTGCATTGGAAGGCAGGTTCTTTACCACTAGCAC
This sequence comes from Ovis aries, assembly GCF_016772045.2. NCBI lineage: Eukaryota > Metazoa > Chordata > Mammalia > Artiodactyla > Bovidae > Ovis > Ovis aries. The sequence goes on along the minus strand of NC_056061.1, from coordinate 30,295,190 downwards.
CACTTGGGAAGTGCAAAAGGAGGACAAGGATATAACTTACTCAGTATAGCAAAAATCAGATTCGTAATTTCCAAGAATGTGAGTCAGCACAGTACACACACAAGGGGAGGGCAAAAAACCATCAGATCCTGGAACCCCATGACACAGCTGAAGACGAGACTCCTACTGCAATTTAACAACTAAACTATTCTGGGGAACAGATGGCCGTAACAACAAAATAAGAGTGCACTCTGGAACGTCAAGAGTTTGAAGTTATTCAAATGTTCTTCATTTGACACTTAAAACTGCCTGACAGTGAATGAGTGAATTGTACTTAGTTCTTTGTGATATTGACTCTTTCTGCTCTCCCTCCCAACTCCCCATATCAGTCATTTTCCCCCCAGCTTGTTTAAAAGAAAACAAAGCCCATTAACAGTGTGCTGAGCAACCGAAACACCACCAGTTCCCTGCTTTAGACTCAAAGTACAAAAAAAAAAAAAGCTTATTTCCTGATCAGATCCTAATGGTTTATCAGAAGCTCAACATTCATTAGTAGCCTTGAATTTTAAGGTTTACCAACTGTGACACAATTACTTATGGTGGTTCTTTAACTTTCTCCCATTTTTTTCTCTTAGCAGAAAAGAGAGTTTCCATGACAATCCCATAGATTTGCTTCCACTCAAGCTCTAAATACTCACAATTGAGCCATATGAAATTGGTGTTTTGGCAGGTTAAAAATGGTTAACTATCTCATGCAGTTCGACCTAATGTAAATATACCCAATACATCTGCCATTTGCAATGACATGAATGAACCCGGAGGATATTATACTAAGCAAAATAAGCCAGGCACACAAGGAAAAAATCTGCATGATCTCAATGATATGTGAAATCTAAAAATGTCAAGATACATAAAAGCAGAGAGTAGACTCTGTCAGGTGGGGGAAATGAAGAGTTTGGTCAAAAGTTACAAAGTTGCAGACATGTAAGATGACTAAGAGAATGTAATATGCCATATGATAACTGTTGTTAAAAATATAGTATTGAATACAGAAATTTACTGAGAGAATAGATCCCAGGTGCTCTCACCACACAAAAAGAATAATTATGTAATGAGGTAATATGTTAATTAGATCAACTATAGTAACCATTTCATTATGTATATGTATATCAAATCATCATGTTGCATACTTTAAACACATAAAATTTTTATTTAAAAATTTAAAATATGCATGATACATAAATAAATGCAATCCTCCTTCATTCTTCTTGATCAGTTCAGTCACTCATTCATTTCCGACTCTTTGCAACTCCATGGACTGTAGAACACCATGTTTCTCTGTTCATCACTAGTTCCCAGAGCTTTCTCAAACACATGTCCATCAAGTCAGTGATGCCATCCAACCATCCTACCCTCTGTCCCCTTCTCCTCCTGCCTTCAATCTTTCCCAGCATCAGGGTTTTTTCCAGTGAGTCAGTTCTTTGATTCAGGTGGCCAAAGTATTGGAGTTTCAGCTTCAGCATCAGTCCTTCCAATGAATATTCAGGATTGATTTCCTTTAGGATTGACTGGTTTGATCTCCATGCTACCCAAGGGACTCTCAAGAATCTTCTCCAATATCACAGTTCAAAAGCATCAATTCTTCAGCGCTCAGCTTTCTTCATGGTCCAACTCTCACATTTATATATGACTACTGGAAAAACCATAGCTTTGACTATAGAGACCTTTGTCGGTAAAGTAATGTCTTTGCTTTTTAATATGCTGTCTAGGTTAGTCATAGCTTTTTTCCCAAGAAGCAAGTGTCTTTTAATTTCATGGCTGCAGTCACCATCTGCAGTGAATTTGGAGACCAAGAAAATAAAGTCTCTCACTGTTTCTATTGTTTCCCCATCTATTTGCCATGAAGTGATGGGACCACATGCCATGATCTTAGTTTTTTGAATGTTGAGTTTTAAGCCAGCTTTTTCACTCTCCTCTTTCTCCTTCATCAAGAAGCTCTTTAGTTTCTCTCTGCTTTCTGCCATAAGTGTGGTGTCATCGCCATCTGAGGTTATTGATATTTCTTCCAGCAGCCTTGATTCCAGCTCGTGCTTTCTCCAGTCCAGCATTTTGCATGATTAAATAAGAAAGTTAAATAAGAAAGGTGACAATATACAGCTTTGATGTTCTCCTTTCCCAATTTGGAACCAGTCCATTGTTCTATGTTCGGTTCTAACTGTTGCTTCTTGACCTGCATATAGATTTCTCAGGAGGCAGGTTAAGATGATCTGGTATTCCTATCTCTTGAAGAATTTTCCAGTTTGTTGTGATCCACACAAAGGCTTTAGTGTAGTCAATGAAGCAGAAATAGATATTTTTCTGCAATTCTCTTATTTTTTCGATGATCCAACAGATGTTGGCAATTTCATCTCTTATTCCTCTGCCTTTTCTAAATCCAGAGTGAACATCTGGAAGTTCTTGGTTCACGTACTATTGAAGCCTTGCTTGAAGAATTTTTAGCATTATTGAGCTTCCCTGGTGGCTCAGATGGTAAAGCGTCTGCCTACAATGGAGGAGACCTGGGTTCAATCCCTGGGTCGAGAAGATCTCCTGGAGAAGGAAATGGCAACACAGTCCAGTATTCTTGCCTGGAAAATCCCATGGACAAAGGAATCTGGTAGGCTACAGCCCATGGGGTCGCAAAGAATCAGACACAACTGAGCGACTTCACTTTCTTTTCTTTCTTTTGCTAGCATGTGGGGTGAGTGCATTTATGCGGTAGTTTGAACATTCTTTGGCAATTGCCTTTCTTTGGGATTGGAATGAAAACTGACATTTTCCAGTCCTGTGGCCACTACTAAGTTTTCCAAATTTGCTGGCATATTGAGTGCTGCTGCTACTGCTGCTGCTAAGTCACCTCAGTCGTGTCCGACTCTGTGTGACCCCATAGACGGCAGCTCACCAGGCTCCCCCATCCCTGGGATTCTCCAGGCAAGAACACTGGAGTGGGTTGCCATTTCCTTCTCCAATGCATGAAAGTGAAAAGTGAAAGTGAAGTCACTCAGTCATGTCCGACTCCTAGCGATCCTATGGACTGCAGCCTACCAGGCTCCTCCACCCATGGGATTTTCCAGGCAAGAGTACTAGAGTGGGGTGCCATTGCCTTCTCCGATATTGAGTACAGTACTTTAATGACTTCCTGGTCATTGAAACAATAACAGAAAGGTTCCTAGTTACCCATCCAATATCCACCCATATATGGATCTTGAAATTATGGGACAGAAGAAAATGAATGGTGGCAAGGTGCATATTCATGGAAGATTAGAACAAATTATAGAGTTAGAGTATGAATAGCTGCTCTTCAGAAGCTTCCAAACCATATGGTTCAAAGAACTGAGAAAACTTCTGGCCAAAGAACTTTCCCTTTTCATTTTACTAGTAAACTATAATTTTTGGTTTCTCTCTCAGGATACAGTAGAGAACAAATAAGAAGCACATTTTAAAAAAACTGCCATTTACCCCAATATAATCGTTAGTTGTTTTTGTTGTTTAGTCGCTAAATTGTGTCCAGCTCTTCTGTGACCTTATGGACTATAGCCCGCCAGACTCCACTGTCCATGGGATTTCCCAGGCAAGAATAATAATCCTTGGTATTTAAGTATATATGGGGGGCTGAGACTGTTTCTCTTCATTGTTTCATAGGTTTGGGTCACTTTGCTTCCTTGCTTACTATTGACATTGTCTTATTCCTATTGGCTTAAACATCCTTATAACAAAGAAAACATTAGGACTGCAGAACTTCAAGGAAATGAGTCACAACAGAAGTATACAACAGATTTACTTTCCTGTAGATTTTCATATCTTAGGGTGATTACCATAGTGGCTTATACTTAGTAAGTGCTCAAAATTTTTCATTTTCCTGCCATAAATCAATCTATACCAGAAATCCCAATTTGTGGTCCAGAGAGTGGTATTGAAGGGACTTCCCTGGTGGTTCAGTGGTTAAAATCTACCTTGCAATGCAGGGGATGTGGATTTGATCCTTGGTTGGGGAACTAAGATCCCACATGCTGTGGGGCAACTAAGTCCAAAAGCCACAATTAGACAGAAGCCCCCACGCCAAAACTAAGATCTGTTGCAGCCCCCCAAAAAAGGAAAAAAATAGGAGAACCCCGCACCCACACCCTGTGCAGCCATAAAGGGCCTCAGCAGCCTGTGCAAGAAAGTTAAACTGAGCAATAACGCACAGAACTGGGGGATGCAGAGAGCAACTAATATCACCTATCAAGCTCACCATGTTACTAGGAACAAGGGATATCAAGTAGTGGGGACCACGGGTGGCTTTTGTGGTTACACAGTATGGCTAACAGGCTTATCTGGAGTAGGAAAGCATGCAAGCATGGCTTTAGAAGAGTACTTGGTTTGCCATATTTTTTCATGCTACACTTTGGATGGTGACAACATTCATCAAAGTTTCAATAAAAATCTTGGCTTTGATCCTGAAGACAGAGAAGAGAATGTTCGATGCATGGCGGAAATAGCTAAGCTGTTTGCAGATGCTGGCTTAGTGTGTATCACAAATTTTATATCACCTTATACTTTTGCTTTATTGACTATGCTAAAGCCTTTGACTGTGTGGATCACACAAACTGTGGAAAATTCTTAAAGAGATGAGAATACCAGATCATGTTACCTGCCTCCTGAGAAACCTGTATGCAGGTCATGAAGCAACAGTTAGACCTGGACATGGAACAATGGACTGGTTCCAAATTGGGAAAGGAGTACATAAAGGCTGTATACTGTCTCCCTGCTTATTTAACTTATATGCAGAGTATATCATGCAAAATGCAAGGATGAATGAAGCACAAGCTGGGATCAAAATTGCTAGGAGAAATATCAATAACCTCAGATATGCAGATGACACCACCCTTATGGCAGAAAGCAGAGAGAAACTAAAGAGCCCCTGTATGAAGGTGAAAGAGGAGAGTGAAAAAGTTGGCTTAAAACTCAGCATTCAAAAAACTAAGATCATGGCATGTGGTCCCATCACTTCATGGCAAATAGATGGGGAAATAATGGAAAAAATGACAGACTTAATTTTCTTGGTCTCCAAATTCACTGCAGATGGTGACTGCAGCCATGAAATTAAAAGACACTTGTTCCTTGGAAGAAAAGCTATGAAATTTAGACAGTGTATTGCCGGGGGCCAGTGTGAGGAACTCCGCCCATGCCAAAGGTCATGAGGAAGGAGGCTTGGCATACACAAAGGCGTGATCAAGCCTCAGGAAACCCCCTGTTCCCGAGCATCTACCCCAAAACCAGAGTCTGTTTTATGCTCTCCCCCATAACCATTTCTCTCGGAGAAGTAATAAACGTGCAGCTCCAAGGCAATAAAAATTCCTGGGTGTGACAAGAGTGTTTCAGCTTACGGACTCCTCCAAAGGTTATCTAGCCCACCTGTATAGGTTCGTCCAGCCACATGTGATTGTTTACAGCCTCCCAATCTGAGAGGCATGAGATGTTTTAGACTTACTAAAGGCAAATTCTTTTGGGGAGTTGGAAATTATTAGTATAGTGGGTTGGTTAGGAATTATATTGGTGAAGGGTTTTTCATTCGTTGTGTCAATAATCGCTGCTAATTCCCTCCCCTGGGTGGGACAAGGATGTCTCAGGTCAAACCTCTCTGCTGACAGACTAGCTTGTGTGACAGGATTATCCATACTCCTGCCACTAAGCACATGATTGTTTACTACCTCTCAACCATAAACAGCACAGAGAGTTTTGGAGTATTTTGAGAGTCTTAATTAGCATAGGGCTTTTTCTTCCTGTTGAGTCAATGATTGCTGCCAGGCCTCCATATCCTTAGGCACCTGGGAATATATTAATCAGTGTATTTGGAATATAGAAAAGGAAATATAGTAGTTTTAAGGTTAGCAATACTAGACTTTTTGAGTTAATGGATTTTCTCTTTTGTAATAGATCACTGTACTTTGTTATAAATCACTGTGTCCTTGCTATGTAAAAATGTAACTTTATCACTATCTTAAGACTAAATAGATCTTAAGGGGAACATTGGTGAAAGGATTTTCATTTGTTGGGCTGATGTTTGCTGCTAAATCTCCATATTCCCTGCCCTTATAATGAATATAACTAGCATATAGGAGAAATAAGCATTAACCTTTAAGCATATAGGGGAAATAAGTATTAACCTTTAAGATTAATCATGTTAACCTTGGGTTAAATAAATTCCTTTCTTGATTGTAACTCACCACACACTCACCCTATAGGAATGTAACTTTATTTGGAGGGTGGTGCCTGGTTTAAGAAAAAACACCTTTGGAAGAAATAAGTTTTTTGGTTATCAGAAAGAAAGGATCATAAAATGTCAGCAGGTCTCACTCATGGCCAGAAGATGATGTAATATCCCTAAGACCTTTTTTTTATACATTTATGTGAAGCACCTGATTTTGATAAAGGTCAGGACTGCTGAACCCCGCGTGACTCTGTATTCATCCCTATATGTAACAAAAGGTATATAAGCAAACCCAAAAATAAACAAATCGGATCAGTTTCCGGAAAGACTGATTCCCCCATGTCGCTTCTTTCTTGCTCCCATTTTTCTGGCTGAATTCCCATCTGGAGCATGGATGCTATTCCACGTAGACCAAGTTATTCAGCCTCTTTTTCTACATTATCTCCTACTACACTATCCATTTCTAATCTCTCTCTATATCTGTAATTAAATATATATTTTTCCAAAGACGCTGACACCGTCCCCCCACCTTCGAATCACCCTGGATCCACCGGGGATGGACCCCGGCAGTGTATTAAAAAGCAGAGACATCACTTTGCTGACAAAGGTCCATATAGTCAAAGCTGTGGTTTTTCCAGTAGTCATGTACGGATGTGAGAGTTGGACCATAAAGGCGGCTGAGCACCAAAGAACTGATGCTTTTGAACTGTGGTGTTGGAGAAGACTCTTGAGAGTCCCTTGGACAGCAAGGAGATCAAACCAGTCAATCCTAAAGGAAATCAATCCCGAATATTTATTGGAAGGACTGATGCTGAGGCTGAAGTTCCAATACTTTGGCCACCTGATTCGAAGTGACTCATTGGAAAAGACCCTGATGCTGGGAAAGATTAGAGGCAGGAGAAGAAGGGGACAACAGAGAATAAGACGGTTGGATGGAATCACTGAAATCAATGGACATGAGTTTGAGCAGGCTCCGGAAAATGGTGAAGGACAGGGAAGCCTGGCGTGCTGCAGTCCATGGGGTGGCAAAGAGTCAGACATGACAGAGCAACTGAAAAACAATACTGAGAAGTGCAACAATGTAAGGCACATTCAGGAGGGTGCAAGCTTATTTTTCTTTTAAGTGTTTGTTGATGCTCCCTTGCATGTTTTTGAACAGAAGGATGTCAAGGGACTCTACAAAAAGACATAGGCTGGAGAAATCAAAGGTTTCATTGGGATTGATTCTGATATTTTCTGATATGAAAAACCAGAGGCCCCTGAATTGGTGCTGAAAACAGATTTCTGTGATGTAAATGACTATGTTTAGCAGGTTATGGAGCTTCTACAGAAATGGGATACTGTGGATGCCTCTTATGAAGTGAAAGAACTGTATGTGCCAGAAAATAAACTTCATTTGACAAAAACAGATACAGAAACCTTATTGGCACTGAAAATTAATAAAGTGGACATGTAGTGGGTGCAGGTTTTGGCAGAAGACTGGGCAACCCCACCGAATGGCTTTATGAGAGAAAAGGGGTACTTGCAGTACCTTCTTTTCGATTATCTTCTGGATGAGGCTGTCATTAACTTGTCAGTACCCTAAAGTACCGACAGCTACTCAAAAAAAGAGAGACTAGATGGCTGCATGGCATTTGCTCTGATATACAAGGGCCTCTGCGTGGCTATTCTTCGAAATCCAGAAATCCAGTTTTTTTTGAGCACAGGAAGGAGGAGTGCTGTGCCAGGAAATAGGAAAAAACATGCAAGAACCACCCTTACATCAGGATGGTTATGGAACAAGGAGATTGGCTGACTGAAGGAGATCCTCAAGTCTTAGACTGAATTTATTGGAATGATGGTCTTGATCAGTATCGTTTTACTCCTACTGAGCTATAGCAGAAGTTTAAAGATATGAATGCAGATGTTGTCTTTGCATTTCAATTACACAACCTGGTGCACAACGGCCATGCTCTATTAATGCAAGATACCCACAGGCAACTTCTAGAGAGGGGCTACTCGTGTCCTGTCCTTCTCCTTCACCCTCTTGGTGGCTGGACAAGGGATGATGATGTCCCTCTTGAGGTGGTGGATGAAGAAGCATGCTGCATTGCTGGAGGAAGGAGTCTTGAATCTTGAGACCACAGTGGTGGCCACCTTCCCATGTCCCATGATTTATGCTGAACCAACTGAGGTCCAGTGGCATTGTAGAGCACAGATGGTTGTGGGAGCCAACTTTTACATTGTTGGATGTGACTCTGCTGGCATGCCCTATCCAGAAACAGGGAAGGAGCTTTATGAGCAGACTCATGGCACCCAAATGTTGACCTCAGCCCCTGGTCTGATCATCTTGGAAATAGTTCCCTTACAAGTTGCAGCTTATAACAAGAAAAAGAGGCAGATGGACTACTGTGACACTGAGCACCATGAAGACTTTGAATTTATTCTTAAAAACACAAAAGGAAAAACTTTACCTAAGAAGGCCAGAAATCTCTTGAAGGTTTCATGGCTCCTAAGGCCTGGACTGGGCTGATGCAGTACTACAAATCCTTGCAGAAAGTTTAAGTTGTTAACCTAGTCATTTCACCTTTGACACCTCATTGAGTAACAAGAGGGGACAGGTACTTACTGTTGGCATTTCTTTGTGTTGGTTATCTGTCTGGACATGCTTCCTAAGGAGTTGGATACAACTGAGCGACTTCACATTCACTTTTCACTTTCATGCACTGGAGAAGGAAATGGCAACCCACTCCAGTATTCTTGCCTGGAGAATCCCAGGAATGGGGGAGCCTGCTGGGCTGCCGTCTATAGGGTCGCACAGAGCTGGACACAACTGAAGTGACTTAGCAGCAGCAGCATTATAGTTATATTCCTACAGTACAGTTTTAAAATCTCATCTTTTTGTATTATATTCATACTTCTGTATTATCATTTTTTCAAGCTATTATATCAGTTGTAACCAGTAGTATACACTTTGAATCTCACTTTTCATCTCTTGAAAAAAGAAAAAGTCCACTAAACAATAAACTTGGCTAGACCTTGTTTTGGGAATTTAAAAGAAAAAAAAACAAACTGATGTTTGTCTACCAAAAAAAATTAAACAAACAATAGTATTGAAAATATCTGTGCATAAAGTTAAAGCAATTCTTAGAGGGGAATATATACTTTCAATTGTTTATTAGAAAGTAAGAGTGGGTAAAAGTTGATGAGACAGGCATCTAGCTAAAGAAGTTAGGAAAACACAATGAGATAAGTCCATAGAAAGTAAAAGGAAGAAAATGATAAAGAAAAAAGAAACTAAAAACCAAAGGTACAATCAAAAGGATTTTTTTAAAAGCCAAACGTTGGATATTTAAAAATACTATTAAAAGTGACAACCTCTGGCAAGATGGATCAAGAAAAACAATAAAGGAGGTAAACAAACACGTCAGAAGATGAACAATCTTATGCCATTTAATTAGGAAATACACACAATGAAAATATTGACAAAAGTTTAACCTAAAACTAATTCAAGAAATAGGAAGCCTGGATGGTCCTATTTTAAAAAATAATTGAATCGACAAATAAAAATCTTAATACACATGCACACAAACACACATATACATACACCTGAGTCAAGACATATAATCTACCAGACTGTAAAGAAATAACATTATTCCTATCTTATATAAATTCTTCCAGGGTATGAAAAAAAAAGGGCAATATTCTTGATATAATTGAGATTCTGAAGCTATTCAAAGATAGTATAAGAAAGATAAGAGGCTACTTTTGCCCAAAGATACATACATCCTACACAAAATATTAGCAAATGAAATTCATAATAGTGTCAGAGTGGACCAAAAAACATAACTCTCCTATGCTGTCATCAAGAAAACCACTTTAAATATAAATGTCATAATGGAATTTTTAATGACCAAGTTGGGTTTATACAAGAATGGTTTAACATTAGAAAGTCTATGCATACACTTTATCACGTTAACATACTAAAGGAGAAAAATCATATAAACTTCTCACAACATGAGGAAAAGTTATTTGATAAGATTCAAAATTCATTCATGATTAAAACATATAAAATATTCTAGAGTAAAAACAAGTTTCGAAGGGTGCTTCTTGACCTGAAAAAAAGTATATGCCAAAAATTATTAGCAAATATTACTTTTAAGGGTAAAAAATAAAATTACAAGCATTAATTTTAGAATGAGGAAAAATGATACTATGACTGCTTTTGTTCAACACTGTACCAGAGCACTTAACCAACAGAGTGAGACAAGAAAAGGATTTAAGTAAAAAGATTAAAAAAGAAACACAACTGTTATCATACATATGCAATGTTTGTCTACATAGAAAGCCCCAAATGTATACAGAAAACAAACACAGAAACCATCAATATATAATAAATGAGAACACAGTGAGGTGGCTCAATACGAGTTCAATATCTCAAACTCAACTGCATTGCTAAACATTAGCAAGAAGTGAAACTGAATTCCCCGAAAATTTAGTTCCTTTGCCGAGTTTAGGATCTACCTCTCTATTCAAAATGTTATTCCTTTTCTTGTTCCATACCTGTTCTTCTCAGGATTGAGGAGCATCAAAGAAAAGGGGGGACCGAAACAGAGCAGGACCCTATGGGGTCTCCCGGGTATAAATTTGTTCCGTTTCCCCCATTGCTTGCTTGTAGGAAATAAACTTCATTCAGTTTCCTTGACCTTCTCTGAGTTCTGAAGGGCAGATTCAAACAGCTGCTAACCAGAGAAGGGAGGGAATACAGTAACAAAGGAGAAACAGTCCAAAAAACAGTAGTGCAGTGTCCTGGTTCCTTCTCAAGGAATATACATTGTATGTAACAATAACTTTGAGTTCTTCTGTAGGAACTAAGGGCCCCACCCACATGGAGGATGCTAACTGTGGGCTGAGCACACGCTTCCTGGAACGCCACCTTGGTACCTAACCACCAACCAACCAGAAGAAAGTCTGCAAACAGTGGAAGATGACAGACTCTGAAAGTCTCAGTCATGTCCGACTCTTTGTAACCGTATGGACTGTAGCCCTCCAGGCTCCTCTGTCCATGGAATTCTCCAGGCAAGAATACTGGAGTAGGTAGCCTTTCCCTTCTCCAGGGGATCTTCCCAACCCAGGGATTGAACCCAGGTCTCCCACATTGCAGGCAGATTCTTTACCATATAAGCCACCAGGGAAGCCCAAAGACTCTGACCCCCTCCTCAAATGATTCTCCCTTTAAAAAACTTTCATGGACAAGCTGAATTTTTAGAATTGGTTTTGGGGCACAAATTCAAACAAAGCTGTTATATTAAAATTATGTAGATTTGGTATAGGGACCAATGGACTATAACAGAGAACTCAGAAACACATACACACATATATGAATACTCAGCATGTGACAGAGATGTCATTCAAATCACTGATGAAATACTTATTCAACAAAACAGGCTGAGATACCTAGTGGTTCTTATGAATAAAGATGAAATTGAATCTTTGTCCCTGAGCATACATAAAAATATAATTCCAAATGGAACAGAGACTTAAATATGAAAGATAAAACAAGAACTGTTGAAGAAACTATAAAAGAACACCTTCATGACTTCAAGGTTGGGAAGGAGTTTTTAAACAAAAAACAAACTGTGTTAATCATTAATGATAAGATCCCTGGTGGCTCAGACGGTAAAGCGTCTGCCTCCAATGCGGAAGACCCGGGTTCAATCCCTGGGTCGGGAAGATCCCCTGGAGAAGGAAATGGCAATCCACTCCAGCACTCTTGCCTGGAAAATCCCATGGACGGAGGAGCCTGATAGGCTACAGCCCATGGGGTCGCAAAGAGTCGGACACGATTGAGCGACTTCACTCACAGACAACTATGAAGGGGATCAGAGTATCTCACTTTAACATAAGGATTATTTTGAGTTGAAGGCAACTAAGAAACAGCAGATGCAAGAAAAGGTCTCTTCCTTCCCCCTAAGTGAAAGAAACTGTTACTCGCTCAGTAATGTCCGACTCTTTGCGATCCCATGAACTGTAGCCCACCAGACTCCTCTGTCCATGGGATTCTCCAGGCAAGAATGTGAGTACTGGAGTGGGTGGCCATTCCCTTCTTTACAAGATCTTCCTGACCTAGGGATCAAACCCAGGTCTCCTGCATTGCAGGCAGATTCTTTACCATCAGAGCCACCAGGGAAGCCCCTTGCCTGAAGGAAGGGTATAAATCTTCCCTTATGACAGCTTCCTCCTCCTATCTCCAGGGAGAAGAGATCCATCAGACACTCATCACCCTAGAAACTGCCTGAGGTTGAAACGCTTGCAGACTGAGAGTCACAGGATATAGACAGGGAAGGCCATATGACTGAAACTAGGCAGGACCCTGTAAGGCTCCTGGGCACTGTTTGTAGAGAACAGACTCCAGCCTTCATGACCTTTGCTGAGTCCCAAAGGGCAGATTCAAACACCTGCTAATAGGTAAGGGAGGGGATGGAGAGACTAGGGAGGAGCAGCCAAAAAACCACAGTGCAGGTGTTGCCAAAATCTTGGCTCTCTATGCGCCAAAAATAGAGACAGTTACAGAGGAGAAACGTTAGGGGAAGCACACTGACTGAAATCACCCACCCTGGGCAAGTCCTTTAGTAACCATTCGCATGAGCTGTTTTATGACAGGAGATCCTGGTAAGGAATACGGAACTAATAAGCCACCACCAACCAGAAGAGCTCGGGAAAGGTCAAAAGGAGGCACCCCGTGTCCGTCCACTTCCCAGAATCCCTCTCGCTAGCATCCATCTTGGCTTAGCCATGCTTGCCACCAGGAAAGCCTCTGAATTAGAATGATTGGCCAAAGACAACCCGGAAACTAATCCCGTCACCATAAAACCAACCATGAGACTGCCAGCTACGTGGCAGAGCAGTTCTCCTGGGTTCCCTTACCCTATTGCCCTCCACCTGGATGCCCTTTCCCAGTAAAATCTCTTGCTTTGTCAGCACAAAGCTGTCTGTCCTTTATTGTGCCCATCTTTGCATGAAATGTTCCCTTGGTATCTCTAGTTTTCTTGAAGAGATCTCTAGTCTTTCCCATTCAATTGTTTTTCTCTATTTCTTTGCATTGATCACTGAGGAAGGGTTTCTTATCTCTGCTTGTATTCTTTGAAACTCTGCATTCAAATGAGTATATCTTTTCTTTTCTCCTTTGCCTTTTGCTTCTCTTTTTTCAGCTATTTTGTACGGCCTCTTCAGACAACCATTTTGCCTTTTTGCATTTCTTTTTCTTGGGATGGTTTTGATTACTGCCCCCTGTACATGTCACGAACCTCCATCCACAGTTCTTCAGGCACTGTCTATCAGATTTAATCCCTTGAATCTATTTGTCACTTCCACTGTATAATCATAAGGGATTTGATTTAGGTCATACCTGAATGGTCTAGTGGTTTTCCCTGCTTTCTTCAATTTAAGTCTGAATTTGGCAATAAGGAGTTCATGATCTAAGCCACAGTCAGCTCCTGGTCTTATTTTTGCTGATTATATAGAGCTTCTCCATCTTTGGCTGCAAAGAATATAATCAATCTGACTTCAGCATTGACCATCTGGTGATGTCCATGTATAGAGTCTTCTCTTGTGTTGTTGGAAGGTGTTTGCTATGACCAGTGTGTTCTCTTGGCAAAACTCTGTTAGCCTTTGCCCTGCTTCATTCTGTACCCCAAGGCCAAATCTGCCTGTTACTCCAGGTATCTCTTGAACTTCCTACTTTTGCATTCCAGTCCCCTATAATGAAAAGGAGACTTCCCTGGCAGCTCAGATGGTAAAGCATCTGCCTCCAATGCAGGAGACTCAGGTTCAATCCCTGGGTTGGGAAGATCCTCTGGAGAAGGCAATGGCACCCCACTCCAGTACTCTTGCCTGGAAAATCCCATGGATGGAGGGGCATGGTAGTCTACAGTCCTTGGGGTCACAAAGAGTCAGACACAACTGAGCAACTTCACTTCACTTCATAATGAAAGGATACCTTTTTTGGGTGTTAGTTTTAGAAGGTTTTGTAGGTCTTCATAGAACCCTTGAACTTCAGCTTCTTCAGCATTACTGGCTGGGTCACAGACTTGGATTACTGTGTTACTGAACAGTTTGCCTTGGAAACGAAGAGCTCATTCTGTCATTTTTGAGACTGCAACCAAGTACTGCATTTAGGACTCTTTTGTTGACTATGAGGGCTACTCCATTTCCTCTAAGGGATTCTTGCCCACAATAGTAGATATAATGGTCATCTGTATTAAATTTGCCAGTTCCGGTCCATTTTAGTTCACTGATTCCTAAAATGTCAATGTTCACTCTTGCCATCTCCTGCTTGACCACTTCTAATTTCCCATTCTCAACATGCGCTTTTATCTTTAGCTCAGAATGGTATTTCAACCATTTTGGTGACTTAGTTTTTCTGGGTCTCTCTCATGTATACATGTTAAACTGTTTGATTTTCTTATGTTAAAAAGATAGCAAATTAAAATGTGAAAATAAAAAAGCAATTCATGAGCACATTTTTAACTATATGAAAACCAAAAGCCAACAAAAAACCTAGAAAGAAGTCATAGTCCATCAACAGTGTCACAAACACGTAAATTCATGCTGTTTCTTGATGGCACAATAAATACAGACACCCCGACCACTTGGTTTATGATCCTCTGACCAGAGACATCCTGACTCTCAGAACTACAATTTAAGAAATGTCACAGAAGGAATTCCTTAGTGGCCAAATGGTTAGAGCTCGGCATTTGTCACTTCCATGACCTGGGTTCAGTCCCTGGTTGGGGAGCTAAGATCCTGCAAGCCAAGTGGTGTGGCTAAAGAATAAAATATAACTTAAAACTCACCTATATGTAAAACTAAAAGTGCTCTGATTTAGTCATCGCTTTATGTACAATTAAATATTTGAGCTATATTAAAGGCTGGAGTCCAGACTTGTAAGCTCAACTCTCATTTCAATTCTCAGTGTCTTTTCTTCTGACCTAGTGTAGCCCTATGAGGGAATGCAAACTTGGCCTTCTAGGTGGTCTAAACTAGTCAGAACTACAATGTGCCACAGCAGGGGCCAGTTTCTATGAAAAAAATTAAAAAAACACAAATACATATGTACACACACAAAACTACTTAACCTCACAGCAGTTTTTTAAAATATTATTTAGCAATTTAAACTTAAAAAACTAGTCATCTAACAAAATGCTGATTTTTCTCAAGGCCAGCGACTAAGTTGATTTTATGTAATCCAACAGCACTGTATTCTTTTATCTCCTTCCAAAATCATGCATAATAACACAGCAATTTTCTCAGTTGATAATAATACTGATTAACTCCTATTACTGGCAGATTTAACAATGTATTTGTAGTCTTTTACAAATAACTTAAACTAGTAAATGTAGCTGTGTATCACCTGCGTAAAATGCCAACAGCATAATCTGAATTTGTTAGGGGAAGCACACTAACTGACCGCCTACCCTGGCCAGGCACCACAGTAACTATTTGTATGAGTTGTTTTAGGACAGGCGGTCCCACTAAGGAACACAGAAGGAATAAGCCACCACCAACCAGAAGACTTTGGGAAAGGTCGAAAGGAGACACTACCTCCCATAATCCTTCTTGCTGGCATCCTCTTGGCTGAACAATGTACGCACCTCTAGGAAGGGCTCTGAGTCAGAATGATTGGTCAAAGACAACATGGAAAATAACCCTATCACCATAAAACCTGAGACTGCAAGCCATGTGGCAGAGCAGTTCTCCTGGGTTCCCTTACCCTACTGCTCTCTGCCCAGGTGCCCCTTTCCAATAAAATCTTTGGTCTGTCAGTTTGCGTGTCTCCTTGGACAATTCATTTCCAAGTGTTAGACAACGGCCCACTCTTGGGCCCTGGAAGGGGTCCCCCTTCCTGCAACAAATTCATATAATATATGAAGTTTTATCACTTCCGCACCAGATATAATTTGTAACTGCCTTTGCTTACTGCACAAATGCAACCAAGCAGGTTATAAATTCTGGGGAGTATGTGCATTTTTCTGGAAACAACATTTATAACTCTCAAAGATGTTCAAAAGGGTTGGTGATTCCAGAAAACTCAAGGCTCACAGTATTTTTAAAAGCTGTCTTCCCAGAAATAAACCCACACACTAAAGGCAAATTAATCTATGACAAAGGACCTAAGAATACACAGTGGAGAAAAGAGAGTCTCTTCCATAAGTGTGCTATGAAAACTGGACAGCTACATGAAAAAGAATGCAATTAGAACATTCTCTTATACCATATGCAGTAATACTCAAAATGGATTAAATCCTAAATGTAAGACTGGATACCATAAAATTCCTAGAGGAAAACACAGGCAGAACACTGTTTGACATACTTCACAGCAATTTTTTTTGGATCCTTCTTCCAAAACAAAGGAAATAAAAAGCAAAAATAAATGAATGGGACCTAATTAAACTGAAAAGCTTTTGCACAAATGGTACTGTTAAATGGAAGAAAAATTTTACAAATGATATAACTAAGAAGGGGTTAATATCCAACATATATAAACAGTTCATTCAACTTGACATCAAAAATACAAACAACCTGATTTTAAAATGGAGCAGAACTAAACAGACATTTTTACAAAGAAGAAATGTAGATTGCCAGCAAGCACATGAAAATATGCTCAACATAGCTAATCACCAGAGAAATGCAAATTAAAACGACAATGAAATACCATCAGAGACATGTCAAAATGGCTATCATCAGAAAGAACACAAATAACAAACAACGGTGAGGACTGGAGAAAGGGAAATCCTTGTACACAGCTGGTGGGGATGTAAACTGATGCAGCCACTGTGGAAAACAGTATGGCAGGTTCTCAAAAAAACTAAAAATAGAACCACCATGTGCCCCAGCAATTCTGCTCCTGGGTATATTTTTAAACAAAACAAAACACTAATTCAGCAGAAGAATGGGTAAAGAAGATGTGATGCAAGGACAATGGAAAACTACTCAGCTGCAAAAAAGAATGAAAATTTGCCATTTACCACAACATGGATGATTTGGAGGGCATTATGCTAAGTGAAATAAGTCAGAGGAAGGCAATTACTGTATATCACTTATATGTGGAATCTAAAAAATACAACCAGGGAATATAATAAAAAGGCTGACTCACACATACAGAAAACAAACTAGCAGGATAACAGTAGAGAAAGGGAAGGGGGAGGGGCAATATAGAAATACAGGATTAAGACACACAAACTACTCACTTTAAAATAAACTACAAGAATATTTTATAAAACAGGAAGAATGCAGCAAATGAGTATAAGCTTTAAAAATTGTGAATCACTATTTTGTATACCAATAATTTATGTAGTATAACGTATCAGGCTTCCCTGGTGGCTCAGAGGATAAAGCGTCTGCCTGCAATGCAGGAGACCCGGGTTCGACCCCTGGGTTGGGAAGATCCCCTGGAGAAGGAAATGGCAAACCACTCCAGTATTCTTGCCTGGAGAATCCCATGGACAGAGGAGCCTGGCGGGCTACAGCCCACGGGGTCGCAATAAAAAATAAATTACTTATCTAAAAAAAAAAAAACAAAACTCTTCAACCACGTGGAATCAATCACCCGGAGGTGGCTTCCGGTTCAGCTCACAGCAAATCTGTCCTCCAGGCCGCCCACACTCCCCACGCAGTCCTCCTAGACACGACTTGCAGCAGAGGTCGCTGCGTCGCCATCACCGCGCCCCTGAGCCTCGCCCAGCCCGCTCTCAACGCGCCGGCGCCGACGGAAGGGGCGGGGCAAAGACAGGGCGGGGGCTGGAGGCGGGCGGTCGGCAAGGCGGCTGGGAGGGGGGCGGGGAGGGAGGAGCAGCGCTGACGTACAGGTAACTGCGCCCCTGCCGGGCCAGCGGTGACCCAAGCCCGCGCCCCCCTCTGTTGCTTCATCGCGCGCACGTGGGAAGTACAGGAGCGGCGAGCTCCTCTTCCTTGGCTGCGCTCCCGCCAGGGCTCCGCGTGAGTGTCTCGCGTCCTGCCCCGGCCCGGCCAGCTCGGGACGCCCCGTGGACCCGGGGGGCCAAAGCTATCCGCTCCTGGGTCTGGCTGCTCCTGCTGGCTGCAGACGCAGACTGCAAGCTCGAGGACTCTGGTGTCCAGTTTCCCTTGACCTTGAGAACCTGCGAAGGTGCGCAGCCCGAAGGGGTAGGGAGGGAGCGAGGGGAACATGACCTTGTCTCAGCAGTTTGTCAGCCTCTGAGCCAAGAGATTTTTAGTTTCAATTGACCTAAAAGCAGTTCAATCAGGTTCTCCATTCGGAATAGTTAACAGGCTCAGGAACATGGAGCGATTCCAAGTGTCCCGCGGGTTCAGGACAGCGTCGCCTCTGCATTCCAGTCGTTGCTTTTCTTACAGACTTTGGTTAGTTCACAGATTTTATATCTCGCCTGAAGATCTCAGTCAAAACCACTTTCAGGCTTCCTGCCGCGACCATCCCTTTATGGCCACGCTGTCGCGCCAAAGAAATCTTTTAAAAAGCAATACTGCCGTATACTTCCCTACCTAAGGTCTTTCTATAACTCTCACGCTCTCTGGATAAGTCCACGCTTTGATATGGAAGGCTCCTGGAGATCTAACCTCTTATCCTTCAACCCAATCTCATCTTTGCTCTTCATTCTAATGCATAGATTCTTTTGCTATGCTTTCACTTCACAGTATTTAATCAAGCACTTACCACGTGCCAGGCACTATTCTGGGCACTTGGGCTTGAGCAGAGGAAAAAAGCACCGGTAACAGGTTATATTCTACTAGCAGAGTCATTGGCACCCCACTCCAGTACTCTTGCCTGGAAAATCCCATGGACGGAGGAGCCTGGTGGGCTGCAGTCCATGGGGTCGCTAAGAGTTGGACACACTGAGCGACTTCACTTTCAGTTCACTTTCATGCATTGGAGAAGGAAATGGCAACCCACTCCAGTGTTCTTGCCTGGAGAATCCCAGGGACGGGGGAGCCTGGTGGGCTGCTGTCTCTGGGGTTGCACAGAGTCGGACACGACTGAAGCAACTTAGCAGCAGCAGCAGTAGCAGAGTCATTAAAAAACACACACACACACACACAGAAAACCAGTAAATTATATAACATGATAGCAGATAATGCTATGATGGAAGAAAGTAGAACAGGGGAGATTGGGAGGACAAGATACCTGTTAAATGGAGCTGGAATGAGTAGACTTCACTGAGTTAAAAATGAGTTATCCCTGCAGATAACCTGGACTAAGGGTGTAGTAGGGCACCTGCAACAAAGGAGTCTACCCAGAAGTTTGTCTGTTGTGTACTAGTATCTTCAGGAAGGAGCTGAGTAAGCAAGGGTGAGAGAGGCGGGAGATGAGGTCAGAGAGGAAATGGAGGGGCCAGATCACACAGGGCCTACAGGGCAAGGGAGGGAGTTTGTTTTTCAGTGCTTTTGTAGGATTGTGAGGGAAGGAGAGACATGATACAAATTCCTTTTTAAAAGAGTCAATCTGACTGACTGCTGTATGGAGAACAGACTGTGATGGAGCCTTGGTAGTCACTCTGATGATAGATGGAGGCCTGAATCTGTGCTAACAGTGGTAATGGTGAAAGGGAAACCAAACGTTTTGGAGATAAGCCAACATGATTTCCTGACATAATGGATTTGAGTAGGGGGGAAAGAGTCAAGAGTGACTGGAAGCTTTCCTTCTCAGGAACTAGAAGGGTGGAGTTACTATTAACGGAGATGGGGATGGCTGCAGCTAGAGCAGATTTGGGGTTGGAGATATATCAGCGTTTGTTTCAGGGCCAATTAAGAATGAAGTCCCTGTTATGCATCCAAATGGATATGTCGAATAGGCAGTCAGATACTATGTCAGGATCCCCAAGACCACCTCTAGGTTCACTGATTTCACTGGGAAGACTCAACAGGACTCAGCTATGGGTCATGGCTATGATTTACAACAGCAAAATGATACAACATGCAAGGTTCAAGATGCCTGGGACAAAGTCTAGAAGAAACGGGGTGCAGTCTTCCAAGAGGCCTCTCGCAGTGGCGCATACAGGACATGGGGTGTGACAGCACCTCAGTGCCTCAGGGAACAATTACCTAGTTAGTGGGTCTCAGGCCCTTTCTTTCTCTGCTAGCTAATGAATCCATTAGCAAAAAGATGTGAAAGGGGTAGAATGCAGATCTGTACAATTTGCTCATTCCTAGCTCTGATTTGCTGCAGTTGGAGGTTGAAAGTTTAGAGACTTACTCTGGGTTTTATAAAGTGATGATCTGGTATCCTTGGCAAAGTCCATTATTGTAAGCTTGTAATGTATGTCAGTAGACAGTGTTTCTTGTTCTGAGATTTTTTTTTTTTTCCTAAAATAAATCAATAAGGGTGTTCCCTGGTTGCCTAGTGGTTAGGATTCTGGACTCTTCACTGCTGGGGCTCAGGTTTAATCCCTGGTTGGGGAACTGAGATCCTGCAAGCTGCACGACATAGCCAAAGGCAGGCGGGGGGGCGGGGGGGCTGGTGAAGCACTGAGCAGTCAGTACCCAAGCTAATTTGGGGGAGTGAGAAGAGTGGAACCTGTTTTCACGTGTATTAGCATCCAGTTTGACCTTCATGACCGTCCTATGAGGTCAGTACATTAAGTACAGCCGGAAGACTCACCAGGTACAGTGTGCATGGCCTTGGTTCATGAGGACCAACATGGCCTTTTGTAGGAGGGAACATGGTACAGTATCAGCTGTAACGTGTTCACAGTGTGTATGGTTTATGTAGTTAGAATGCCAAGATACCACACTTGTGAACTAAAACTGAATTGTCTGTTTCAGGTAGTATGTGCCATGGCTATGACTAGTGTCAGACTGCCCGGCAGCGTTTTAAGAAAGCCAGATGCCTGGATTGGACTCTGCAGAGCACTGCGAGGGACACCTTCACATAAAGGCTGTGCTTCCTGGAATCGATACTTGTATTTGTCTAGTGCCAAGTTAAATGCATCAAATTATAAAACACTCTGCCATAACAGTTTCTCACTGAGGCTCCCAGGGCTTCTAATATCTCCAGAATATATTTTTCCATTTTCCGTAAGACTCAAAAGTAATATAAGCTCTAAAAAATCCACTAAAAAGACTCTACAAAAAGTGGAAGATGAAGGGGACTCTGATGAAGAGAGGGACCATAATGAGATGAGTGAGCTGGAAGAGGAGCCCGAGGACAACCCCAGTGAGGTCAAAGACTATAAAGACCTGGACAAAGTAGTACAGTCTTTCCGGTATGACGTTATCCTGAAGACGGGCCTAGATATCGGAAGGAAGTAAGTGTGTGCGTTTTCATACAAAATCACTTGTCTTGGTTGTTTTAAAGCAGCATTACCAATCACATGGCTCATATTACAGTGAAGGGTAACCACAGATGTGGAAGAAGCTTACAGGAACCTGGTCCAATTATTTCATCCCATAAGTGAAAAAACGAATTCCCAAAGAAGTCAAATGACTGCCTGCAAATCCCATGTGCTGTATTTCCTTGACTCTAAAACCTAATCAACTGTAAGATGAACCACTGATGTAAAAACAGCTTCCTGAGGAAAAAAGGAATCACCATGTTAGATGTATATAGCAAGCACAGAATGCATCTGGGTTTCACAAATGCTACGTGAGATGGTATATCTTAGAAGCAGCATAATGTGGTGGTTAAAACTGCAGGCTTTGTATCCAGACTACTGAGGCTTTAATCCTGGCTCTCTGTGACCTTGGACAAGTTACTTAAAATCTCTGTGCCGTTCCCTCATCTGTAAAATAAGGGTAATAGAACTGGCTTTAGAAGGTGGTGGCTAGGATTAAGTCAGTCAGTCTATCTTTCTATAGCATTTACAACAATGTGTGGCACATGGGTTCTCAATTTTTGTTAGCTATGATGATGAAAATACTATGTGTGTTCATATATATAGTGTATGGAGATATTAAGCATAACCTTCAAGGTTTCTTTAATCTCATTGTTTCTTTGCTAGACCTATTACATAATAGTGATCTTTACTGTTCATTCATTCCTTTAGCAATCATTGTGTGCATACTGCATGCAAAGTAAGAACTGCCCTAGGAATAAGAAATTAAGATTCCTTTGTCTAATTTGTCCCTTTATGTCCTAATTTAATGGCATAGTTTGATTTTTTAATCCATGAAACTTAAAGACTCATAAAGATGACTCTGAGCCCACAGGCACCCTCATCAGGACTTGAATGTTCTCTAAAATCTGGCAGGCTCATTAAGGGCCTCCCTGTCTCTCACAGTAGCAGCTAGTACTGTTATTAGGAAAACCCCCAACATCAATCACCAGGAGTCTGTATCTGCCTTGGTCTAGTCGCCCCACTGATTAAATTGAGAGGTCAGCAGTGGCTGGATTGGCATTTCCCCAGCCTCAGTGCAGATCAGCAGAGGGTTTCTTAACAGCCTCACCACAGGTGTGGTAACTGGCTTCTCTCTCAGAGCACGTGAGGGGAAGGTAGCACCCACTCATTCTGACTGTCATGGGTCACAGGAGCTATCACCCACGTGAAGTCCCCGCAGAGCGCTGCTTACCTGCGCTCTAGCAGGTCTTTGCAGCAGCCGCATCTACTCAGCAGTGCCGTTTGGTCTCCCTGTTTAGATTCCTATGGGAGCAGTTGACTTTCACTTTCCCAATGCCCAGAATGGAGATTTTGTGGGGAGGCCGGTCACTGTCAGAGAAAGGATTATTAATAGCCAGTATTTTTCTCAAAATTATATAATTGTTTTGAATATATTTCTATTTTAAAGCACTTTGACTTTTTTTTTTTAAGCAAAGTGGAAGATGCATTCTACAAAGGTGAACTCAGGCTGAATGGGGAAAAACTATGGAAGAAAAGCAGAACGGTAAGATACTATGACAACCAAATATTTTTGTGTGTTGTTCTGTACTCAGTTAACGCCTTCCCCAGTCTCCCCTGGGGCTCCTTCCTTCGGGCATCAGTGGCTCCTCAGGTATGTCTGTCTTACCACCTCTGAGGTCTCCCTCAGGCCTAGCCACACAGCTTCAGTCACACAGACCACTTGCTGTTTGTAGCCATAATGACTTTGAGATGAAGCTTCCTCTTTTTCTTTAAAATTTTAAGACAAGTCACTATCAGAACTGGAAAAAATCTATTAATTAAACTTCTTAATTTATTAATGTTAGCCCCTATGAAATCATAATAATCAGGCCAAAAAGAAAAGTTTGATCCATGTAGAGGTTTCTTTGGCCTGCTGTAACCTGAGCAGATGTGCGATTCTGTTCAGCTCAGCAGAAGTTACACTGCTCTGTGTGCAGAGCAGCCATCAAAAAGTTTCTGTATTTCCTGATAGCTCTGTTGATACTGTTGTTTTGTGACAGAATTATTCATAAGTGTTACAAGAAAATGAATTTCTAGTATCTGGTGTTATAATTAATGATATATATATTCTTATAAAAATGTATTTTTGTAAAAATAAGTTACATACATCTAGAATTAAAATATTAATACTAGTAGTATTTATCCTTGGAGAGGGCAATGGCCACCCACTCCAGGACTCTTGCCTGGAAAACCCCATGGACAGAGGGGCCTTGTAGGCTGCAGTCCATGGGGTCGCTAGGAGTCGGACACGACTGAGTGACTTCACTTTCACTTTTCACTTTCATGCTTTGGAAGAGGAAATGGCAACCCACTCCAGTGTTCTTGCCTGGAGAATCCCAGGGACGGGGGAGCCTGGTAGGCTGCCGTCTATGGGGTTGCACAGAGTCAGACACGACTGAAGCGACTTAGCAGCAGCAGCAGCAGCAGTATTTATCTTTGAGTGGGCATTGTGAGTTATTTGTTCATGTGTTTTATTTTCTGAATTTTTTATGAGTATGTTTCAGTTTCATAATTGGGAAAAATAATAATGATAGTAAAAGTTAACAAGACAGTTTAAAAAAGTATATGGCAGAGCCCCTTAAAAACTGTGGCAGACACTGACCCTTGAGGCATTGGCAGACAGACTCTAACTCCTAGTCAGTGTCCAGGGAATAAATGTTCCAGCGGAGTTAGACACACTTTTGAAGGTTTTCATTTTAGCTTCTCTTGTATTTCAAAGCGACTCCGGGATCGGAGAATGTGAGCTGCATCCCATTCCTCTGGGACATGGGAGGGTGTGAGCCATCCGCTGTGGGCCTAGGTGAGCACGGAGGCTGTCTTCAGAGGCCCTGCCTGTGCTCAGCGTGGTTCTTGCAGCTGGGTGGACTGAAGAGGGGATCCCCAGTGCTTGTCTTGGCCACCAAGTCTCAAGACCCCTGTCCCTTTGAAGGCACCCGCCTGGCAGGTTCAGACTGCGGGTGTCAGCCCTTGCTCTGTGAGCTGCAGGAAGTCAGGCACTCCAGACAGGCATCTGGACATCAAGTCCTTCTTGTCCCTTAATTGCTTTTTCCTGTGTAGCCCAGCCCCCTCTCACCAGCCGCAGTGTTCCAAACACAAGACCTGTTCTTGGTGCAGGATGCCTCTGCCAGGGCCTCATTTGCAGATACCACAGATCTATTTTTTCTCCCTCTGCTTTGAGATATTGTTAACTACAGTCTAATTGCTGCTTCTTCATTCTGCCTTGGGTGTTCTATTGTCTTGGCTGCCTTCCAGATTTCTCCTGAGGGTCAGCAAAGGAAGGGCCCAGCATTAACACACGGCTGCCTTGTTTCTAGGAGGCCTGGTAGCCATAGTAACTGCAGCTAAGGGGAGATTGGAAATGTAGATACTTGGAACAGCCCCTAATCCCAGCCAGTTTTGCTTTGTGTCTACTGTGCCGTCTCCCACAGTTGAAGGGAATGAAGAACACCTCCCCTTCCGTGGCCTGCTCCGTGGGGCTTGTGCCCAGCTGCTAAGGATACATATGGGTTGATTTTTCCCTGTATATCCTTTTATGCCTTTTACATCTTGTATCATATGAATTAATGTATTCCTTTATTTAAAAAGGAATTTTAATGACACAGAGTTATGCCAAAAAAGGTAAAGCAGAGTTTCCAAGCCTTGTATTTCTGAACATTGATTTTAAGTGCCTATATAGGTTGGCCACATGGTCATGTTTTAAAAATTGAACCCCGCAGAACTTCAGGAGAACTGACTCTCCTCTGCCCCTGCATCTGGCCCAGATGATGCCCTCATACCCACAAAGAGAAGCAGTCATCATGCCTCGCTGTGGTGTTAGTCTCTCTGCTTCTCAGCCCAGAGGAGAGAAAGTTAATGGTTTAAAATCAGCCCTTTGAGTTTTGGGCTTCCCGAATCCACCTGCAGTGCAGGAGACCCCAGTTTGATTCCTGGGTCGGGTATTCTTGGGCTTCCCTTGTGGCTCAGCTGGTAAAGAATCCACCTGCAACGCAGGAGACCTGGTTCAATCCCTGCGTTGGGAAGATCCCCTGGAGAAGGGAAAGGCTACCCACTCCAGTATTCTTGCCTGGAGAATTCCATGGACTGTATAGTGCGAAGAGTTTGACATGACTGAGTGACTTTCACTTCACTTGTGAGTTTTACATCCAGCTGCCAGGATTGACCAGTATGGCGTCGTAGTGAGCAGGTGTGCATTCCCACGCTGTTGACTGAGTATTGGGCCTATGGATGTCTTGAATGGGTTGCTTGCCTTAGTGAAGTACAGATATTCCAACAGCATGAAGTTAGGACTGCCTTAGGGAGTATTCATTGGAAAATGCAGTAAAAAGCATTTGGCACGATGGCTTCTTAAACAGAAGCCCCCAAGCAACCTTTTAAACGGGTACCTATGCCCACTTAAGAGTCCGTGGCCCACACATGAGGGTCCCTCTCTGTCTTCCTGCCCTGCCTCTTCAACCCTGCGCCCATCCCTGGCTTGGAAGCAGTGGTGAGTGGTCTGAGATGGCCTCTGGTCACCCTGGAGTGTGTTGTAGTAGAAGCCACATATCACACCTGGGTCAGTTTAGCCCCTTCCTGAGTTGCTGGGCAGATCCCCTGGGATACTGAGCTGCCAGGACCCGGTGTCTGTCTTGGGCTGTTTGCACCCTGGCAGCACTAATGTGACTGCCCCCCAGGGCATGTCCTGCACTTTCTCAAGCCAGAGCTCCTGTCTGGATAAAAATGGGTTTGATCTCAGCCCTTTTAACCCAGGTCAGCATCCTCTTTTCTGGGGCATTCCATCCTTGTTCGTGGAGTCCTATCGCTTCCTGATGATGTGTCAGTCCTGGGGCTAGCCAGTACTGGAAAGCAGTTTCTTTATTTCCATTTCTTTAAGAGATACAGCTGTTGTTGCACTGTGATGAATTTCTAACAAATTATGCCCTGTATGCAATGATGTAGCTTATCTGGGTTGAAATCAATGAATGTGTTATACTGAAAATTGTCTTCCCAGTGCCTGTAGTAATTACTGTGCTCATACTCTCTAAGATTATGTCCCACTTCCTTTGTTTTTTGCCATTGTTACCAAAATAAATGCTTCCATTCAAGTGTTTCCTAAAGTCATGCAATAGGGATGAAAACCAGAGCCACACAGGACCCATCCTCAAGCAGCTAGCTGTCTCAGCCTGAAGGAGGGACACTGATCCCTGTTGAGCCACATGGGTTTGAGGCACCTTCCCAGAGAGGGAGGCCCTTTCACCTGGAGGCACTAAGATAAGTGACTGTTTCAAAGGAGCATCTGCCCCCAGGGAGTGGTTCTCTGGGGAAAACTCAAAGTAGAGATGTTTGCATTGGCCTGCATTTCTCAAAATGATAGCTCTGTTTTCTTTTTAATTTTCAGGTGAAAGTGGGAGATACGTTGGATCTTCTTATTGGAGAGGATAAAGAAGCAGAAACAGAGACAGTGATGAGGGTTATCCTGAAAAAAGTGCTGGAGGAGAAGACCAGCAATGAGAAGTACAGAGTGGCATTACGACGGTGGAAGAAGTTACAGTTGCCTAAAAAGAGCATGCTCAAATAAATGGATTGCTTTTCAGTGACAAAGATGCTTTCTAGTGGTGCAGGAAGGGGCCAGGTTCAAAAGAAGATGTTTTTATTAAAATAAAGTTCTCCCACCATTTGTAGAAGATGCTGAGCAGTTTCAAATCAGGATCCGCATTGTGGCTCTTGAAGACGCTTCCCTTGGACTGGATTTCCCTCTCAGGCTTGATTTATTCGCTTTTTGACCTCATGAGCAAGAGTGAGATTTGTAATGAATGAACTGAACTCAAAGACAGTTTACATGGTCAGCCCACTGTTTCCCAGGTTAAAAGCCTCGGGAGGCAGAGTAAAATAAACTGACCTTGTTCTTAGTGTCTTTATTTCAGTTTTTTCCCGTCGACTAGCTTCCCTGGGTTCGGGCTTAAGGCAAAACCAAGCTGAGTCCAGATCGCCTTCCTCTCCTTAGAGCAGCAGCACTGGACAACCCCTTTCTCCATTGATCTTTCTCACTTACCAGCGTGTTGGCCTTAGTTCCCTTCAGTTTGTCTCCAGAGGTCTAGATAGTAAAGTTGTTCCAACTAATTCCAAATGGTATATTTCGGGCCCATTTAAAATTAACTGTTTAGGTCAAGGGTTTGACAGACGAAGGCAGCCACAAGCCTTTTGTCTGACACACAAGCACGGCTTATACATTTTTAGAGTTTTTTTTTTTTTTTTTTTAAAAGAGAGAGAGGGAAACATATAGAGACCTTATGTAGCCCACAAAGCCTAAAATATTTACATTGACTCCTTGCAGAAAGAATGTAATGACCCCTTCTGGTTTAAGCTGATGGTGTACTTTTCAGCTGAAAGTAGGAAATACACAGATTTTTTTATCAGTGAAGAGAATAAAGCATCAGAGGCCAATTATTTTAATTGTCAAGACAGTGTTGTAAAAGGGACTGAAAAAACAGCAGTCATAGAAAGGACACACATAATACACATCATCTAAGGGCAGCTGCAGAAATAAACTGGTTTGCAGGTTCTCAGGAGCAGTTTCCTAGCACTGGAAGGGTCGGCTCAAATAGGAGACTTGTTAGACTATGTCATGTAAAAAGACTTCGCTGGGGTCCTCTTATCAGCCCTGCAGAAATGCTTGAGAATTCAGGTTAACTGACAGGAAACTTCTATAGCCCAAAGTAGTGTGATGTTTGGGCCCGTGAGTCTGGTAGCCTTATCAGCTCAGATTTCAGAAAACTCAGGAAAAATGGATTTTTATTTGAAAGCTTAAATAAACTCCCAGGAAGAAATAATACTCTGCAGTATAACAAAAGGAATTTTCCTATTTTACCATTTGTTAGTTACGCTTTTCCATCAGTAAAAATAATTAGTACAATTAATTTCAACATGAGTTAGAGTTTTAATTTAGGAGATTATAGTAATGACCATGATTCTCTTCACCTCCCTGTGCCTTTCTTCCACTCTTTCCCACCCTCTCTCCCTCTCTTTTTTTTTTTTTTTTTGTTGGGAGGAAGGTGGAAGTGGAGTAGAAAAGGATAGCTTTATTGCTTTGCCAGACAAAGAGGGGCATAGTAGGCTAATGCCCTCTAAACCAAATGTCCCAACTTGAGGAAGATAATGACAAGTTTTATAGTAAAACTGTCTCTTGATTGCTCTTTGGAAAGTAATAGAAAGCTGAAGATCTCTTGCATGGTGAGGGTCAGCGTGACCTAGTGATATGTCAGGGGTCCTGGTTTTTAGGCCCTTGCCCATACCAAGTTGGGTTACCTTGGTCATACTCTGGCCTTAACCTCTCTTGAGCTTCAGCTTCCTCACAGGTCAGAAGGGGATTGGCATACTAATTTCCTTACCTTGTCGAGTCTTCTAAAGAGGAAGAAAGTTAAAATGTGTTGTGTGAGACCGGATGAGCTGACAGTATTAATAGCTAGAAAGCAGCAAGGGCCATTTGAAAGGTTTTTTTCACTCTGTTGGTAATTAAGTCCTTCAGCTTAGCTGGTGGGATTTGACCCATTCCAGGCTTCTCTGTTTTTGAAAATCAAAATAAGAAAAAAGACGTCTGGTGGTAGAGAATGTTGATTTGGTCATAGCAAGTGTCAAAAACTGATCTCTCATAGTCCTCTATAGCACAAGGGACTTGGAACATATTTATGAAACAGCAGAAACAAAAGCAATTCATAAAGATTTATGGAACTCTTGCAGCCCACTCTAAGATAGCTGCTTCATAATGCCAACTTGGCAAGGCCTCCTCTGAAAATGTGACCAACATGATGAAAAGATATGGATGTTTCTAATGCAGTGCATCTCAACCCAATGTGATTCTGCCCCCTGGGGACATCTGGCAATGCCTGGAGATATTTTTGTCTGTCACAACTGAGGGGGTAGGATGGGTATCTAGTGGGTAGAGACCAGTGCTACTAAATATCCTATAGCGTACAGATAGTCTCCAGACCTCAAATGTCAATGGTGCTGAGGCTGAGATATCCTGCTCTAATGAGGTGACAAGGAAGAATTTTTACTCCAATAGATCTGGCTTTCACAGCCATCAGAAAAAAAAATAATAATAATAAAAGGTACTCCAAATCAGAAGGGAAGAGGTAAAATTGTCACTATATGCAGATGACATGATACTCTATAGAATACCCTAACACTTCAAACATACAACTGATAAATGAATTCAACAAGGCAGTAGTGAAGTTAAAATATACCCTCACACCATACACAAAAATAGAATGGTTTAAAGACTTGAATATAAGACATGTAAGACACCATAGAACTCCTAGAAGAGAGTATAGGCAAAACATTCTCTGACATAATCATACCAATGTTTTCTCAATAGAAATAAAAGCAAGAATAAAAGGGACCTAATCAAACTTATAAGCTTTTGCAAACTTACAAGCAAAGGAATCCATAAAATGAAAAGACAACCTCCAGAATGGGAGACAATATTTGCAAATGATATGACTGACAAGGGCTTAATTCTCAAACAGCTCATACAACTCAATAAAAAAACATTCAGCCAAAAAATGGGCAGAAGACCTAAACAGGTATTCCTCCAAAGACACAGACGGTCAACTGGCATGTGAAGAGATGCTCAAAACTGCTAGTTATTAGGGAAATGCAAATCAAAACTACAATGGGATACCACCTCACACAGGTCAGAACGGCTATCATCAAAAAGACTACAAGTTACAAATGCTGGAGAGGGTGTGGAGAGATGGAAACCCTCCAACACTGTTGGTGGAAATGTAAATTGGTACAGCTGCTATGGAAAACAGTATAGAGGTTCCTTAAAAAACTAAAAATAGAGTTACCATATGATCCAGCAATCCCACTCCTGGGGATATATCCAGAAAAGACAACTAATTTGGAAAGATACATGGACCCCTAAGTTCAAAGCAGCACTATTTACAATAGCCAATCCATGGAAACAACAACTCAAGTGCCTATCAACAGATGAACAAATAAAGAGGTGGTATATATAAAAAAAGAATAGAATATTGCTGTTTGCAGCAACATGGATGGACCTAGAGATTATCATACTACATGAAGAGAAAAATACTATATAATTTATATGTGGAATCTAAGAAATAATACAAATGAACTCATTTACAAAACAGAAACAGACTCACAGATATAGAAAACAAACTTATGGTTACCGAAGAGGGGAATAAATGAAGAGTATGGGATTAACAGATATGCTCTACTATATACAAAATAACAAGGATTTACTGAATAGCACAGGAAATATATTCAGTATCTTGTATAATGGGAAAGAACCTGAAAAAGTGTGTGTATGTGTTTGTGTATACACACGTATATAGATCCCAATCAGTTCGCTGCACACCAGAAACTAACACAATATTGTAAATCAACTATACTTCAATGCAAAAATAGAACAAAAATTTAAAAATAGGTCTGGCTTTCCCAGCAAAGTCTGAAAATGCTTCTAGTGCATGTTTGCAGTTTTTTTAAAGATGAACAATCTAAAATTATGACTATTTTTGTAGAGACCCACCTAGCCTTTTTACCAGTAATGGTTAATCCTTTCAAAGAAAGAGCTCTCCTCTGGGAAATGTGATGCTAATTGCATTTCTCTGACAAATAGCATTTACCACCTTTCATGGAAAATTATATAGATGGCTGGGCAATAGTTTCATCATCATTCTTTTTCTTTTATAGCATTTTGGGGATAAAAATAGACATTTGTGGAGAAATTTTTAGGTCATAGTTTATTTGATCAGTAATGATTAGGAGGGGTAGAAAATTCCATTTTTCAAGAAACTAAAAAGAAAACAGATTTCCTTCAGGAAGGTGGTACATGTTCTATAAACTTTCTTACAGAGTGTGCAATGTATAGGAGGCAAATAAAATGACACTCTACTAAAGTCCTGCCTTATCTTGGTTGTATATATTTTGGTTTTCTAAAAGTTACTGCCAAAATTATCAGTCAGCTTATTGACCATCTTGAGACATTAGAAACTCCATCCAGCAGACCACAAAAAGCAGAATGTCAACATCTCCCAAACTGCTTTCATGAGTCACAGGGTTGGCTTAAAAATCAGCCACGGTGGGAGGAATTTCACCTTGGCAATCAGCAAACACCATGAACCAGGACTGATTTTTTTTCCCTTGGAGAGCCAACTGTCACACATTTACCAACACACCCCTGGGTGGGATGGAGAGGTGCACCTATAAGAATTTCCACTGGGAGACGCTGGGGCACCAGTCCCCCCGCTCCAAGTTCTTTCAAGGTACTGTTTCTCTTTTCTTGTTCTCCCATGTCTTCGTCCCTTACCTTAGCCAATCATTCGGATGTGTTTAATGCATATCTTTTTGTTTGCATTCTTGTGAAATGTGCTTTGTTGTTTTGTACACATATATTTATAGTTTCATAAGTGACATTGCTGTATATTTCATCTTGGGTCTTACTTTCTTCACTCAGATCCATCCATGGCTCTCTAGGTGCAGATGATCCATCGCTTCTTGCTCCGTTGCTGCCTAATAAATACCGAAGTGCATCCACTACATTTTGCTCACCCACTCTCCCAGTGACATTCTCCCACCTGACTCCCTTCACTGCA
This sequence comes from Ovis aries, assembly GCF_016772045.2. Taxonomy (NCBI): domain Eukaryota; kingdom Metazoa; phylum Chordata; class Mammalia; order Artiodactyla; family Bovidae; genus Ovis; species Ovis aries. The sequence goes on along the minus strand of NC_056061.1, from coordinate 30,263,037 downwards.
AAAAACACAGTGCTGCTTCTTCTCCAGGACATCTGCGCCAGGCTGCCCTCTCAACAGCGACACCCAAAGTGACTAAAGATGCACAGCCTCACTGAGCCCCTAGCATGACCCAGCGTTCTGATTTCTGCTAGTCTAATTATGAGTGTGAAAAAGATGTATGAATAGTCTGATATACACTCTTCTTAAGAGTGCTTCTGCCTTTTGGTACCTGCCCAATGTGTGCTTAGCATTTCTCTGAGGGCTCTGAAATTGGACAAAACTCTCTAAGACTGCCACTCCTTTTCCTCAAAGATACACTTGCTGGCCCTTTTTTTTTTTTTTCAAGTTTTTTTTGTTTGTTGTTTTGTTTTGTTCATTATTGGTTAACAGATCAGGTACATCAAAAGAAGAATGGTGAAAGTCAACAATTTTGCAAGATCCTGAGGACACGGATCACTCACAATGCACTTGATTCCCTTGTAAAGATGTCAACTGCATTCAATGGAACTCTGATCCTGGGACTTTTTTCTTAAACCTAGGGAGACCTTCCCCAAGGCAGACAAGTGAAAGCCTAAAGACCGCAGTCAGAGTAGAATAGCATGTGTCTAAAATGGACAAGTTCTGTTTAGAGATCTGTACTGGTAAAGCCCATTTATGGAACCCCACTCAGAGGGCTTACTTAGATACTTCCCCACAGAATGTGTAGGGAATTTTCTTTAGGATTGTAGGAGAAAATCCCTTAACTTTTGATTCTGACATAAGAGAAAAGTGAGGCTACAATAATAGCAGCCAACTCTTTGGATTCAAGAAAATAGTATTAATTACATGAAGACAAGGTAGGCACCACCATATGCTGAAGTATATGCCTTGTCATGCCTGACACTGTGCCTGCACTGAGATTTCAGCTAATCGGATACAGTGGGGAGATCTGTCGGAAATAGCAGGATACGTAGCAACTCTGTTTCAGCTCTGAGAGCCAGGAGAGTCAGGAACCTGCATTCCGGTAGGTATGCCTCCTGCCATGGTCTCAGCTGTCTACACGGGGCAGAGCCAAGGTCCTCAGTCTGCTTATACCCATGTGCATCTTGAAAATCAACTGAAGCCAAGAGACATTACGTTTTGTGCTGTTAACGATCAGAACCTTCTCCTCCAAGCTTAAACAGGCTTCTTACCTATCAATGAATGAGACTTGTTAGAATCATGGAACTGTGCTCAGGAGATAGTAGGTGTTACAAATATTTTTGCTAAATGAATGAACTTCTTTTAGAGGTAGAGATGATTCTTAACTGCATTCCTTGTTCGCTTTCCTGTGGCACTGAGAGGTTTCCCAAGTCCGACCCTGACTGGGGCAGATCCAGAAGCTCAGAGACTGTGAACAGTCAGCAAAACCCCAAGTTAAATGATAGGGGACCACCAGGCAGACAGACAAACAGATTTACTCTGCACAGCTACACAAGTGGCAGTATGGAATTCAAGAGCACAAACTTTGGAGTCAGCCTGGCCATCATTAGAGGCCCCCGGCTCTGCCAGCCATGTGACTTTGACCAAATTACTTAATCTCTAAAAGCATCCCCATCTGTAGGGTGGGGAATACAAATATCTATCCCACAGGGTTTCTGTGAGGAATAAATGAAATAACGTATGTCTCATCCCTAGCACATTCCTGACCCACTGCAGGAGCTCACGAAATGGGAGCTCTTATGGAAAAACAGAACTCCCTGTAATTTAGGGCCCCCTGTCACTTCTGAATACACAGCTGTCACACTGCAGGAGACTCTGAAGGAGAAGGTATGGCATTCCACATTCTCAACCTCTGTCAAAGACATGGTTCACCATCTGGACTATACACTTTAGAAGGATGAACAAATTCCCACTCCTTAAAATAAAGTCAACGGTCAGGATTCCCTCTGTAGAAGTGTTCTGGCACCAGCCACCATATTTGGCCTGATGCTGAAACATTTGTAAAGCTGCCTCTTCCCACTGACCTGAAAGCTACATGATGGCAAGGTGACTCGAACACCAGCGGAGGAGGGCAGCCTTACTGGGCAGAGGAGGCAGAGTTGAACACAATTGTATCAGAACTGAGTATTCCCCTCCCTACTCAGAACAGGTGAAGGGTTTCTTCTTTTCTTATTGACCCAAGGGCAATTCAGTAAAAACAAAGTCCTCCAGTCCCAGGCTGCTTCTGCAGCTTCATGAAACTCCTCCTCCTCTAGTTCCACCCTCCACTGGCCTCCTTTAACTGTTTCCTGAGAGGTTCTTCTCACACCCCAAAGCTTGTTTGCATGCTGAATCTTTCACCTAATTAATTCCTCATTCTCAAATCTAGGCTAGCCATCCAGTTCCTTGGGGAAGTTTTCCCTGATGACTCCACCAAGGACCATCCCCCTGGTTTCATAGTATTAAGGACCCCCTCATTAATAAACTTACAGTTTGTAATTTTTAAAAAGTCCATTTTATTTGAACACAACAGGAAACCACTTATTTCAGCTCAGATCTAGCTCTACTAAGTGCTAAGCTTTCCATTTCTGGGATGTACACAGTGTGTTTTTTGAAGTTACATGTTTCTGCAGCCTCTGGACATCAGCACCTGGCACCATCTCATTGCCGGTGGGGGGGTCGGGGGGGTGGCACTTAGAAATGCAGATTCTCAGGCCCCATTGTGAGAATTCAGGTTCCAACAGTCAAAACCTCTGGCAGATGGGGCCCCATGACCTGGTTAAACATGCAGTCTGGTGGGTCTGCCCCTTAATGAATGCCGATGGAGTCCCACCCAGATCCCCTTTGCTGGCACACCCACCCTCTCTGTTGAGGGCCAACTAACCACTCACAATGGCCCTTCTGGAACACTGCCCTTGGCAAAGGGAGCCACCCTGCCAGGCCAACTACCCCCTTCCCTGGAGGAGACCTCAATGACCAACTGGTGCCTTTGCTTCACCTGGTACCAATTCTGCAAAGCAGTTCATGTTCTAGGGCGTCACTGCGGATGGCAGTGAGGCTGGACTGCAGAGACCACACTCCTGCTTATGGCCTTCCCTAGCCCTGTTCTGCTTCTTTCGCACCTTTTCTCCTGGGAGCAGGTCCTCAATCAACAGCACAAGAACCCTAGTCTCAGACTCTGTTCCTAAGGAATCCGATCCACGGCAATTACTTTCACAATCTCAAAAAATTTACTCTTATCAGAACATGTCTGTCCACAAATGGCCACAATTATTTCAGCCAGGGCAATTTGAGAACCGGCACCTATACCTAAGATCAGACAAACTGAGTTTCAGGTCTGAATCTGTGTTTTTTATTGCATGCGGCTCAGGGGGTGTTTAGTTTCTGAGACGGTGCGGTGCACAAGGCAGACTCTAATCTTGGCATCACGGTTTGTTTGGACCTTCTTTTTGCTTCCTCACCACAAAACGGAAATAACAACATTGCCCAAGACACGGAGTTTTTAAAAGAATTAAATGAGATGGTACACATACTGTTCAGGGCCTTAGCTTTCTTAACAGGCTTAATTAGGGAACTTACCTCACAGGGCTTCTGAGATCTTCAACCAGCTATGATCCAGGAGAAACTCTCAGCAGTGTGCCTGGCATGTTGTATACACTCAGGTAGGCCCAACATTGCCATCCAAGCAAGTGGGTGATGGATGTTCGTGTCTTTCCCATCACTGGTTTGGGGATTTTAGATTTCTCTGGAAGCTCTTAAAGTGTCCACTGCATCTCACCATTCCAATAATCAGAATAATCTGGTATGGAATTCTTATTTCTGAGAACTGGCTTTTACAGGTAAGCCCACTGAAATTCTCTATTGTTATTTGCAAGACAGCAGCAGCAAAGAGCTCAGCTTTTTATTGAGCCTGTCTCTAAAGAGGTTTAGTCAAAAAGGCCAAAGCCCCAGGTGATCATCACACTCCTCAGATTCCTATTTTCACTTCCTTCTCCTCAGCTGGGGCAGGAGGGGTGGAGGGGCGAGACCTCCTGCGGGGCAGGTCCCCCAGCCCCCGCACCGCAGATGAGGCACCCAATGTTGACATTGGCCAGCGCCTCTGCAAACAAGCCTGGCCAGAAGGGCTCACCCTTTACACGCCGCTCTAATGAGGGCATTGACCGTACCCTCAGTGACGGTCACCTCACCCACCTCACCGCTCCCGTGAAGGCTGAAGGCGAACAGATGCCAGTGAGCTCCGTGGACGGAGGCCACGCTGTGGACGGGGGCTGCCGCCCGCCGTGTTACGCGCGGATGGACCGAGCACCTTAGTGGCAGCTGAGGAAACGGGGACTGTTTTTTTTTGGTCGAAAACAAAGATACATACGGCCAGAAAGGCTCTACAGTATCTCGCCTTCAAGTCTTGTTTCAACTTGCCTACGGAGTAAATCAGGCTCCAGTCCCGACCAGCCCTGACCCGCGCACGGCCGCCCGCACAGGTGTGCGCGCTCTGGGCCGAGTGCTTGCTCGCTCCAATCACAGGCCACGACGCACTTTATACCACGTGACCCCAGGTCTAAAAAAATGTGTGATGGCTTGATATTATTTTTACTGCGAAATATTATTTAATGATTTATAATTCGCCAATGAGGCAAGAGAAAAACATGTATCCTTTTGTTATCAGTTAATAATAGGTTTGCCTTGAGGAACTAAATCCCTCTTAATCCAAAGTGGAAAAGGGTGAACTGAAACTCCTCCAGTTTGGCAGCAGGGCGGGTGTGGCAGCCGACCAGGGAAGGGAAGGTCAGCTGCGCCTCTACTGCAGGACTGGGAAGCGGTTTGTGTGAGAAATGTGCTAGGGCTCATTTGGTGACGTCTGTCACTCAGCTGTGACAGACTGCACCGCAACACCCAGAGTGTGGAAGCCCAAGAAACCGTGGTGCCCCGAGTGGCCCTGCCCTCCCCTGGGAGGGGGTGGTGAAGCCCCAGGCAAAGACAAATAGACCCATACCTTCTGAGAGACCTCTGCCCTAAGAAAATAAGATGTTAGGAGACCATATTTTTATAACATTTTATATAACTCATAAAACAGTGCTTGTATAAAAATTCACACAGTTGCTAGAGAGCATACAATTTCCAAAAAATGTCCTGGGTTTTTGTTACATTCAGTTTTCTAAGGGTGCACTCAAATCAATGGTAAAATGCAGACATTATGCAATGTTTCATTATCTTTGGTAAAACTATTCTCATTATTTTGTCTCCTCACAGTATTAACTCTGATATCCACTTTGCGCAGGGTCTGCTATCACTAGGATGTCAGAAAAACATTAAGGCTGGATCTACAAGAGACAAGTATCTCTGAATGACATTAAGAGTCCCTTGGCCCAGGGGCCCCCACTTCTTTCTTGGCCCTATAGCATGTGAGACCTTAGTTCCCTGACCAGGGATAGAAACCATGCCCCCTGCAGTGGAAGCAGGGAGCGGTAACCACTGGACCACCAGGAAGTCCCACCACTTCACAGCATCTCTCTCCATGGTGAGGCAGGGTTAAGAGCTCAATGGCCTCCAATCTGAGGTCTTGAGACCCTCCTCCTCACTCAGGCAAGAAGTAAACATTTGGGGCAAAGGTGGAAAATGAAGCCATGTCTGCAGGAACCCAAGTGGCCATACTATGGTGTGGTCAGGCCAGTGACTCTTAGCATTTAAACAGTTAATCTGCTTACCACTAAGTAGATCCCATTGGTTGGTTGATGATTGCTGCTGATGTGGTACCCCCTCCCACCAAACTTAAAAAGCAAGGAAGGGTGGGGTCCAACACTGAGGGGGAGGGGCACACTAACACCCATGACATTGGGCACAACTTTATTCCCTGTCAAACCTGTGTTGTCATGTAGACACAGCCAAAGTGAACGGAAGCAGGATTAGAACACTTAGTACATTCATGACTATTTTCGTACATTCTTTTAAAACTCACTAACAGAAAAACAAGGGACACTACCACCTATTGTGACGTGCTATTTTACTCAACATCAGAATGTGTCTGTGCTACTTCTGGATGTGAGGGAGAAAAAATTCCCCAAACACAAACAAGTATTAACAAAAATCAAAAAATTTAGATGGGGAGGGAGTAGGGGTTTTACCAACAGATTTTATGGAAAACATTAAATTTTGAAAAAAATTTAGGCATTTTATAATTCTATTGCTTCATGTAAAAAAAAAAAAAAAAAAAAGCCCCTGAAGCCCACCTGTATGGCTGCAGGCTGAGGACACCACACAGACACAGGACCTGTAGGTGGTTCCTGGTGAGTCAGTCCAGAGACAAGATACAGCTCACACAGAGAGCGTCCGCCTCTCTTCACTGGAAGGGACTCTAAGATTTGGAGGAAGAAGCCCCATACAGGAAAGGTATTAAAGAAACCATCAAAACACAGTTTCCAAAAACTGAACATGCTCTAGGTTGGAAAGAGATATATTTAATTCCTAGAACCTGTTGATGTCTCTATTGTGGGTAGACAGGATGATTAAAAAAAAATTATTAAATGATTGTGCTTCTGAAGTTGCAGGGTCACATTCCACCCTCTAGAAAGCAGGGCAATTTTCGCATGGCTTGGAATCCTCTTGGATACATCCTAGAGACCAGAACAAATTCCACAGCACCCTCCCACCTGCAGTATCGGTGAGGGAGAGAGTGCCACTGCCATCTTTGGGTGTGTGTGCACGCACATGCACGCAGGCATGCATTGGTGTGTGCACACACATGCACACAGGCATGCATTGGTGTGCTGGAGAGACTAAGGCATAGAGAAAGGCCCAGGAGAGGGGGAAGTGAGTCTCCGGCTGCTCCAGTCCTCCTCCTTTCCAGGCACAAAGAGGTTGAGCTTGTTATTCATGTCGGTCCCCTTCATCTCACTTCAGTTTTTTACTAAGAAATGTGTGTACACATGTATGTGGGTGGGTGGGAAAGAGTCATTAAGTCCCTGTGTGTTTCCAAGTTGTAATAATTTAGGTCCGCAGTTACAACTGAAATAATCTGTAAATGACATTTAAAAGCAAATTTACTAAAGTTAGATCGGCAACTTCACACTGCTTAGAATCCTGTCATTTTTTAAAAAATGGCCACAAGTGCAGGCAAAGTTCCATCATACAGTCACTAAAGCTGAAGTCCTTATCTGTATGAAGAGAATTCACAGATTGTTTCTATTATTTCTGCATTTTAAGGTAGCAAAATATTAAGCCATTAGGTTATTAAATTAACATTCCACAAGGGTTTTATGACTACCCTGTGTGATTCAATTTATTTTCTAGCTTTCTGGTATGATGTATTGTGTTGACTGTTCCCTTTCCCTCTTAGGCACTAGCCCCCAAAGTCAGGTAGGTAGAAGTATTGTTTTTACATTAAGGACTTTACCTGTTGGGGAGTTTCCTGGTTGGAATCCTGGAGAGCATGTCACTGGCCTGGAGCAGTGTGACCTTCCCAACCAGGGAACAGAAAAGAGGTGTCTCATCCTGAGGCCGAGGGACCGGCCAGATGTAGGAGAGCAGGACCTTCTGGGAGCCCAAAGGGAAAGCTCTGAGTGGACCCCGGAAAGGGATATGGGAGCCCTATTTCAGATGGCCTGTGTCCTTCCAACACCAGGTATCCTCAGGCCCAGCCCTAGGGAACAAGGATGTGTACTGACTGGAGGAGCCAACACTGAGGTGTGGTGAAGCCACCATACAGCTCCCAGAACCTGGTTTTTATACAAATACATACATGGAAAGTAAACAGTTCTTGGTGAGCCCAATGGGGCCCATCCTTAGACAAGAAGCCAAATATCCACACACAGTTTTCCAAGGAAACGTGTTTGCCTCTCTAACCAGCATCCTCGAGTAGGAAGGAAAGAGGGCAGTGGAAGGACACAGCTCAAATGAAGACATTGTGAACGTGTTTCCACGTCTATCTACATTCATATCACCATCATCACCATCCAGTGTTCTCGTCTACAGGGTGAGCAACATTCTACTGGCACAGCAGTATGAGACAGGCCAGGCCAGCCGTCCCCATAGCCCCTTCCTCAGCACCACAGTGGGAGGGAGAGTGCAACTGACCGAGGCCAGAAAGGACATCAAACCACTCCATCCCCTCCACCGCCATCCAAGAGGCGTCCTGACTCTTCCAAAATCCGACGTAGTAATAAAAGGTCAGTAAAATCTGTCTCTATGCCACCTGAAGCTATCAGCCATCATGCATGAACATGGCACTTCTAAAAATTTCATATATCTGAAACCATCTTAAAAAAAAATTCCCAGTGACTGAAGTCATCTTACAGTACTTCATCTCAAATATTAAAAAAAACTTTTTTCTGAGTAAAACGGCCTCCACAGAGCCCAGTGATTTACTTAAAAAGGGTTTCTAATCAAAAAAAAAAATTTTTTTTTTTTAATAAAAATTGAAGATGTAAAATGTGGGCAGAGGAACAAGAGGGTTGCTTGATTTGCTTTTCAAATGGTGAGGGGACTGGGAGGACACTGCCGAGGAGAGGGAACCCTGACTCCTGAGGCCCCTCCGCTCTCGCAGCTCTGCTCTCCCCAGACTCTGGCTGTATCACCAGGAACACAGGACAAAAGTTGTAAGTACAAGAGACCAAATGCGAGGCTTCGTTGTCGTGGCCGTGGCCGGCTGGGCAATCGAGTGTGCAAATGCAGCAGGCCCCGCCCCGCCGATATAAGGTGCGCGGCTGCGGACGCGGCTCGGGCTCGTGGTGGGGGCGGGAGGGAAGGGGCGAGGCTCAGTGCCCCCGGTACCCCTCACTTCTCCACCTTCTTGGCTTTCTTCAGGATGTCGCATTTCTTTCTGTTGGGGCGGCGGCAGCGTTCGTCGATGCTCGGGATACATTCGTAGTGCCACACCTCCTCCATCTTCTCCACCGGGTACACGGCCTCCACGTAGTGGCGGATGAGCCGCAAGCGTGTAGGGTCCAGCTGCTTCTTGTTGCACGCCCCAGAGTGGTTGTACTGCAGCCGCAGGTTCTCGGTGGTGAAGAGTTCGGGGAAGAGCCTGACGAGCAGCCGGGCGGCGAAGTTGCCCACGGAGAGGCTCTGCTGCACGATCTCGCGCACTTCCTTGTCGGACAGTAGGTACGGCGAAGGCACCGGGAAGTCGGGCGAGGGCACCACCAGCTCGTCCAGGGGGATCTTGCAGAAGTCCTTGCTGCTCCTTTCGGGGGGCAGCGGGGGCCCCTCAAATTCCTCCCGGAATCGCTCGGGGTTGATTGCATAGCTGGCCAGGTCCCTGCACTCAGGGCCCGGAACGTGGACCTTGCGCTGCTGCTGGTAGGAGCGCCTCTGCTCCGTGTCCCGGCGCCGGCAGCGCTCGTCGAGTTTGCCCACGAACTCCAGTGTCCAGACACGGTCATTCTTAGCCCGTGGGTAGAGCAGCTGCACATAGTGGCGGATGAGCTTGATACGGGACGGGTCCAGCTGCTTCTTGCCCAGGGAGCCGCTGCAGTTGTACTGCTTGCGCAGGTTCTCGTGGGTGAAGAGCTCCGGGAACAGGTGCACCAGCAGGCGCGACGCAAAGTTGCCGATGGACAAGCTGCTCTCGTAGATGCTGCGCAGCTGCTCCTTGCTCAGCAGGCAGTCGGCGCCCGGCACCTCGAAGTCGGGCTGCGGGATCTCCAGCTTGTCGAAGTCGATGGGCACCAGCCAGATCTTCTTGGACCGCCGCCCGGGCCGCTCGCCCTCGAAGCTGTCTTCCACCTTGACCACGGAGATGTCATCGGGCAGGCTGGATGAGTCGTAGCAGTCATCTCGCGGGGGCTCGCCCTCGCTGCCCGCGTCCAGCCCCAGGCCCTCCAGCTCATCGTTGATGCGCTGGGCACACTGCTGCAGCCAGGCATCCTCCTCCTGCATGTCGGGGAAATAGATCTCTGTGTAGTTGCGGATGATCTGCAGACGCTGCGGGTCCAGCTCCTGCTTGCCGCCATCCCCATAGCAGCTGTACTGCTCGCCCAGCTTCCTGTGGTCGAAGAACTCCGGGAACAGCCGGTGCAAAAGGAAGACCGCGAATTCGCCGGGGGATGAGGCCTCGTCCAGAAACTCGGTGAGGTCCTGCGTGTCCACCACATGGTCAGAGGCGATGGTGCTGCTGCGGTCCAGAGACAGGGCCTCCTCCTGCTCCTTGCTGTCCAGGAAGTGGCCAGCATCCACCTGGGGCTCGGCCTCGAAGAATCCAGACACCTGGCCACTGGGCTGGCTGTCCTCCATTTCCCGCTGGGCCCAGAAGCGGCTGAAGAAATCGTTGAGCTGAGGCAGGCACTCGGCCTGCCAGACTGCCGGGTCCTTCACCGACGGGTAGTAGACCTCCACGTAGTTCCGGATAAGCTGCAGGTGCAGCGACTCCAGCTTCCGCTTGGCCGCAAAGCCGCAGGCGCCACAGCCCCGGGAGAAGTCCACGTCGCTGAAGAGCTCTGGGAAAAGCTGCACCAGCAGGCGGCAGGCCAGGTCGCCTCCCGACAGGCTCTGGTCCACGATCTGCTTGAGCTCGGCCGCCGTGAGCTGGTACTCGGGTGGCGGCTGGAACTTGGCCACCATCTCAGTGGGGCTCACCTGCTTCTTGATGCGGCTCACCTCCAGGGAAAGCAGGTCCACCTTGCTGTGCAGCTGCGACATGTTGGAGGAGAGCGTGTTGAGCATGTAGAACATCTTCTGGATGAGGAAGTAGATGTTGGGGTCGCTGTCGGTGGCTGCTGCGGGGCCGCCAGTGTCCCGCTTCTGTGTCTCGTTCAGGAGCCGCAGTGGTGAGGGGCTGTTGCTGGGGTTCACCTTCTCTGAGAGCTCATAGGTGTTGAGCATGTCCCCCGCGGGCGGGTTCTTCTTCTCCATGATCTTGTGTGAGATGCCGTACAGAGGCTTCTTGTAGGAAGGTGTGCTCACGTCATGGCTGGGCTCCTCCTCGCCTGGCCACACGGAGCCAAAGTTCTTGCCCCGGCCTGCCGGCTCCCCGTTGCCCTGGCAGGGTGAGCTGTTTTCCCGATTCCGCATGCCTGCTAGGAGTGCCTGGAAGACAAAAGGTACATCAGTTGAGGGTTCTGATCTATGTCACACACAGAGGGGCCCAGGTCAACCTCAGGAGCCTATGAGAAAGTGTTTCCCTTGCCTGGGAACAATTATGTGGGTCCAGAAGTGAAGTGAAGTGAAGTTGCTCAGTCGTGTCCGACTCTTTGTGACCTCATGGACTGTAGCTACCAGGCTCCTCCGTCCATAGGATTTTCCAGGCAAGAATACAGGAGTGGGTTGCCATTTCCTTCTCTAGCAGAACTTACCGACCCAGGGATCGAACCTGGGTCTCCCACATTGTAGGCAGACGCTTTACCATCTTAGCCACAAGGGAAGCCACCACTAACACAAACCTGCATCCCAGGGCCAAACTTGCTTGCTCTCCCTAATCCCTGAGAGGCTCAGGCTGGACCCTGGAGGCTTTCAATTCCCATAGGACACCATCCCTGAACTTCCTGTCCATAGACCGAGCATAGATGCTGACAAGGCCTGGCGAGAGCCCATGAGGGATGGGAGAGAGACCCCAGGAACAGGAAGTGCTCCTGTGGCAACCTGGCTATGGACAGGTCACCTCATTGCCCTGACTGCTCTCAGATAGGCAGGAGTCCTGCCAATGGCATCTACAGAAAGCACAGCTTGTTGTCCAATCTGCAGACTCTAGGAGAGCAGGCATCTCTACTCTGAACAGCTCCCAAGATGCACAGTGCTGAGCATGGAAGAACTGGAATCTAGAGAGCCACAGTCAGCTGCCAACTCTACCACTACCTGGAGTCATGTCTTATTTCAGACTGAAAAGGTCCAGAATTGCCCCAAGCCCAGCCAACTGCAGATTCCGTGAAGTGATGAGGCCTCCCAGGTTTCTGAGTCTCAGTCTCCTAGTTCCAGCAGCCCTTCTCAGTCAGAACTGCCGAAGAGTTTTAAGCCCTAGGTCCTAAAGCACCCACTGTGTGTAATGAATGAACACCTTTCTTATGCATCTAGAAAGGTACTTTTGATGAACTCTCCAGCCTTGCTCAATAGAAGACAGATAGAGAATTAATGATTTCAGGAATTATCTCCTCAATTTGCCCAAGGCTGACATACTTTGCAGGTCCACTCTCAATGTACCTGTTTGAGATACCAAAGCTTGAGTCCAGGCTTCATACCAGAAGTCGACTGCCCAGACCATTTGGGATCCCAGAGTCCTCACTGCTTTCAATAGTGGTTTTCCCTATTGCTAGGCCCTGGATGGTGTAAGAGGTTTACTGACATATATATGAACAAATGATTTTCAACACAGGTTCAAAGGCAATTCAGTAGAGAAAGGAGAATCTTTTTAACAAATGATGCTAGAAATATTGGACATATATGTGCAAAAAAAAAAAAAAGGAAAAAACTTTCATCCTACATGTATCATATAAAAAATTAACTAAAAAATGGATCATGGATGTAAAAATAAAAACTTAAAATTCCAGGCTTCCCTTGTAGCTCAGCTGGTAAAGAATCCACCTGCAATGTGGGAGACCTGGGTTTGGTCCCTGGATTAGGAAGACCCCCTGGAGAAGGAAAAGGCTACCCACTCCAGTATTCTGGTCTAGAGAATTCCATGGACTGTATAGTTGATGGGGTGGCAAAGAGTCGGACACCACTGAGCGACTTTCACTTTTCACTTTAAAATTAAAATTCTAACACCTCTAGAAGAAAACATAAGAGCAATCCTTTATGACACTGTTTTAGGCAAATAATTCTCAAATATAACACACAAGCACAATCCATAAGAAAATAATAAAATGGACTTCATGAAAATTTAAAACTTTAAAAAATGAAAAACAAGCCTAGCCTGGAAGAAATCAGACATATCACTTATCTGATAAAGGACCTGAATCCAGATTACATAAAGAACACTCAAACTCAATGACACATAACCCAATTAAGTTTCAACAGTCACTCTGGAGAAGCTATATAAATGGCAAATAATCACATAAAAAGATGCTCAGTGGGACTTCCATGGAGGTACAGTGGTTAAGACTCCACATTTCCACTGCACAGGGCATGGGTTGGATCCCTGATCAGGGAACTAAGATCCTGTATAAAAGATGCTTAAGAACATGCATGACATTAAAACCACACTGAGATAGCATATCACTCCCCACAAGGATGGGTATAATCAAAAAAGACAGATGATACTGAGTGATAGAGATGACATGAAGGAACTGGAATTCTCATAGACTGCTAGGGTAGATATAAAATGGTATTACCACCTTGGAAAACAGTTGGTATTTTTTTTAAGAAGTTATATGTTGGACCATATGATCCAGGTATATTCCGTTCCTAGTTATTTATTTACCAAGCAAAATGAAAGCACATGATCAAATACTTTTATGCATATGTTCATGGCAGCCCTGTTTATAAACAACTCCCAACTGGAGAAAACCCTAATTTTTATGAACAAGTATATAGATGCACTGTGTTAACAGCAGAGTACTACTCAGCAACAGAGCTGACCAACCTGGTACTCATGATGAACCTCAAAATAATTAAGCTGAGTAAAAGAAACCAGATAGATAAAAGAGGCGTGTAGGATGCCATTCGTATAAAATTCTAGAAAAGGCAAACGCATCTTTAGTGACAGAAAGCAGGGGAAAGGATGCAAAGGGACACAAGGCAACTTCATGGTAATAGGTGATGAATATGTTTCTCATCTTGATTGTGGTGTGGTCTCACTGGTATGTACACGTCAAAACACATCAAATGGTATGCTTTAAATATGTCGTTCATTACATTTCAGCCATAAACCTGTTTTTGACAAATGTTGAATTTGACCCCAAAGTATACTGGAATATATTTTTGAGTGCCTATTTAAGCAGAAGAGCTAACTGGAGAGCAGTGGTGGGCGTCAGGGGAGTAGGTAGGGTTGAAGCACAAAGCATGTTCTTCTACAGACATGTGCAAGCCTCGGGCAACTAGAAAATGCGAGAGAACAAAGTGCCTCCTTAGGATGCTGGGGGAAAATATGGTTGTGTAGCCTGACCTATCGCAGCACTTCTAAAGTCTAAGGTCCATATAAATTGCCTGAGATCTAGTGAAAATACAGATTCTGATTCAAGGCTCTGCATTTCTAACAAGCCATTGGGCCTCTCTGGATGGCCAGGGCTAGGAAGACAGAGTTTGTCCCTGGTTTATTTCATTCAGGCAGATTCAGTGTCATTTGTAAGCCTTCAGATAACACGAATGCCAGCACAACACAGTACCCGAGGTGCTTTACTCTTGCAACCTTAAGAAAAAAAAAACACAGGGAAAAGAGACAGTCTCTGGGGGGACTGCCACTACGGCAGCAGGTGAGCAATACAAAGGCCTGAGTTGGAAAGAGACCATGGACAGATCTCCCTATCCATTTCCCTGTGCCCCCTGCATGGAAGCTAGGAGTCCTCGCCACTGGACCGTCACGGAATTCCCCAGACCTTCTTTCTTAGATAATGGAATCATCAGACTCATCTTAAACACAGGTTAATTTTTCTCCTGCATCTCCGTTAACAACAACCATGCAAAAGAACACCTACCTTACTCTCTCAGGAACCAGAAAAATAACAGGATTCTTTCAAGTGCTTTAATTACTCCATGTATGTGTGTGTTAGTCACTCAGTTATGTCTGACTCTTTGCAACCCGATGGACTATAGCCCACCAGGCTCCTCTGTCCACGAAATTCTCCCGTCAAAAACACTGGAGTGGGTAGCCATCTCCTTTCTCCAGGGGATCTTACCAGCCCTGAGATGGAACTTGGGTCTCCTGCACTGCAGGCAGATTCTTTACCATCTGAGCTACCAGGGAAGCCCTAATTATCCCACGGAGGTAGCCAAAAACAAACCTGATAAAGGGTCCGAGATCCCTGACCCTCCTACTACTGCCCATGAGCAGAGGACCAGGGGCTTACTGGGCTGGAGCGAGCCTGCTGCCCACCCCTCTCCCTTGTGGGGTCTCCTCCCTGAGACCTATCTGTACCCTCACCACACTGCATGATGGTTACATGCGGGACCAGGTCTTCCCTACTCCATCTCCAGTGCCTGGGACACAGAGCGCTCACTGAACATTTGTTAAGCAGGGTAAAGTGTCTACTGCTCTCAAATAAATGCTCATGAAAAATGTTCAAAGAGGCCACTAGCTTCATGAATAACATGAGTGTAGAGAGGTATAAGGCCTCCCTGGTGGCTCAGTGGTAAAGAACCTGCCTGCCAATGCAAGAGACACGAGTTCGATTCAATCCCTGGGTCGAGAAGATCCCCTGGAGGAGGAAATGGCAATCAACTCCAGTATTCCTGCCTGGAAAACCTCATGGACAGAAGAGCCTGGCGGGATACATTCCATGGGGTTGCAAAAGAGTCACACGTATCTAAATACGACTACAGTCCATGGACTCACAAAAGGTCACACACAACTTAGCGACTAAACAACAAAAATAAGGGAGGTATAAGGGAGTGGATGGGTCCTCTGCGTGACCGCTTGCATGTCAGCTTCCTGTGTGTAACTCAGGAATATATAATGGTCCCTGTCTCAGGTACCAGGGTAGCTATGAGGATCTAATCAGATAATGAACATGATGCGCGGAGCCCATGTCTGAATCACAGTAAGTGCTTAATAAATATTCACTGTTATAGTACAATTATCATTAACAGTGCTCTTCCACAGCCAGAGCAGTGACAATACAATGGGCTTTTTATTGAACTAGTAATGATTACTGCTGCTGCTGCTGCTGCTAAGTCATTTCAGTCGTGTTTGACTCTGTGCGACCCCAGAGATGGCAGCCCACCAGACTCCCCCATCCCTGGGATTCTCCAGGCAAGAACACTGGAGTGGGTTGCCATTTCCTTCTCCAATGCATGAAACTGAAAAGTGAAAGTGAAGTCGTGTCCCGACCCTCAGTGACCCCATGGACTGCAGCCTACCAGGCTCCTCCATCCATGGGATTTGCCAGGCAAGAGTACTGGAGTGGGGTGCCATTGCCTTCTCCGTAATGATTACTCTTAACTATTAAATAAAGAGGAGAACTTAAGAACCTAACATGAGTTAAGGAAGGTATAAGTAACTTAAGAACTTAAATAAAAGGAGCACTTCCCTCCAGTGTAGCAGTGTAAGTCACTCATAGAAGGAATTCTTAGAGGTCTGTTTGCCCTAAAGGCTGGGCTGGAGGAGTCCAAGAAGCACAGGTGGGCTCGAGGTAGGGTTTCAGACTCCTTTCGGTGGTTTAGCTCTGCTATCTGGCAGAAAGCAAAGGATGATGTTAAAAAGGAAGGAAGAAAGGAAAGAAACCACATTACACACATCAGAAATATGGAGAAAGGAAGGAATGGAGATGGTTGAAAACCTTTGCCCCTGAGGCAGCATGTTTGGAACTGTGGTTTGTCATATGACCCATTCAGAAATGATGACACTGATTTGATGGATCAAGACCAGCATAAAAGAGGGAGGGGAGGAGGAAGTGTGAAAGACAGGAAGGAAAGAAAGAAAACAACAGAAAATATCAGAGGGCACTGCACACAGTAAATACATTCAAGAAGTTCTGTTCTTTCTCTGTGTCTATATATCTACATACAAATCCAAATATGTGAACCGAATGGCTCTATAAGGTGGATTTACAACTGTGGGTCACTGTTGAAAAGCACTGCCCTAATAAATTCAAATCTTCTTACTTGCTAATTCCTATAGATTCAAAATAAGATTTTTAGCAATTTACTCACCATTAAATTTTATTGCACCAAAATAATTTTGGAGGTCCTACAGATTATGAGATTTCCATGAGGTTTTACCAATGTAGAGAAATTTGAGTGTGTAATGCCAATTATTAAAGAAAATCATAATTATATTACAGTTGATTTTGGAAAGGGACAAGCAAAGGCTTTGTAACAAGCAGTTCCACTAACACATTTAAAATAAGATTCTATGCAGTGAGAGGTTACCAGAAACTCACATGCCATGCAACAAGAGTCCATGTTCTTGAAGGGGATCTGCCTTCATTAACACTCGAAGTCGGAAATAAGCACAGAGAAAAGTTTTTGGGTGAACTGTCCGAACAAAACAAACAGAGCAGTTTGACTCCCCCCACATTCCTACTGCAGGCAGAGGCCAGAGTCGATCAGAACTGGAAATCCCCCCAATAACTCTCACTAGTCAGCCTCATTAATAAAAATATTTCAGTTTCTACCAGGCATGTCAGAAACACTGACATCAATACAAACATTTTTGGCTAACTTGCTTAAATAAAAATTAAGTTAGAGTCCCAGCAGAGGGCAATATTCCTCGCTCCCAGAGACCTTGGATACAGAATTCAACACAGAACAGGACACGAGCACCAAAGAGAAGGTCCTAAGATGTGCCCACACTGAGGTTCTGTCCACTCAGTGCTCCATTAATTCCACAAACGCTGCCAAGGTGACGATGGGCTGGCTGCACTTGCTGCTGCTGATAAAATCTCCGCTCAGCTGTCTAGGAGTATCAAGAAATCCTTAAATCTGCGCTTCTTGGCACTGGTGTCTGGCTGCCACCATTCCCAATTCTCCAAGGCTCATCTTCCAACCATATGGGAACTCTGCGACACAGCTCAGGCTCTGCAGTACCAGATCCAATCGCACATTTCACTCTTCTGCTAGCACTCAGACCCAAGCAGGAATGCCTGACTCTCTCAGTTGGAGAATCTGACTGATCAAAGAGAAGCTGACGTAAGGTTACCAGTGAGGCACGAGTAGGTTTTTAAGGGGGATCCCACATGTCCATGCCCAGTGACATCTCGGGGATTGGGTCACCTTGGAGAGGCTCCCAGCACGGTGCATCTTCTTCAGGACTCCAAATCCAAGAGCAGTCACTGAATTCAGTTCAATGAAAGAGGAATGGCTACATGGTGCCCAGAGGGTCAGCAAAGTGGAACACCAAGAAAGCAGCATGCCTCCAGTGCAGGGAATGGAGGATTCATGTGGCATCAAGGGCAGAGCACGCAAATGGGCTCCTCGGGGGCTGGCAGCACCACTCACCTCCAGAAAATTGAGGCAGGGGTGATGCTTTTCACTTTTAATAGAATGTTTATCTTCATCATCATCATCCTTAAATAACCGGGTATAGCTGTGATAAGGAATGGATAAGCTGTCTGCCACACAGCCAGTAAACAAATATTACAAGGCCCTGGGGACATAGGGAACAAGCCAGTCTCTGCCCTCATGGCTTTTATCCTTTGGGTCATCCTTACACTGCTGACAGTGTATGGCAAGGATGAAGAATGTGCTAACATGCCCCCCAAAAATGAGAATCTGGGGGGATAAAGCAACTATAACGAGGGGAGAAGAGAAAGACCATAGGGATGGCCAAATATCAGAGCAGGAGCTCCTCACAGCACCTTACCAACACCCCACAATCCTCAGGGTCGTCTGTGTTTAAGTGCAGTTCCAAATCAAGCAGGCGTGGGAGTGCTAGCTTCTCAGGCTCACTTAACTGGGAAGGGCCACAGTGCCTATCCGCTAGGGCTGCTGTGGAAATGACGACGCACCTCCAGCTGGGACCACAGTGAATGACACTTAGGAGGTCTTCAGTACATTGGCACTGATTGAAGGAGATGGCATTTCCACTCTCCAGTTGAAAAACAAACCACAGACACACTTTAGAATTAAAAACAAAGATACAAGGAACCCCAGGAGAACAAAGCTAACTTCTACCTGGCACAGGGCTCTTGAATATCACTCCCACTTCTGTGAACAAAAAGATGATTAGCAATAAAAATGCTGGCTACTCACCTCCCACATCTGCTGTATTTGGCTATGGTGCCTTTCCCAGCAGAAGCGCCAAATATGTCTTTATACAGCCTTTTGTTAAATTTTTGGAGGGAGGTTTTAGTTTCCTTCTAAGCATTGTACTAAATGTCACTCATGAACAGGCCGTCAGCACTGACAGGGGTTTGAAGTGATGGACCTTTAGCATCAGGGCTGCCAATCAATTCCTCCCCCTCGCCCTCACCCCCTTCCTTGGGGTCGAGGGAGAAGATGGAAGGTGCTCAGAATCAAGGGCGTTCAGGCCTGGAGTGTCTGGGAAGGCATCAGAAGGCCTCTCTTGGCAATTCCATGTCATTTTCCTCCTGATTAATGTGGAGGGAGGCAGCTGACCATAATGGGTGGTAGTTGGAGGTGGGGGTTAGGGAGCAATAAATAAACCCTTCTGAAAGCTGACGTGGGGCAGGCTCTCTGCTGGGCTTGTCTCAATGCTCCACACAAGGAACCAATGAGGGAGCTGTGTCACTCCCATCGCTGTAGAGGGACCTGAGTTTGGGAGGTCATAGTACCAGCCAAAGGCTCCACGGTGAACTCCCCCTTATCTGACCCCAGGCTCCGATCATTCTGGAAATGACCATTCCTATGGGCTGGATCAGAGAAGGTGGGGCTCACCTCCTCAATATGGAGCAGGGTGCTGAGTGCTCTAAGTCTGTCCTGACACCTCACACCAGCAACAAGGCTGCCCCACAGGTGTTCTGGCACTTGACGTCAACTTACGTGGAGGAGATACTAATTCTCTCATCACTGTTATATGGATTAAATGAAACAAGAAAAGGTATGTGGGGCTTCCCTGGTGACTCAGTGGTAAAGAATCTGCCTGCCAATGCAGGAGACACAGGTTTAATCCCTGGTCTGGAAGACGCCAAGGAGCAATTAGGCCCATGTGTCCCAACTATTGAGCCTGTGTTCCTCAACCTGAAAAGTCCACACACCAACTGCAGAGTAGCCTCTGCTCGCTGTAGCTAGAGAAAAGCCTGCACAGCAACAAAACCCCAGCACAGCCAAAAATAAAATAAATCAATGCAACCCTCAGTGTTCCATGATGTGGAACACAGAGCAGTCCTCATTACAATGTAATAGAAACATGCATATTGAAATCCAGTGAAAATCTTAAATCTTATGACTTTGCTTATTAAGAAAAAGGATAGTTTTTACTTTTCAAAGGCTCACTAAGTCTCTAGAACCTATCAACTCCCAATCTGCTGTAGCATCTAATAGAGGAGAATTAAAACAAACCAAGAGCAACCCAGGGAGTCCCAGGCAGACACCCCGTGTATGGGCTAATGACAGTGAGCTCTGAAACTTAGGCTCTGTTGGACAGACATGAAGAAGCCGAAATGCCTACCTGGGTCCCCAAAAAAGTATGTTGTCGGGGGGAGGGGCGGGGGCTGGAGAGCTTGGGAAAATGTTCTGCTAGGAGTTGAAGGTGTGATCTGGCTATCTGCAGGGAGGCTCTGCTGACCAGGCATTCTCATCTCCCAAACTCCCCTCTCCCCTCAGTCTTCACTGTTCTGTGAATCTGTCTTGTCTCCCGTGGGAACTGCAGGCTGCTCGAGGGGACCACTGTGACCAGTTTCATTTTCTCTCTCTCAGAATTCAGCCAAGTTCACTAAAACCAGCAGGTGATTAAGCAAATTTATAAAATAGGTAGGTTAGGGGTAACAGGCATATTATAAAATAATTGTCTTCTTTACAAAAAGATTCACTGAACAAGCTCCCCGGATAAGTACAAAAGATGGACCTGATTTAGGAAAAGTCCTGCTGAGCCTCACTTGCTCCAGTAAGGTGCAGGCTATGTGAAATGTGGTAGGCTTTCATTAACAGTCCTTGCTGTCAACAAGCTCCTGCTTTCCGGGTAAGCCCTCACCTCGGGAATAAGCCGCCGCCTCTTCACGCTCGGGACTGAGTCCAGCGGGCCCTCGCCACCCAGGGGCTTTCTCTTGCTGGAGTCCTGGAGAGCAGTGAAGACGCCATCCACAGGGTGCTTCTCGGAGGACCTGGAATTCACTGAGCAGTCCAGCGCGGCATCTTCGGCCTCTGTCTCCACTTTCACAGTGTTATTTTTTACAACTGTGGCAGAGAAAAATGGGGCTCAGTGGGGAGGCCACTGGGGCAGTGCCTGGTTTAGCAGGGTCCCCAAGCACCAGGGTGTATCAGCCACCTTTTGA
Organism: Ovis aries; assembly: GCF_016772045.2. Lineage (NCBI taxonomy): Eukaryota > Metazoa > Chordata > Mammalia > Artiodactyla > Bovidae > Ovis > Ovis aries. Next base: position 30,242,149 of record NC_056061.1, on the reverse strand, counting down.
TATTCTCACTCAAACAACAGTGTCAAGAGTAATAATCAATGAAACTGGCTTTCCAACCAACCAATTTATATTTCACCACACTAGTCATGCTATACACTGATATTATATTCCAAGAACACTCCATTTAAAGCAGTTTTTAAAGTCTTTTCTTGCAGAAGGGAGAAGAGATGGAAGGAGAAAAACACACAACTCTTTCAAATGGTGCTTTTATAAAAGTAACCCTGGAAAGATACATAAGATACCATAAGTGTGAGTGGAGAAGGATGGCAAACAGTAATGAGAGGAGACTTTTCCTTGATTTTTCATTGTGTATCTTTTAATACTGGGTTGGCCAAAAGGTTTGTTAAGTTTTTCCCATAAGATAGCTCTAGTAGCTCTTAACTGCCTTTAATCTCATCCAAAACAATTTTGTTAGACTGTACTGTGACAACTATCATATCAGTGTGCATTTTAAAAAAATATCAAAATTGGTGAATTTTTGTGCAGCCATTTTAATATTGAAGATGAAAGAAGAAAAAGCAACGTTTTCAGTATATTATGTTTTATTACTACAAGAGAGGTAAAAACACAGCTGAAACACACAAAAGATTTGAGCAGTGTATGGAGAAGGTGCTGTCACTGATTAAATGCATCAAAAGTGGACTGCGCAGTTTCATGCTAGAGATTTCTCACTGGACAATGCTCCACGGTCATACAGACCAGTTGAAGTTGGCAGTGATCAAATCAAGACATTAATTGAGCACAATCAACATTATACCACTCAGGAGATAGCCAACATATTCCTAATACCCCAATCAAGCACTGAAAATCATTTTCTCCAGCTTGGTTATATTAAATTGCTCTGATATTGGGTTCCATATAAGTGAAAAAAAAAAAAAAAAACCTTGACAGCATTTCCAGATGCAATTCTCTACTTAAATATAACAGAAATGGTCCATTTTTTAAAACAAATTGTGATAGGTGATGAAATATGGATATTGTACAGTAACAGTGTGGAACATAAGAGATCATGGGGCAAACAAAATTAACCACCACCAACCACACCAAAAACGTCTTCATCCAAAGAAGGTAATATGTATATGGTGGGATTAGAAGGTAGTCCTCTACTACAAGCTCCTTCTGGAAAACCAATCAATTCCAACAAGTACTGCTCCCAATTAAACCAACTGAAAGCAGTACTTGACAAAAAGTGTCTGGAACTAGTCAACTGAAAATGCATGATTTTCCATCAGGATAACGCAAGACCTCATGTTTCTTTTGATGACCAGGCAAAAACAGTTACAGCTTGTCTGGAAGTTCTGATTCATCCTCTGTTTCACCAGACACGTCACCTTCAAATGTCCATTTATTTTGGTCTTTACAAAATTCTCTTAATGGAAAAAACTTCAATTCCCTAGAAGACTGTAAAAGGCACCTGGAATAGTTCTTTGCTCAAAAAGATAAAAAGTTTTAGGATGATGAAATTATGAAGTTGCCTGAAAAATGGCAAAAGGTAGTGAAACACAACAGTGACTATATTGTTCAATAAAGTTTCTGGTGAAAATGAAAAATGTGTCTTTTAGTGTTACTTTAAAAACCAAAGGAACTTTTTGGCCAATCCAGTAGTTTTGAACCACGTTAATATATTTCGAAAAAAAGTTTTCAGTTAAACTACTTTTTAAAAAGAGGCTTTTTTTTTTTTTTTACCTTCTTCTACATCTTCACTGAATTCAGTTGCGTTCATCTTCTGTTCCACTAAAAGAAAAGATAAAGGCAAAGTCTTGACTTATTGTTTATTTTTTAAAATTTCACCCACCCATAAGAAATTCCCTTACCCTCCCAACCCTGGCTCTGGGTACTAGAAGGGTAAGTTGATATGACTCTGCAACAGCGAGGAAACCTGCATCCTCTTGTTTGCAAATGCTCAGAAGCAGCCACGCCTCCTGTGCACCTGCTGGGAGTTCTTCTCCAAGACTTTATGTGGGCAGAATGCATCCTAAAGCATCAGCTGAGAGCCACTTATGGAATCAAAGGATCTGAGAAACTCAAGGCTTACAAAGGACCCCAGTTTGGACGATCTGTCAGTCCCTACCTTAAACATCTAACCACGATGTAAAAAGGCTGACAAAGGTCCACAGCAGGCTGTGGAGCCTGTGAACCTGAGCTGAGGTCCTAAGATTCCAGGTGGTCCAAAAAGACCTATGCCGTCCATGAGGGTGGCCACTAGTCATGTGTGGCTCCAGAGGACTCGAAATGCGGCCAGTCCAAATGGAGATATGGTGTAAGATACATGCTGGATTTCAAAGACTCAGCACGGCAAAAAGAATGTAAAATATCTCGTTAATAATTTTATACTGATTACATGTTAAGATGATAATATTTCAGATTTATTGGTCTAAGTATTAAAGTTAATTTCACCTTTTTAAAAATGGCACCGAGAATAATGCCATACATTATAGCACTATGTGAGCGCCACTAGAAAGTTTAAAATCGCACACGAGGCTTTCACTGCTGTTATTGGGTGATGCTGGTCTAGCCCTTTCTTCAAAAGCAAGAGGAGAGAGGCACTATGGGTTCTTAAAGCTCCTGAGCTCCATATAATCTGGTCCAAACCACTCTATTTATTGATGAGGGAATGAGATTGGAGGGGTTGGCGGTACCTCCTTTGTATGGGCTGCAGGGTCTGGTGGAGAACCAGGGGCTGGTTTCCCTGCCCCAGCCAAAACGGAATGGACATCATGGTTAAAAGCACCATTACGCCTTTGAGATTCCCCAAATGACGTGACAGCATGTCCACAAACAGGATAAAGCATGAATGAGGTAGTAATGTTGGAAAAGAATATCCATGACAGCCTTTACTGATGACGTTGAGGAGCTGTGGTTCTTACCACTGGTGAAGCTGCCTGCAAGTACTGGGTGCCCATTCCAGTTACTGGTCAGAGGGCAGCAGGCGTAACTTCACGAAATCTGTATAAGGAAGAGGGATGCCATCTACAAAGTTCAGTAAGCCATTCACCAAGCAGCTGTGGAATGATGAGCGGTCCTGTTTTAGACAGGTCAGTGGAGGGACAGAGGATGACCTGTGCACAGGCTGACAACTTCAAAGGTCACTAATAACAGCAATGTACAATGCCTGGCACTGTTCTCAGTCATCACAATTAGTTCATGACAGGAACAAGGTTTTCATCTCTGTGTTACTAATTTTCAAAGGAATGAATAGGAAATTTTAAGATTTATTTGAAACTGAAATTAATTACTACTTACTAAACTATCTACTATCTGAAAAATACACGCAGGGAGATTGAGTGAATATAGACAGTGAGTCAGGCAACTTCAAGGGACCAAGAACTACTTTATCAGAGCTGAATTTTTATCAAAGACAATCTCTACTGTATTCCAGGGAAATAAACCTCAAGTCTGGGTGTCTCTGAGGGAGAGTTCCAAGTAGGTAGCAGGGCATCAGTACTCTTTTCAGACAGCAAGGTTGGCCAATGCTGGGCAGAAACTCAGGCCTGACTGGTAAAGGGCTTCTCAAGGAGATGAGAATGAGCCTCCCCACCCCAGCCTTGACCAAGACTGGGCTGCCACCTGCCCCTGGAGACCCTACCGCACCGCCAGAACTGGTCTCCTCGAGTGAGAAACGGCCGAATGGCAGCGGAGGAGAGAGTGCAGGGTGGCTGGACAGGGCACAGTGACATTCTGGAGAGGAGAGGCAGGAAAGGGAGAAGGTGGCACAAGGTTTATTCGGGGTGGTACAGGGTGGAAATCCACAAAGCCTCTCTGGCTAACCAGAAAGCATGAACAGGACAAGTGACTCCTAGAGAAAAAGAAAACGGGAGTTGATGAGAAACCTGGCAGAGAATCACAGGCGCCGAGCAAAGATGGTCTGGATAGCTGACACTCCACTGCAGAGAAGCGGCGAGCGTGGTGGTCCCCATGAGGGTGCAACTCGGTGAGCGCCACCATGCCACGCCACCAGCTCAGCACCCGACTCCCAAGCTCCCCTGCTTCCCGAGGCAGAAGGCGATGAAGGAAGGGTACACACCTAAGCCGCCCGCGGGTGGCAGGACAGCGGAGGGGGCTGCGCAGCCTCGTGGGTGAGGTGCAAGGCAGGGGTGGCGGCTTCCTGGGCACTCAGAGTGCATCTGCTTTGGAAAACATTTCCGTGTTCATTTATAGACCAGCGACAGATGCTAGATTAGCACAGAAGTCACCCAGAATGCAGTGTGGTGGGCCCCTTCTCTCCCAGACAGTGAAGAAGCCATGCTCATTGAGAAGCAGGGCAATGTCCCATCTGCAAGGCCTGGAAAACTAAGTGCCTCTGGCTCCTGTGGTGGGGAGTGAGGTGAGGGTCCCCACTCACATCCCTGGCCTGCAAACTTGGGGCCTGGTGCTGCCCGGCCAGTTCATGTGGCCTCCATCTCACCCTGAGCGATTTCAATCCCAATTTTACCAATAAAGAATACCGAGGGCATACACCTTCAATATTTACCATTTTTATTCATCATACTTCAATGAAGCTGAAAATTTATTTTTATGTCATTCTGATTACAGAAATAAAGAATTTGACTACTGGAAGGGGAAGCAAGTACTTGATCAGTGTCATGCGACTAATAGGTGGTAGAATTAGGATTCAAACCAAATCTGTGTGTATCTCCAGTCAGCCACTGTGAGAGGGAATAATAGAATTTGCATTCTTCTGTTAAGGTTCTTCTGATGAACACCGAGGGCAGTTTCCAGCCTTGGAGCTCTCTGACCACTAGCAGCTGGAAATCTTTCACCTCCATGTCACTACCAGGAAGACGACGCTGCTCTGTGCTTATACAGACTCCACAATTTGGAAGTATCTACAAGAAGGATGGGATGTGTGGGTCGCTTCCGGGTATCCCGAGCTGACGTACAGACAGCGCATCAACACCATCCCATCCCTCCACTTCCTGGTCACCTGCCAGATGAAGGTCACAAGGCTGTGCATCCTGGGCGGACACTAAACACCCGCATGCCAAGCATGCCACAGAAATTCCTTTCGCTTACACAACTATAGGTTCTGTGAGAGCTGCCAACTACTGCAGCATCCCCCACCAGGCTGCTAGGATCACAACCTCCTTTGCCTGCAGGTCTTTGGAGCATTTGTTTTACCATTCTCTCCTTCTTAAAATCCTCTTATCCCTTCACCAGGAATCTCAAAATGTGAGACAGTCTAACCATGCATCCCTGTGTCCCTGAAAATCAGCTCCATGTTCCTGCCCAAGCGAAAGGGGTGTGTGTCGCTTGCTGCTGCCTCTAGTTAAAATGCACAGGCCCTAAGACACGGATGACCTCTGGGAAGGTAACTCTCAAACAGGACTAATTTCCAGTGAAGTGAAGTAGCTCAGTCATATCTAACTCTTTGCGACCCCATGGACTGTAGCCCACCAGGCTCCTCCATCCATGGAATTTTCCAGGCAAGAGTACTGGAGTGGGTTACTATTTCCTTCTCCAGGGGATCCTCCTGACCCAGGGATAGAACCCAGGTCCCCCCATTGCAGGCAGACACTTTACCGTCTGAGCCACCAGGGAAGCCCGATCTCCAGTAGTTACTCCAATTAGTGAAAATGCTAGTTTTTTGTTTAACCAAATAGCCTAGAAAGCCTCAGGTGAGGTGACCATCACTGGTAAAGAAAGGTTTTAAATACTGCACAACTCATAGCAGTATACATAGAGTATATACAATTTTGTTAGAATATCCAATAGTCTCTATCTTTCTTCACAGGGTGAGAGGATAGTGTAATCCCAAATGTTTAAGAAACAACAGGATGCTTGAGACACTCAAATGCCAAATTACAAAGGATGAGTTGCTTAAATCGGCTACATAAATGCGGCAGCCCTGGGGGGCCTACCTCTGGGCCTCACGCTGGAAAAACGGCTGAATCTGCCTCCTGCCTATCCCGGCTGGGAGCTGGAAGTGAGGGCGGAGCGAGACAAGGGGCGGACGGAGCAGTGAGAACCAGTCACTGGTGTTTCCAAAGAGCCAGTTCTAAGAGATCCCACAAAGAAGTGGAAAAGCAGAAAAGACTTACCAATTATAGATAACTGAGAGAGTGCACTTTATAAAGAGAAGACACTTAAAGTCTTCTTTTCTTTTGACTAGATACACACGCATCCGAAAATTCAAAAGGTATGAAAGGACATTGGTTAAAAAAGCTCCCTGTTCTCCAGTCACTGGGTTATTAGTCTCTTGGAAACATCTCATTGGTCTTTCTGAGTTTTTCCATAGACGCTCTGTACCAGAGGTTCTCAAAATGGGACGTCAGTTGCCTGCACGGACTGCGTGTCTCTCCCCAACTTCAGCACTAGTGGAGTCAAGCTGGTAACTTGCAATTGTCGGTGGTGGGAACTTATACCATAGAAACTGACATTTGTATAAACCTTGGGTTCTGGGCTTTCTTTTTTTTTTTTCCTTTTTGGAGAGCCTGTTTACCAGCACATCCAAGGCCCTTTCACAAGGTCCATGAAATCAAAACTATTTTCATTACCCTGGGGTGCTGTTGCCTCCTTCATTTCACAGGTGTGCTATGTGATACTTTATTAGGCAAAAGACTGGATACACAGGCAGATATAAAACCTCTGCAGTCTTCGATTAAGTCTGATACTAAAGAGATTTGCAAAAGACGTAAACAATCCCACTTTTTCACTTATTTTCTTTGGAAAAATTTTTTTTCCATAAAAAAAATAATATCGACATTAATTCATGATCCCCTGGAGAAGGGAATGGCAATCCATTCCAGTATTCTTGCCTGGAGAATTCCATGGACAGAGGAGCCTGGTGGGCTGTAGAGGGTGGCAAAGAGTGGCACGAGACTGAGTGACTAACCCTTTCACTTTTCACTTTTTTTTTTTGGTAATGGATTTATTTTTCAATGAATTGGTAAATAAATATTTAAACTCTTTTTTTTTTTTTTTTAGTTTCTACCATGTAAATATTGACAGGAACCCATATAAACAAAAGTTCTTTGGGGGTCCTCAATAATTTTTAAAGGTAAAAAAGGATCTTGAGACTAAAAGGTTTAAGATCCTTGTTCCTTGCTTCTTTGGCTTTAATGTATCACGAAAATCTCTGTACCAGTTTTTATTTTAGTTTAAGTCCTCCTAGAAGCAGATTTTGATACAAGGATTTGGACAGAGTCGTTTCTTTGGGAGAAGAGAAGGGCTGAAAATCAGTAAGGGGGCCTGTTAACGGGCTTCCGGTGGGTGAGCTCCTGACTGAGGACGGCACTGAGGCGCTAACAGAGATGTGGCCCAACAGGGGTGTGGGGTGAGCAGAGGGGCTCCCCAGCTCACCTGGGCACCCCCGGAAGGCGGAAGCCCCACTGTGCCATGCCCTTCCAGCTCCTCCCCACGCTGCCCAGTGCCACTCCACAAAGACTCCATGCAAAAGACGGCTGCCTACACCATGGAGGAGGCTGTGCTGCGAGCTCTACTGGGTGGACACGAGCTAACAGGCCGAGGAGGGGGACACTCTTCTTAGGCTCATTTTACAAGTGAGGAAACTGAGGCAGAGTTTCAGAGGCAGATGGGGCCTCAGAAATCATCTTGGGTGGCTCAGTGGTAAAGAACGCAGGAGACACGGGTTTGATCGCTGGTCCGGGAAGACCCCACGTGCTGTGGAGCAACTGAGCCTGTGCTCTAGAGCAGGAGCTGCAACCGCCGCGGCCGCTCACCCTAAAGCCTGTTCTCCGCAACAAGAGAAAAGCCATGCGGCACTGAAGAGCTGGTACAGCCAAAAATAATGAAAATTATTTCAAAAAGAGAAATCTTGTTTAATAGGCGTGATACCCAAGGCTCAGAGAGGTTAGTTAGTAGCATGCTCAAGATCCTACGTTGGGAGTTGCTCCCAGGAGCCCTGTGCTTTAGTGGTTACACTCCCCACTGAGTGACAGCTGCTGGTGGGGTGACTGTCCTCTGTGCAGAGGGGATCGACCGACCGTACAGCTTATTTACAGGGATCGAAGCCAACATAGGGTAGAGATGGGAGGGCCTGGAGGATGAAGATGGAGCTCTGGGAACTTCTGTTGGGAGGGGACAATGGGTAAACACCAGATGATAACAGGGACAGGAAGGAAAGAGCAGTCAGAACCTCAAGGTTAGAAGATATTACATTGAAGTTTCTATAACAACCATAACTCCCATCTAATAAACACAGGCCGCATGCCACAGCTGTGTAGAAGACCACTGGTACTTACAATTTTGTGACCTGGATACAAATAATTTTAAATTGATATATACTTTCAAGATTTCTCCCCCGCCTTTGGGGGAAGAAATAACATTAAGTATTTGCTTGAAGAAAGTATTTGCTCTGGAAATAATGCTGCCAATGTTTAAATGGGTATATCTTGATCTTCTTCATCACTTTCAGCTCTTAAAAAGACCTACAGCCAATCTTTCTGTCACTGAGAGCCCCACACACTTGAAAATTATGATAGGAAACAAGCAAAGGTCAGAAGAGCAAAGAACCTGGGCTGGGGGTCTTTAACGTGGAGCTGATCTCAGGTGAAGCACAGGCAGGAACTCTAGTGTCAGGCTGCTGGGGCAGAGCAACTTCAGCCGTTGCCGGTGGTGGTTTAGTCACTCAGCTGTGCCCAACTCTTGCGATCCCATGGACTGACCGTAGCCCTGCCAGGCTCCTCTGTCCATGGGATTTTCCAGGCAAGAATACTGGAGTGGGTTGCCATTTCCTTCTCCAGGGCATCTAATTACTCATAAATTCACAAAAAGCTGCAGAAAAAATGGAAGGGACAACAAACTCAATATGACCTGGATTGAGACCACCTTTGATCTCTATTGTTATTTCCAATATACAAAGTCAGAAAGTCAACTGCTAGACATTTTTCCCAACACAACTTCTAAATCTCTACTGACAGGAGGAACTGAGCATTAAATTAAGTGTAAAGATTCAAAATCAATTGTTCATCACAGAGCCACATAGTCAATAACAACATACTTCAGAGTTCACTGGGGATATCTCTATAATCAAAAAATGCCATAAAGCAGACAGAAGAAAACATTCCAAAATGTTAATTACCTCCAATTAGGATGATTATGGAAAATTCTCTTCTTCAGTTTCCTCTACTTTCCAAACATTCTACAGTGAGCATGCAATTCTTTGAAAATGAGACTTTTTTTAAATAAAAAAATAATAAGTTTTCCAACCTTCACTGCCTAGCCATGTCATATTCTAAGTTATACCCATAACAGCAACAAGCTAAGAATATAAAATCAAATCCATTCAAGCACTGAAATTACTGATGCTCTAAGAAACAATACAATAACTGACAAACTAGTGCAGACCTTTCATTTTGTAACTGTCCCTGAATTGCTGACTCTGAAAGTGTAAAAAACTCCTCAATATGGAGTAAGGGGGAGATCAGAAAAAAGTCTCAGCTCAAAAGCCCAGGTGTGAACAAGAAGGTGAAAAGATCAGCTTTGCACACTAAGGAAATATCGTTTCCCTGTGGCTATATTATAGGCTTCATCAGTTCATTGCATGATATGTTGGGAGTGTTTTTCGAAATAAGCCAAATCCATTCATGGGATGGGGAAAAAAAAACACCCAAGCCTGGACCAAGTACTCCGGATCAGGGACCCGAGCTGAGTGCTGAAGAAGTCGGGGCATTTAGAGAGTCTATGGTTGTGGCAAGCCACTCCAGTGCTCTTGCCTAGAAAATCTCATGGACGGAGGTGCCTGGTAGGCTGCAGTCCATGGGGTCGCTACTAGTCAGACACAACTGAGCGACTTCACTTTCACTTTTACGCATTGGAGAAGGAGATGGCGACCCACTCCAATGTTCTTGCCTGGGAGAATCCCAGGGACAGCGGAGCCTGGTGGGCTGCTGTCTATGGGGTCACACAGAGTCGGACACGACTGAAGCGACTTAGCAGTGGTTGTCCAGGGAAGCACCTTAGCAATTCTCCAGCCAGGCTTGCTGGGTTCCTGCTTTCTGGATGACGGCTGGCCCCTTTGGGGCTCTCTCAGGTCTGTGCCTGAGTACCTTGGGAGACTTCTTACCCACACTTGGAGCCCTCCTTCTCTGACTTTTCAAAACCAGACTAAACTGGGCAAATCAGGGGCCTGCTCCAGGGGCCGTGGCTCCAGGGTGAAGCAGCAGGATTCAGAGTGGAGAGGAAAGGGGAGGTCTGGGGAGCTGAGGAGTGGCTGGGCCACCAAGGAAGGAGTGTGCCGAGGTCACCGGCTCGAAGTGTGTCATAAGGAGTCACGTGAGAATCTGCCAGAGGTGGTGTGGTGGGGTGTCTTTCTTAGGAGCTGGATGCAAGACCACAGCAAAGCAAGCAGGCTTGGAGGTCCCTTGGCAAAGCCCTCTGCCTGCACAGGATCACTGGGCTCTTGGGTTCTTCCCTAAACGCCCCACAGATTTCCAAAGGAAAATGTCCTCCACGGCTGCCCCTAGGGGCTGGGAGTCACCTGAAGTGCCTCAGTTGAGAGACTCTAGCCCAGACTAATCAGAGGCGCCGGAGGCTTGTGGCTGCCCGAGTCACACAGGACAAGCACCAGGCCCAGAAATGGGAAGTACTTGGGCTTCCTGAAACCTCGACGTGCAAATCCTGGCCGGCTGACTCAGACCTCTGCTCCACCGCCTCAGAAATGTCCACAGGACTTAGGACTTGCCTCACAATGAGGTTCGTCCCCAAGACCTGGCCCAGCTGTGCACCCTCAGGCTAGCCTGGAGCAAGTCCTCCTGACCTCCATTCCTGTTTCCAGAAGCAAAGGCGAATTCACACTCCCCCAGGGCCTCCTTGAGAACCTGAGCCCCAGAGCGGGAGTGATAAGAGCCTGTGCCCTGTCACATACAAAGGGTAAAGCAGGGAGAACAGGCCCAGACCATTTCAACGGTATTATCAACAAAATACAGGCCAGGATTTAAACAGTTTATACTTCGGGCTTCCCTGGTGGCTCAGAGGGTAAAGAATCTGCCTAAAATGTGGGAGACCTGAGTTGATCCCTGGATCAGGAAGATCCCCTGGAGGAGAGCATGGCAGCCCACTCCAGTATTCTTGCCTGGAGAAGTCCATGGACAGAGGAGCCTGATGGACTACAGTCAATGGGGTCCGAAAGAGTTGGACACGACTGAGAGACTAAGCTGTTAACGGAAAGCCACATGATCTGACTTCGTGAAACCTCCCCATTGCAGGTCATACTGATTTTTAAAAATTAAAACATAGAAAAGGAGGACAGGGGTGGGATGGGGTGGAGGTTCAAGATGGAGGGGACATATGTACACCTGTGTCTGATAATGCTGATGAATGGCAGAAACTAACACAATATTGTAAAGCAATTATCCTCCAATTAAAAAAATTTTTTTTTAAAGGAAGACATCAGCTAACATTCATGTAGCACTGGCTCCAAGGTCTAAGTTTTACACGTTCACCTGTGCAATCTTGGCAAAAATCCTCTTACTTCGCAGGCAGAGAAGTGGGAGGCAGCAAGCTGGGCCTCCGTTGGAGTGCTCCAGAGAGCAAGCCGAGGGAAAGAGGTGGGGTGGACTCATGCTGGCTTTCCAGCAAGAGCTGGGACTAAAGACGACTCAACCATCCCCGCTTGGCCTTCTCGCTTCCTCACTGAGCACACATCTGTAGGCTGGGCTCAGATGCAGAAGCAAGTCAACAGGCCAAATAGGCCTTTGGATTACCAACTACAGCTGATCAGTACAGCTGATGTGGAAGAAAATGGAACTCCCTACTAAACTTCAGGGGCAGACAGACCTGGGTTCTATCTAACCCTGGCTTCACCTACCTTTAGCTTCTACCGCTGGGCAAGAGGCTTACCCAGCCAAGCCTTGGTGCTTTCTTATGTAAAAGGAGCTACACACCACTACCTTACCTCCTAGACTCTGTGAAAACTACAGAGGAGAAAGTGCCTGGCACACAGCACTCAGTAAATGTTACTTAGTATAAAGTCTTTTTTTTTCTTAAAGATATGTTAAGCGCATTTTTTAATAGTGAATATTTTTAATATTTTAAAAATTAAAACGGTTTAAAACTCTGAAAAAGTTTTATAATGTTTCTTTCAAATAAAAGAAAAAAGAAACATTACACTGGAAAGGAAGAAATCAAAATGCTCTCCCTAAGGACAGGAAGAATGTTCCCATGCCACCCACCCTTGCTGGGCTCAGTCTCTGGGTCTGCAGGGATGGCTGGGAGCCTCGGTGCTCTCAGAACCCGGCCCTTTAGGCAGTGGCATCCTGCCCATGGGACTTGCAGGACATGTTTGTAATTTGTCTTTATTTTTAGACACATCTGCAAATGCAGTTTGAAAAATACCAGTCTTCAGAAAACCAGGGCAATTTCCCCCTGAGTTTTTCTAAAGCTGTAATTGTCACTTCCCTCTTTCCTCTGTCAGAGCACAGCCTCATCTTTCGGCACACAGCGAAGGACAACCTCACAGCCTGCGATGTGGCGTCTCACCCTTCAGACACTGCATTTTCTGAATGTGACTAAATGTGACGTCTTTCTCAGCTAAGGGCTTCTGCTTATTAAGCCCTCCCTGGCTTCACAAAGGACTGGCTACCTCCTTTGACATCAGTGGTAGGAGGTGTCAGACTCTGCTTTTAACTTTAACCTTGGCGTCCAGAAACTGGGGTCAAGGAGAAAAGGAAGGCCAGCATATCCCAGCAGCCACCCACGTGACGGACTGGACAATGGTGACTAACTTTCCCAGCGATATAAGCAGAGTTTCCTCTATACTTCCCACTTTTACAAATGTGCCGTCTTGTGACCACATGAGCTAATTACTAAACCCCCACATCCCCAGCCTCCCTCCTTCAGGTTACTAGCTCCATGCTCAAACCAACCGCCCCTTGCAAACAAGAAAAGACCAACTGAGCAATCAGTGCCTTTACAGATACCGATGCTGCAATGGTGTTTCACTGGCCACTGATAACGGAAAATCAGAGGAGAGGAGAGGAGAGGCGGCGGTTAGTAGAGAAAAACACCTTGTAAAGGCTGATTTTAAGAACAGCCAGCTTTCCAATCTGTGGGTTCCTAATCCGAGGATATGGAGGACTTGCTCTAAGAGACTTTGAGCATCTGGAGATTTGGAATCTGAAAGGGCCCTGTATCCAATTCCACACAAATATTGAGAGTATGACCCAGCTATCCCACTGCTGGGCATACACACCGAGAAACCAGAATTGAAAGAGACACGCATACCCCAGTGTTCATCACAGCACTGTTTATAATAGCCAGGACATGGAAGCAACCTAGATGTCCATCAGCAGATGAATGGATAAGAAAGCTGTGGTACATATACATAATGGAGTATTACTCAGCCATTAAAAAGAATACATTTGAATCAGTTCTAATGAGGTGGATGAAACTGGAGCCTATTATACAGAGTGAAGTAAGCCAGAAAGAAAAACACCAATACAGTATACTAACGCATATATATGGAATTTAGAAAGATGGTAACGATAACCCTGTATGCGAGACAGCAAGAGAGACACAGGTGTATAGAACAGTCTTTTGAACTCTGTGGGAGAGGGAGAGGGTGAAATGATTTGGGAGAATGGCACTGAAACATGTATAATATCAAGTAAGAAACGAATCGCCAGTCCAGGTTCAATGCAGGATACAGGATGCTTGGGGCTGGTGCACTGGGATGACCCAGGGAGATGGTATGGGAAGGGAGGTGGGAGGGGGGTTCAGGATGGGGAACACGTGTACACCCGTGGCGGATTCATGTTGATGTACGACAAAACCAATACAATATTGTAAAGTAAAAAAAAAAAATAATAAATAAATAAATAAATAATTCTAACATTTGACTTAAGAAAATAAATACTGAGAGACGGCTGTACATGTGTTTCAGGTGGAATTAAAAATGGAAGAAGAGGGAAATAGAACTGCCATACAACCCAGCAATCCCACTGCTGAGCATATAAACCGAGGAAACCAGAATTGAAAGAGACATGTTCACCCCAATGTTCACTGGAGCACTGTTTACAATAGCCAGGACATGGAAACAATCTAGATGTCCATTAGCAGACGAATGGATAAGAAAGCTGTGGTATATATACACAATGGAGTATTACTCGGCTATTAAAAAGAATGCATTTGAATCCGTTCTAATGAGGTGGATAAAACTGGAGCCTATTATACAGAGTGAAGTAAGCCAGAAAGAAAAACATCAATACAGTATACTAACGCATATATATGGAATTTAGAAAGATGGTAATGATGACTTTATATGCGAGACAGCTAAAGACTCACAGATATAAAGAACAAACTTTTGGACTCTGTGGGAGAAGGCGAGGGTGGGATGATTTGAGAGAATAGCACTGAAACACGTATATTACCATATGTGAAATAGATGGCCAGTCCACGTTCCATGCATAAGATAGGGCGCTCAGGGCCGGTGCACTGGGACAACCCTGAGGGCTGGGATGGGAGGGAGGAAGGAGGGGGTTCAGGATGGGGGACACATGCACACCCATGGCTGATCCATGTCAATGAATGGCAAAAAGCACTACAATACTGTAAAGTAATTACCCTCCAATTAGAATAAATTAATTAAACAAAAAATATGTAAGTTGAACAAATTAAAAAAAAAAATGGAGGAAGAGTATGTTACCAGGTGAGCTGCTGAGAAAATTCAGCTGTAAAACAACAGTGTGTGGGACTTCCCTGGCAGTCCAGAGGTTAAGACTCCATGCTTCCAATGCAGGGGGTGCAGGTTTGGTCCCTGGTCAGGGAACTAAGATCTCAAAAGGTCCAGGCAAAAAATAAATAAATAATTTAAAAAGATAACAACAGTTTGTAAAATGTCTGATCATTCAGTGACTAATATACCAGGCATTAACACCAGTCCAAGTGAAATTGCACCACTCCTGTTTGACACATTGAAGGCCTGATGCCAGGGTGGAGAGCCCTTAGCTAGGCATGTGCAGGTCATGTGTGGCAGCTCATTCCAGAAACCACCACAAGAGCCTGGACTGAAATAATAATGCTGCAAGAGATACTGGAACATCAGAAGGGGAAAAGCCACTGTTCAATGTGCCGAGGAAAGGAACAGCAAGGTAATGCTCACAAAGCACATAAAATATCCGTGTGTGTCTGTGACTTTAAATTTTATTTTTTTAAAATTACCATACAGTAAAATTTACTCTCTGGTTGGGGGGGGGTGGGGAGGAGAGGGCATACAGTGCTATGAAAGGTAACACAGATGTACATATCCCTGTAGCAACCATCAAGAGGATACAGAAAAGTTCCACCATCCCAAAAGCGGATTCTACAAGTAATTCCCCCAAACTTGCTTTAGCCAATAATAGGCACAATGAATAACAGGGGAGGAACCATAATTTGTCATCAAAATTAAGTGCCAGGAAAAACAAACACATCACACTCCAACCTCCCATACACTGAATTTTTTTGCTGGTTGACTAGTAGCCTTCATGTGTCTCTACATTATAAAATTTGAGGTATTTACAAGCCACATCCCTCTATTTTTTCACCATGGAATCAATACAATTCATAAACGCATGTTATTTCTTGTTGCTTCAGGGCTTTCCAGACAAGTGGCTGGTGGGACATTCCTGCAGGAGATTTAAAATTTCACCTAATCAAACCACTGTTAGGGTAGATTCCAGTTCTTTTCTTCCTAATTATTAGACATTCTCCTCTTCTTTTGCTCACTTAAGGGATGCTTAAGAACTCAGAAATTTGCAAGTGGGTAAAGTAAATGCCTCTAAGTGGTACCTTTAATAGATTACTGAGACGCTGACCAGCTGGTCTACTAGGTCCTAAATGGTCTTGCTTTTGGAGGTTACTAATGCTTTGTGCATGATGGGAGATGGGAAGGACATAAAACTTTGTTAAATCCCTTCAACAAGGAAATGGCCTCTATGGCAATATCCACATTCAGCTGTGGAGTTATGTGACAGATATTTTAAAGGCTCTGGTTTTTCCATAAATTTATTTCAAGGGCCATGAGCATGCCAGCCAGCTCACTAATAGAAACAGGATACACTGGTCCTCTTTCTTCTGGAATCCAACAGGTTCTCCATATTCATTTAGCAAAAATTTACTGAGCACCTACTAAGTTATCAGATCCTGGGTTAGTGGCTGGGGATGTAAATCTGTTATGATATAAAATCTCACACAACCTCAGTACTGAGGGAAGGAACATGAAACTGGAAACTAAGGATGGATGGTTTAAAAGGGGGGTGGGGGAGGAAAGACAAACCAAAGGGAGTGTGGAGTGTGCATAACAACAAAAGCCCTCCTCGGTCTCAGTCCTGGGACAACAGGAGCCAGCCCCAGCCCGAGAATTCACTTCCTTGCCTCAGTTTCCCACAGCCTCAGCTTCCGGGCACTCCACGTGTTGTCCCTTGGCACGGGGAACAGTTAATAAGTTAGAAAAGTTACTTTAAGAAGGTGAACTTGAATGTTTCTGACGCTGAAGCGCACAGCTCTCTTTCCGCACATCCTCTCCCAGTTGGCATTTGAGTGTAAAATTCTTCCAGACAGGCCACCTGAGCACTCAAATTCCTTTACCTCTGAAAAAACACCTTGGGAAAAAACGTTTCGGCACGCAAGGCCCTGACGGGCAATGCAGCACAACTCACTCACAGGCGCGGCGTGCACCAAGTCTGCGTGGGAATCACGTTTACAAGAAAGAGGGAGGGGGCGGTCACGAGGGGCGGCGGGCGCCAGGGCTCCGGTTCCGCGGCCGGCCGAGAAGGCCTCGCGCCAGTCGGGCGCACGCCCAAGGCGCCGGGCCCGCCTCCAGCTCCGGGGCAGCGGGAACCGCGAACCGCGCCGTGGACGGCCCGGGAGGGAGCGCCGCGCCCCCTGGCGGCGGGGCCCGTCCCTGTCCGCTGCCGGTCGCCGGCCGTCGCCGCCGCGGGCCTGCCTCGCTCCATTTGCTGACTCCGGAGGCAGCGTCCCTCCGAGCGGCGGCTTCTCGGGCCTCCCGCTCCCCGCTCCGTATCTCCCTCCAGTCCCCGCCCCCTACTCCTGCTCTGACACCCCCCTTTTGCACGCCGAGCCCGTTCCCAGCCGCAGCCCGGCGGAGCGCGGACACCGAGTCCGCCGCTGGCTTCGCAGAGCCTTCCGGCGGCCCCGGCCGCTCCATCGCGGCGCCCAGCAGGGGTGCGGGGCCGGCGCGCGGCGCGAGTGGGGCGGTGGCGGCGCGGACTGTTCCACTGCGCGTCCCCCCCCGCCCCCGCGCGGCGCGCGTGCTCCCCGGAACGCCATGGAGCCGCCGCGTTCCGAGCGGGCACAAAGGGGCGCGCGGCACAATGGGCGCGGCGAGCCCGTGGGCGCCCGGCGCCCGCTCCGGCGACCCGGCCCTGCGCGGGGGTGGGCGCCCCTCCCGGCGAGCGCTCTCCGGGCAGCCCCCCTACGCGTCCCCTCCCCTGCTCCCGCCCCCCACCCCGGCATGGATGTTGCAGCCACTCGCCCGTCCGTCTGCTCCGGAGCCGCCGCCACCGCGCGGCCGGCTTGAACCGCCCCGCACTTACCTGGGACACGAGTTCTGTACTTTGCAGAGCGGGCCCGCGCCGAGTTGGGGCGCCACGTGGGGGGTAGGGGGAGCGCGGGGCTGGGGAGTGGGGGCCGCGCGCGGAGGGCCAGGCCGGGGCTGCCCGGGGAGTTGCTGGGGGCAGCGGGCGGGCGCCGTGTATTTTCCCCTCTCTTTGTGTGTGTCCGTGCGCTGCGCTCTCGCGTGACGTGACGGGACTCCGTGTGTCATTTCCGCACAAGGACACAGGAGCCCCCGCTGCAGTGGAACCACAACCCCTCCGCCCCCACCCCCAGCCCGCCCCTCCCCCTCAGCGGGGCACACGCGGGACCGGCGGCGGCGCTCGGGCGTGAACGGCCGCGGCAGGGAGCTGGGGCGCGCACTCCGGGGACCCGGGCGGCCCAGCGCGCTCATCCGGTGCCGCGCCGCTCCACGTGGGCCCGCGCCCGCTGCCTGGGGCGGGGGGCGGCGGCCGCGCACCCACGGTGCGCCGGGCCAGCGCTGGCTAACAATGTACTAGGCACATCGTGTGTTCTCCCCCCGCGACTCATTTCTCTAAAACGTGGTTTCTCAGACCCGAGGAGTTTGACCTGAAAAGCCTCTTTTTCTACTTTTTTTTTTTTTTTTCCCCTCTGCGGATCGGCGACTGTGCGGAGCGCCTCCCTCCGCGCCCGTGCCTTTCCCGCATTTTTTGGGATCTCGGCTGTGGCCCTGTCCCCCCACCGGGCGAGTGTTCCCTCGTCCGATGGGCACAAAGACTTCGGGGCGCGGGGACCCTAGTGGCCCCCGCGGAGCCTGCATGGAGTCTGGCGGGCCGCGGGAGACTGACCCCGGCGCTGGGAAACACTGGCTCTGGCCACTCCCCCAGTAGGGGGGCCGCCCTCTCTTGTAAGCCTAAGAGCTAAAATCTGCCTTCTACTTGTAACCCTAAGTTTTGAGGTTTGAGGCTGCGGAGCCTGAGATTCATAAGTGCGCGGGCTCACAGACCCACATGCCACAGACAAACCCACGGGATAGCTGCGCCGAGCGCTTAAAATAGAAAAACACGAGTCACCAACTCAATAAAGGCTCATTCTTTCTACTCCTGACTCCCGGACTGGAGATTCCAAGTTGATAAATAACGAAACCTACCCCTCGGGTATTTTCTCAAGTCTCAGTGACTTCAAGGGGTGTGGTGTGTGAGGGTCAGGGAAGCCCAACCCAACAGTTAAGCCACGTTTATATTTAAGACAAACAATGAGAATGTAAATTTTAAAAAATCCTTTAATTTGCGGGTCGAAGAAAGTATAAAAAGAAAAATGCAAATGATCCCATCTGCTGCTCACAGCTGACTGGCTGCAAGGGAGGACCATGTGGCCCGGCCCTGCGCGGTCAGTGCATTGGTAGAATAGATTTTAAAAAGAAGGCATATGCTGGCTCCTTGCTGCCCGGGCGCGGGGAGGGTTTGAATTAACGTATAGTTTTGCATTACGTATCCACTTCCAGACCGCTCCAACTGGGAATTTAGCAATTATGCAAGTTCTTCCCCTTTGGGTTTGAAATCTATAGGCAAGAGGTTATCTAAGACCTTTGAGGGTCTACGTGGAACATTCTCGAACTGATTTTGAAAAGTCAGTACTAATTGCTATGCAAAATTAGCAAGCAGCAGGGAGAACCTAGCCCTGCGTCCAGGGGGTGTTTTATAAAAGAATCCATACGTGCTCAGTGTCATTCAAAAGAGGATGATGAAAAGAATGGGGCCGAGATAGCAGCCCTTCAAATTCAAAAGACTTGAGTCGCCCTATCTACATTTAAAATAGGGCGGAGGGAGAAAGGGAGGAGGACCGCTTGGGGCAGAATGGTTAATTTATACATTCCCTGAAGACAGA
The DNA here is from genome assembly GCF_016772045.2 of Ovis aries. Taxonomy (NCBI): domain Eukaryota; kingdom Metazoa; phylum Chordata; class Mammalia; order Artiodactyla; family Bovidae; genus Ovis; species Ovis aries. The sequence continues at coordinate 30,222,790 of NC_056061.1, read as the reverse complement.
ATGGAGGCACTTCTATTTCTGCCGGAAACTTGACTTTTAACATTCGCACATTAAATAACATGTATGATATAGTACATCGCTTGACTTAGTTAACATATAGCAGTTTTAGTTTCACCTTCAATTTAATGTGACAGTTATAATTGGAATTTAAAAAGTATAAGTTGCATTTCATTAATTGAGTTTTCTAGGATTTCCCAGTGGAAGAGTTAGGAAGAATTAAGAGTAGCATTTAAGCTCACTTTGCATTTTTAAACCACTTTACTTAATGCTTTAAAAATGTAAAATGACCTTGTTACATTTTAAGGGGACTAGATGAAAGGTGTTATAGGATATATCTATAGCCAATCATTAACAGTAACAACTCAGGTATTGGAGGAGAAATTAATAAATCAGTGGAAATAAAATAATTAAAAATGAACATTTCCGTGTTCACATTGTTCAGAACCAGAAGTTTTGTGAAATAATAATTCTATAGTATCTAAAGCAAGCAGCGTGCTTGACTGATACAAACTGACTTTTCAAAACATAATCTCTCAGGAAACTACAAAGTGACCTTAAGTATTACTGTAAATTGTGTATCTTAATTTGCATAACTGGATCAACATTGCTACTTAAAGTAAGCTATTCCAAATGAATTGTTAGCAAAAATGGAAGTTACTGCAGTGTGGGAAAGGAAACTACCTACCTTCAAATGGTTTTATATGTTTATATGAATTTGGTTTTTTTTTTTAATAAGGAGAAAAAGCAGGACAAAAGATTTTTTTTTTAAAGGTAAAAACATGCATTGGAGTTGTCTTTCAGTTGTATCTTGGAGTCTTTAAAAAACAATATTTTTGAAAGTGCTATTGGATAAATGTAATGCCTTATGAAAAGATATGAATAAACATGGAGTAAGATGGGGAGAAGGGCTTCCCTGGTGGCTCAGTAGTAAAGAATCCTCCTGCCATTGCAGGAGATACAGGAAATGCGGTTCGATCCCTGAGTAGGGAGTGTCCCCTGGAGAAGGAAATGGCAACCCACTCTGGTATTCTTACCTGGGGGGTGGGCTACAGTCCGTGGAGTCAAATAAAAGTCAGACATGATTTGGAGACTAAACAACAAGATGAGAGGAATGAGGTTTTAAAAAGCACAATTCTTGCCTGATGTAATCTTAAGAAGTCAGCAGGAGTGACTGCTAATGATTCATAAGGATATGTATAAAGACCTGAAAAAAATAAAAACCTAAGATTTAGAGGTCTGCTTGATTGGAAATTTCTTCATTAGAAATGCATTTTTCAAGATTTCAAATTAGAGCTGCTACAATTGATCTAATGAATTCATCTCCTATTTTACCTGAGTAAAAGGCAGCAGGGAGTAAATTGGCTACTTGGCCATACAAAGGACTCACGTAAAACACTAAATGTAAAACCTCAAAATTATCCAGCATTTAATGAAGAGTGGGATATCTTTAATATCAATCCATGTATATATCCATGTGGCAGATAGACATCAGGTTTCACATATCCTTTAGCTGTTGTTCTAAAGGTTTTGATCATCATAAAATATACTTATAGCTGCCTCAACAGTATTTATAGGACTTTGTATCCCCCAGTAGTTAAGTCTTAAAACAATGCAACAGATTTCACTGTTACTTGTAGACATTTCCACTTTACTTCTTGCCTGCTGGATGTATAATTTTGCTGGCAGATCCAGATTCCGTGAATACTCATAACTGAAGTAAGAGGGAAAAAGAGGAGGAGCAGAGAAGCTTGTATTAACTTTATTAAATAGAACCTACTGAAAGACATCTTGCTGAGTAACTTGCAAACTGACTTTTGTTTGGGAAGGTGGGCTCAAGGACTTGAGTTGAACCCTTTGTGTGCTGGGAATAGGGTGTGAGGGGAACCAACCCCACCTTTAGTGGAATCTGGAGCAGGTAAATGATACACCATGATCCAGTGTGGGAAAGAAAAAAAAAAGAGGTGTTGCATGAAAAGTTGCAGAGAATTTGTGCTGGGCAGTTTTCCTTATGTGTAGAAGAACTATTGAATAATGTATAGCACCTTGAGATTTTAAGCACCCAGCATAACCAGTAAGATCTGATTTTAGTAGAATATCTGGCTTGCACAATAGGGAGCCTGCAAAAAGAAATCTTAGGGAGAGTGAAAACTGCTGCAATCCCAGTCTCAATTTCAAGCCCTTGAGAAAACAAATGCCAATCTGAACGATAGCTCATTCTGAACCCAGAGTGCTAGCTGGAGGCGCTGCAGCCACCAGGGCCCCCAAGCCCAGAGGGGTGCCCAAGGGCCTGCAGTCAGAGGAGTTCCCCACACAGATCACACAGCAAAGCGACAGGCAGGAAGCAGGGAGCAAGCGGAGGCTGGTTTCCCAGCCAATCAGAGTACACTAACAAAGAAAAAAAAAAAAAAAAAGGAGGTATACACTTCTCTAGTAACTGGTTGGTTTTTAAGAAATTATTTCTTGCTTTGGGCCAAAAGACTCTAAATGAAATGCTCTCCATACATATATATACATTTTTAAAGTCTTATTTGACCTGCCTGAAATCTCCTCTGTAAAATTAAATACCTCGTAGAAATGAACTTGAGATCCAGTGATTCTACTTCTGGGAATCCATCCTAACTCAACCAAGGCTACAACTACAAACAAATGCTGTATGTTCATTGCAACATTGCAAGCAAATGTTGGATGTTCATTGCAGGATCATTCATAACAGAAAAATTGGGAGAGAACTTGGAAAATAGTCAAAATGATGACACATGCGATGGCGCACTATCTCAGCTTTAGAAAGAGGAAGGTACTCTTTTTTATGGGTACAGAAAGTGTCTATGACATACTATTGAGTAGAAAGAAAATTACAGATCTCTATATAGTGTAAACCCTCTTTTGTAAAAAAGGAAGAAAGAAAGAAAAACATGTATGTACTTACAGCTGGGTGTGTACGGAAAAGGTCTGGAAAGCACAGGGGTAACAGTGGTTACCCTGGAGGTATGTAATGGTAGGAAGAAGGAATTTATTAGCCCTTTTTCATATTCAACCTTTGTGAAATATTTGATTTCCTTGTTGTCCCCCAACAATGAGCACCTATTGCATCTGTAACCCTTTCCCCTTCCCACACACCAAAAAAGAGTTGTCACCTTGGCCTAAGGAACAAGTCACCCTGGAGTAGCTAAAAGTCATGCAGGGTTTCACTGGTGGCTCAGTGGTAAAGAATCCGCCTGCCAATGTAGGAGAGATGGGTTCTGTCCCTAATTGAGGAAGATCTCACATGCTGCGGAACAGCTAAGCCTGTGTCCCACAGCTACTGCGTCTGTGCTTCAGAGCCCATGAGTCACAACTCCTGAGCCCAGTATCCTCCAGCCCATGCTCTGCAACAAGAGAAGCCACTGTAATGAGAAGCCTGTACACCACAGCTAAAGAGGAGCCCCCCGACTGCTGCAACTAGAGACAAGCCTGTGCAGCAAAGAAGACCCAGCATGGCCCAAAATAAATAAATAAATATATAAATAATTGCTTTTTTAAAAGTCATGCAACATTGGTGTGAGTGCCTGGCTTGACACCTGTTATCTGACTCCCCTTTATCAATCTATTGTTTTGACTTTTAAAAAAAGAGAGAGAGAGAGAGTTAGAAGAAATCTCAGTAATAATGCTCCAAAAGTAAATATAGTATTTGGCAGATCAGAATCCACAGCTCCTTTTCCACAAACTTCTGAAATGTCAGCACAGTATCTTAGAAATGTTACCGAATATGTCTAAGGATTTCACTATAATCATGGCATATTAGGGCCTGAGAAATAATAGATGCCAACAGCCTGGTTTTACCAATAAGGAAACAGAAGCAAAAAGAAAAGGTAGCTTGCCCAACGCACACTGGCCTTTGGAACAATGTTTTGGGGTTCCTTTTGGTATGTCACGCCTACCAAAGGCTAAACAGGTTTCAAAATAAATCAGAGTCCACCAAAGAGTAAAATTTACAAGGTTAGTGTTTCACACAGTTGTATTCACGAATGTGGTAGCTCACCTCCGGCCTCAACATTTACTCCTCAGCAGCTTAGCTCTCTTCCTCAAGAGGCCTTGTGGGTCCCAGCCTGGGGTGGAGGTCCCTGTTCTGAATCTCCCTGTCATAGAGGCTATTACAGGCTGAATTGTGCCCCCTCCCATCCCTGTACCTAGTCCCCCCAGGGGTTGGAGTCCTAACCCCCAGTGTAGCTCTGAATGTGGCTGCATTTGTATACAGAGCCTTTAAAGAGGCAGTTAAGGTTAAGTGAGGTTGTATGAGTGGGCCTCAATCTCATGTGACTGCGTCCTTATACAAAGAGGGATGTGCCTACACAGAGAGAAGGCCATGTCAGGACACTTAGGTGGCTGCTGTAGGCCAGGAAGACAGCCTCAGGAGAGCCCTGCCGGCAGCTTGATCTTAGACTTCCAGTCTCCAGAGTTGTGAGAAAATAGATTTCTGTTGTTTAAGACCCTCAGTCCATGGTGTTTTGTTATGGCAGCCTGAGCTGACTGGCACAGAGACCCTGTTTGCATGAAGCATTATAGCTTTCTGTCTGTTTCTTCAAGTAGAATGTAAACTTTTGGAGGGCAAGACCATGATCCTACACTATCTCCAAGTGCCTGGCTCTGTGCCTGAGACATAATCAATTCTCAACAAACAGTTGTTGAAAGAATAATTGAATTGTTGTTAGATATCATATGTCCCATTTCTCTTCCCCTTTCTATAGATGAAGAAACAAATGGTTGATGGCTTGGAGGACAGCTCCTAGTCTATGTGAACGGTGCCTCCTGGAATGGCCCCTATACCACCTACGTGTTATATGGGAAGAGCCCGAAGACAGGCGGCTGAGTCACGGCAGGATCTGGGCCACATGTCAGAACGCCCTCACCTCCCAGTCGAGGATTTCATCCACCATTCTATACCAACTCTGGAATAATGTCAGACGGGTATTAAGTTCTTTCCATGGTTGTCTTAATCCCCTCAGGCTGCCATAATGAAACACCATACCCTGGGTGCCTTTAATAGCATAAGTTTATTTTTTCACATTTCTGGAGGCCTGAAGTCTGAGATCAGGGTGCTGGCATGATGGGTTCTGGTGAGAGCTGTCTTCCTGGTTTGCAAATAGTCACCTCCTTGCTGTCTTTACACGGTGGATAGAGAGCAAGCTCCGTCCCTGGTATCTCTTCTTGTTATACATGCTCAGTCACTTTAGTTGTGTCTGACTCTCTGTGACCCTGTGGGCTATATCTGGCCAGGCTCCTCTGTCTGTGGGATTCTTCAGGTGAGCATACTGGAGTGAGCTGCCATGCCCTCCTCCAGGGAATCTTCTTGACCCAGGGCTCGAACCTGCGTCTCTTATGTCTCCTGCATTGGCAGGCAGCTTCTTCTTATTAGGGCACTAATCTCATCATGAGGGCCCCACCCTCATAACATCAGCTAACCCTAATTACCTCCTAGACGCCCCGTCTCCAAATACCATTATATTGGCAGTTAGGGCTTCAGCATATGAATTTGGGAAGGACACACACATTTAATCTATAATAATAGTGTTTTCACATTTTGTCATTCTCTTTGCTCTTGATCACAGACCTGAGAGCCATGCTACCTCCCCATAAAAACCCACCTCATTTTTAAACAAGTGGGGAAAAAATAAAGCCCAGAGAGATACACGGCTTGTAATTCATTCTTTCAGTTAACAAATAATTATCTCAAGCTAATATGTGCCAGACTCTAGATGCATGACTGGCAATTGGCATGACTTACACTATATCCTGAGGACTTCCCTGATGGCTCAGACGGTAAAGCGTCTGTCTACAATGCGGGAGACCTGGGTTCGATCCCTGGGTCGGGAAGCTCCCCTGGAGAAGGAAATGGCAATCCACTCCAGTATTATTGCCTGAAAAAATCCCACAGACAGAGGAGCCTGGTAGGCTACAGTCCATGGGGTCACAAAGAGTTGGACATAACTGAGCGACTTCACTTTCCTTTATATCCTAAGTACTAATTCTTCTACTGTTTCCCAATTAAGTCTGGTTATTTCCCAGTTTAGTTGTTTGAAACATCAGCAGTACTGACCAGAATAGAATTTAATCTTTTCTTTTCAGAAAATTCCATCCTAGTCTAAGACACAAGGGAGTCCTTAGGCACACCTTCCTGCTTAGGCTGGGCATTTCTATCTTCTTTGCCTTTGCTTGTGATGCCTCTGTACTGCCCCCTGCGAACTCCTACTCATCCTTTGAAGCCCAGCCTAAGGGGTTTCCACCATCCCTCTCCCACAGGCAGGCCTGTCCTCCCAGTGTTCTAGTTACTCCTCTACTGTGGACGACCCCTATTTCAGCGTAACTGGTATTACTTGACTGTACTGTTTATTCGTGTTTTCTGAGATGCTCTCATACTGGACACCACAGAGCCTCAGCATCATCCCTCCTGCTGCCGTCTGCAGTATCTCAAGTGGCTTTCCCCTGCTGTGACTGTGATGCATGCACTGGACACTCCAGCTGGTTGGACTGGGGGCTGAGGCTTGAAATGTGAGTAGTTGCTCAAGGCTGCATGTGGATGATGCTGGACTTCCCAGGGGGGCTGGGTACCAGCCCTGCTCAGCAGGGCTCTGAAATGGACAACAACAAACCCACACAACAGAATCTTCTTTTTTAAAGTGTGTACATGTTGGGTGATATTTTTCTTTCCTAGGGCTGCCATCATAAAATAACACAAACTGGATGGATTAGATCATCAGAAATTTATTGTCTCAATGGTTCAGGAGGATCAGTTCAGTTCAGTCAGTCAGTTGTGTCCGACTCTTAGAGACCCCATGGACTACAGCACTCCAGGCGTCCCTGTCCATCACCAACTCCTGGAGCCTACTCAAACTCATGTCCATCGCATCGGTGATGCCATCCAATCATTTTGTCCACTGTCATCCCCTTTCCCTCCTGCCTTCAGTCTTTCCCAGCATCAGGGTCTTTTCAAATGAGGCAGTTCTTCACATCAGGTGGCCAAAGTATTGGGAATTTTAGCTTCAGCATCAGTCCTTCCAGTGAATATTCAGGACAGATTTCCTTTAGGATGGACTGGTTGGATCTCCTTGCAGTCCAAGGGACTCTCAAGAGTCTTCTCCAACACTACAGCTCAAAAGCATCAATTCTTTGGGGCTCAGCCTTTTTATAATCCAACTCTCACATCCATATATGACTACTGGAAAAACCATAGCTTTGACTAAACAGACCTTTGCTGGTAAAGTAATGTCTCTGCTTTTTAATATGCTGTCTAGGTTGGTCATAGCTTTTCTTCCAATGAGTAAGCGTCTTTTAATTTCATGGCTGCAGTCACCATCTACAGTGATTTTGGAGACCCCCAAAATAAAGTCTGTCACTGTTTCCACTGTTTCCCCATCTATTTGCCATGAAGCGATGGGACCAGATGCCATGATCTTCATTTTCTGAATGTTGAGCTTTAAGCCAACTTTTTCACTCTCCTCTTTCACTTTCAGCAAGAGGCTCTTTAGTTCTTCTTCACTTTCTGCCATAACGATGGTGTCATCTGCGTACCTGAGGTTATTGATATTTCTCCTGGCAATCTTGATCCCAACTTGTGCTTCATCCAGCCTGGGATTTTGTATGATGTACTCTGCATATAAGTTAAATAAGCAGCAGAGTGATAATATACAGCCTTGATGTACTCCTTTCCCTATTTGGAGCCAGGCTGTTGTTCCATGTCCAGTTCTAACTGTTGCTTCCTGACCTGCATACAGATTTCTCAGCAAGCAGGTCAGGTGGTCTGGTATTCCCATCTCTTTCAGAATTTTCCACAGTTTCTTGTGATCCACACAGTCAAAGGCTTTGGCATAGTCAATAAAGCAGAAGTAGATGTTTTTCTGGAACTCTCTTGCTTTTTCGATGATCCACCGATTGTTGGCAATTTGATCTCTGGCTCCTCTGCCTTTTCTAAATCCAGCTTGGTTCATGTACTGCTCATGTATGGTTCATGTCCTGTTGAATCCTGGCTTGGAGAATTTTGAGCATTACTTTGCTAGCATGTGAGATCGGTGCAATTGTGCGATAGTTTGAACATTCTTTAGTATTGCCATTCTTTGGGATTGGAATGAAAACTGACCTTTTCCAGTCCTGTGGCCACTGCTGAGTTTTCCAGATTTGCTGGCATATTGAATGCAGCACTTTCACAGCATCATCTTTTAGGATTTGAAATAGCTCAACTGGAATTCCATCACCTCCACTAGCTTTGTTCGTAGTGATGCTTCCTTAGGCCCACTTGACTTCACAATCCAGGGTGTCTGATCACACCATCGTGGTTATCTGGAGGATAGGAGTCCCATATCAAGAGGTTGGCTGGCTAGGCTCTGTCTGAGGGCTATGCAGAGGCTCTGTTCCAGGGCTCTCTCCTTGCTTCTGGGGGCCTCAGAAGTTTCTTGGCTCTTAGATGATGTTCTCTGTGGATCTTCCCATCCTTTTCCTCCAGTACATATCTGTCTCTGTGTCTAAATTTCTCCTTTTTAGAAGGACAAAGTCATACTGGATTAGGGACCCACCCCCCTGCCACTAATAACCTCATCTTAACTTGAATATCTGCAAAGACTGTACTTCCAAGTGGACCCTGTTTCACAGACACTGGGGGTAAGGAGTTCAGCATCATCTTGAGGACAAAGTACAACTCATAACAGTGGGAAAAAAAGGACTAAGCTCACTTGGACTCAGTCCTAACATCCCAGAAGCACTGGGTCCCAGAGTGAATATCTGCTGGCATGGTGGCTTTCTCTGCTACACCACAACTCCAAGGATCACTGCTAGCATCTCTGTCACTGCATGAATATGCTTTCCCTTTCCTTTCTAAAGAATGTGCCTAATTTAATTTTGCTACTCCTTGGGGACTTGGCCCTTTGCATTCACATTTCCATGCCTCCAGCCCTATTGCTGCCCTGCAGGTCGCAGGTGGTGATAAATGCTGTCACATTTGATGGTGACATCAAGGTGATGTTGGCTGCAGAGTGCAGGGCTCATGAAGTCAGACAGACCCCTGGATTTGAATTCAGGCTCCCACATGTACTACGTGTGGGATTTTGGACGCTGCTTAAGCTTTTAGCATCCATTTCCTTTGTCGAGGCATGGGGCATCCTGCAGGATGGTTATAAATGAGGCAGGCAGCTATGGGGAGCACCGCAGAGTGGTTGGCAGAAGCTAAGTTCAATAAAGGATAGTTATTTTCATTGCTTATAAATGGGGTGAGCAAACTGTTGAAATAACTAGCCTGGGCACGTAACAGTTAAGGTTTTGAAAAACACATTTCTAGTTTAGCAGCAAAAGCACAAAGGTTCATATGATGGTCCTGAATGCTGTCTGGAAGATACCACTTTAAATTCAAACTCCACCCAGGAAGGGAAAAAGACAGCATCATGTAATTCTAAAACACGTGATGCCCCCAACCCTCATGTCCTTTCTCCTTACCCCCTCATAAGGAAAAGACAGTGACTCTGCTGTCTTTCTCTAGGACAGGCCCTGGTCGCCTCTGCCGTGAGTGCATAGCGATGCCATCAGAGCCCGGAGCCAAGTAACCAACTCAGCCAGAAAGAAAAGGTGCTGCGTACATTTGTGTCTGTGAAATAACGATTTTTCTAATTTACTTTCTGTCTTGAGCCCTCCTCCCACCCCCACCAGAAGCTTCCAGGGGCCTCTGGCCTCCAGGCATCTGCCCACATGGGTTCTGGCTGAGCCGTCCATCATTCTGCATGCTGTACCCTGCAGGCAGTGGCTCTGCCATGCCCAACCAGGGACGCGGTCATCTCTTTGCAAGGCTGCCTGGAACGGGGGATCCGTGATCTAAATGCCTACAGGGACCAGGCTGGGAGAGCTCGCGAGTAAAGCGTGCAGTCTGCCTATCAGACATGTAAGAACATCTTCACTTCCATGGAGGAGTGCACCGGCTCCTGTTTCTTTCCTGAGCCATCTTTAGTTTATGTTTCGCTTCCTCATTTATGGAAGAAATCTGGGGTAGAGAGGACCATCTTCTACTCCTGGAGCAGTGCCAGTGTCAGGATGAGTGACAACTAACCCCTGGTGTCCGTGTAGCGATGACTTCCAGGGATTCTGGCAGACTAGAGCATTTATTCCTTATCTAAGGCAGGCAGCCTTGGTGCCATAAGAGACTGGACACAGTGTGGCCAAATCTGCTAATTATTCAAGAGAAGCTCCAACCTGGACTTGTGTGTAAAATTGCCTAGATTTGCTACTGGGTCGCACAGAGTTGGACGTGACTGAAGCGACTTAGCAGCAGCAGCAGCAGCAGCAGCAGCAGCAGCAGCAGCAGCAGCAGCAGCAGCAGCAGCATGATGCTCAGTGACTGAAATTCACATGGTCAGACAAAGTCAGATGTAACGCATAGGCCTGTAGTTTGCGGTCACAGCTCCCAGCCACAGCTACAGGTTCTTAGGGGCAGGCCTGCCTCCCAGCCAGGCTGCTGGAGAGCTCACCCACACAGCAGCCTGCCCGTCCCCACCTCCTTGTCCAGGGTCCTCCTGCTTCTGCCCACGCATTGTGCCTATGGCTCAAATCTTCTCCCTGCTGGGGTTTAAGATTTTAGAAACAAAAGCTTGAGGGCAATTTCAACTTTCTGCTCCATCTCGTCCCTTCACCAAGATAATAAACCCAGATGGGAATATCTGCTTGGAGACAGGGAAGGGAAAGGAGGAAATACAAAGAGAATAAAAATATAGATTAGTATCTCAACGATACAGTCTTGGCACACATACTTACTGACCATATTTGATCTGAGGTTACTATAAAACAGCTTCAGAGTTTCTCTATGTTGCTGACTCCTAGGAAAGAAGCATCAGGAAAGTCTTTTAGAAAGGAAATCCCAGTTCAGCCAATTAATCAAAGATTTTGTTTTGTTTTGTTTTACAGTAAAATAGATGTATCCAACAGTGCATCTTCTTAATAATATATTGATAGTATGATGTAACATTTACTTTTATTAGTATATGTCCCTTGTTTTCTTGATTCTGCCATGGGTAATTTCTGATTTAAGGTTTTTGAAAAAAATATGTAATACCTTTGAGGTTTTATGCATTGAGTTAATATTAATAGTAAACACTGCTACTGCTGCTGCTAAGTCGCTTCAGTCGTGTCCGACTCTGTGCGATCCCATTGATGGCAGCCCACCAGGCTCCCCCGTCCCTGGGATTCTCCAGGCAAGAACACTGGAGTGGGCTGCCATTTCCTTCTCCAATACGTGAAAGTGAAGTCGTTCAGTCACGTCCTACTCTTCGCGACCCTGCAGCCTACCAGGCTCCTCCGTCCATGGGATTTTCCAGGCAAGAGTACTGGAGCGGGGTGCCATCGCCTTCTCCAATAGTAAACACAGTGCTACTTATTACTGAGCCATCATTGGTTTAAAGGACTAATGTTATTACAGGAGTCATTACTGGTGTGAAGGACTAAAGCAATATAACCCTTGTGCTCCTGGAAGATGACAAATTTGGGAGCAGAAAGCTCAGACTCAAATTACATTTGTTTCATCATTTTCTTGGGTGGAGGGAGAGAGATGCGGATCTCCCTGTAATACTGATTTGAGTGGTCAGGAATGGGGCAAGAATATTAGAAATATACCAGATGAAAATCCTTCAAATAAATGACCTTATTACCCTCCTGACCTATATAATCAGCATGGAGCAAAGAGAAATGATTGTGCTTTGGAACTCAAGTGTGTGAATTTGAGGAAAGCTACCAGAGGAATCCAATAATCCATTTTACTTGCTTCTTCCCCCTGAATGTTTTACACTAGAAATTAGAGAAGTTCCAGGGTTACTTGCCTCCAGTAAGGTTACAAACATTTTTTAAAAGGAAGCTGTTAGGAACAGCAGAATTAAATGGTATATCTATGGTGGCAGGGAGAAACTCATGTTTGAGGACAAATATGGTGTTTATGTTATGATTCCCTAAGACTCAAACATTTGGTATTTCTGAATTTTTCTAGAGATACTGAAGTTTTCAAATGGTGTCTATAGTAAAATATATTACATCCAAGTTGATATCTAATGATTTAATAATATTTAAATATTAACAAATTAAGACACATAAAAGGTACAGCTTCTGTAACCATGCAAATTCATGACATTCTTAATGCAATCCTGGTTTTCAGTAAGTAAACTTTGTACTTGTGGAAACTGCATTTATTCAGCCTTGACATTAGGAAAGTAAGCAAATTATTTCAGTGCCAAAGAGATGGCTAATCTAGGCTGGAGTGAGTGGATGTGCTTTCCCAATGCCTATATTCCTGGAGAATTTTTGCAGTGACAGAATTTGGCTCATGTCAACTGTAGAGAAAGGTGGGGGAGACCATTTAGTACCCAAATATAGGGCTGGGCACCCATGCAGTTGGCAGGAGGCGGTGAGACTTCTTTGGAAGATGGCCTGGCTGGCTTTAATGTGACAAAGGCTTTCAAAGTTAAACAAATATTTATTGAACACCTACGGCTGCAAAGCTTTGAGTTCTTTGGGGAATTAAGAAACAGATAAACAAGGTCCCTGTCCTCAAAGAGGTGTCATTCTAGCCCAGGAATCAATCATGAACCCTGAAAATTGATATAAAGCAGAAGGCAGCATCACAGGAGAGACCCAGAGTGGGGATGACTGAGGAGTCAGAATAAACCAAGAAGGTTCTGTGGAGAAGGGGCTGTCCTGGGAGCCCGCAGGAAGGCTGAGGGATTCTGACCCTGAAAGGGCACGTGAAGGGCATCCTGAGTGGGGAAAACTTCAGGCAGTAGCTACGGCAGGAAACTGCAGATCCTATTTGGATAACTTTAAATAGCCATTCTGAGTAAAACACAGAGAGCCTTGAAATTAGAGGGTGGGCAGAAGGTGATCTAGAGGGTGATCTCACAGGTAAAATCAGAGCGATTGGCAGTGGACAGGTTAAGGCCTTTGCTGGTCTGTGCCACGAATCTCCCAAGATTTGACACTCAGCTTGGTGTATGACAGCTCCGTTGAAGAAACCTGTGACCTCTGGAAACCATAAGGCAAGAAGACTCTGATCCCAAAATGCTAGTTCTGCCAGTCTCTCAGACTGCTTTGCCCTGACTCTGTTGTAGTGACCCAGGTAACTCAAAAGTGGGAGGATGCCAGGAAGGGTGATGGGGACAGAAACTGAAGGTAAATGATAACTGATCACTACCCCCTCTGTCGTCGTGCCCCTCCATGCAGCTGCCAAGAAGCCCAGGAGGTGTGTTGAGGGGGGTCACCTGAAAATAATGGAGCACGGCAGCATGTTTATACAAGGAAGGGAAAGCTGCTCCTCCACATCGAGAAGTGTAACAAAGAAATAACCGAACTAAGAATTTCTGATCCTACCGGGCAATAAGAGATCATCCACAAAAGCAGTTATAAATAGCATTCATGTAATAGGGTTAATATTCTCTGGATGAACTTTTCTATTTTTGCCTGTCTTCCCTTATTTTTGCTGCTTAATATGTTTTTTCTTTTTTCTTTTTTTGGCCACATCATGTGGCCTGTGGTATCTTAGCTCCCAGACTGGTGATTGAACCTGGGTCCTTGCAGTGAAAGCACTGAGTTCTAACCACTGAACAACCAGGGAAATCCCTTGAATTTCAATTGGTTTCTATCTTGTAAAAGCTTTTTATAACCAACCAGAAACACTTGTAGTAATCAAAGACACTAAAATATATAGTGCTGCTATGTTGTAAGCATTCAGGGGATCCTGGATAAAACACAGTAAAAACCCATTTTTTAAAAATATAAAAACCCCATTATTTTAAAATATAATTTTAGATATTCTGCAGATTTGGCAACTGGCTCCCATTTCCTGTCTAGCCCCTACTTGAGAACAAGGCAGGGATAAGGGTCATGAAAGTGAAAGTTGTTCAGTTGTGTCTGACTCTTTACGACTCCATGGACTATCGTCTACCAGGCTCCTCTGTCCATGGAATTCTCCAGACAAGAATACTGGAATGGCTAGCCATTCCCTGCTCCAGGGGATCTTCCTGACCCAGGGATCAAACCCAGTCTTCTGCATTGCAGGTGGATTCTTTACAGTCTGAGCCACCAAGGAAGCCCCAAGGGTCAGAGGTAGGGGTTAAAGGTCTATGCTATGGTGGGGAAGGGGATCTTGGAATGGAGGTCAAGGTCATGAAGGTGAAGAAGAGTCATAGGAAGTTGTTTCAGAAAGAAGGGTGAAGAGTGAGTCTCTAGTCGTCAGTATTCTCCTAGCTGAATTTTTGAATCTGGCCAACAAACTGGTACATCTCTGGGATCAGTGATCTTGTCCTGCTGCCTCTGGATTCAGAATTATCCCTACCAATATTTAAGTTGGCGTCAATCACCACCACCAGGTGGCACCAAATCACAGCTGAGTTGGGCATGAATTTAGGTAGGGCAGCTAGGCTCCCAAAATTCCTCACCAGCTAGGTCTGTATGAGTCATTTGTTTGTTAATCTTAAAAAACAAATTGTGACCTCACATTTCACATGACTGAGTTTTTTTGGATCTCGCTTATCCAATTGCTAATAATTGAGGAAAGTATTCTCTTTGTAAACTAAATACCAAAGGATACTAAATTAGACATTGTGCTAATTGCTTTACAGACATTAGCTTGTTTAATTCCTTCAACAAACTATGAGGAATAATATGAAACTGTTTTTAAGAGGCAAAAAGTTCTCATATTCACACCTTCACATAGTTGAATCTAATAGTTACTAACTATTCCTTTGGTGCTGGAGCTCTATGTATACTTCATAGCTTGAGCTTATTAATTGTATGATTCACACTTTCATTGTATATTTTATGTCTGCTTGACTTATCTTTCAACTTCTGAAAGATGTGGCTAAAATCTTTTAACTATAATGCGATGTACTCATTTCTCTCTGCTACTTTTTTCAGTTGTTCCTTTGTATATTTTGAGGCTGTATTGTTGGGTGCATACATGTTTTTGATGGTTGTATCTTCTTGCTCTATTATTCCTTTCAGCAGCATATGACCCTCTTTGTCCATTATATATTTTTTGCCTTATATCCTATATTGTCAGATACTAATATTCTTTCTCTTTTTTATCCTTTTGGTTCATATTTTTCCCATCTTTTATTTTCAGTCTTTCTCTGTCTTTTGTTTTTAAGTCTCTCTTTTAGACAGCTTATTGGATAGTGCTTTTTAACTGAATCTGCGATTCTATTTTTTTAATTGGTGAATTTAAATAATTTATTATAATTCATTCTAATATAAATACTAATATATTTATATCCATTCTATATTTTTCACTTTTTACACATTTTACACTTCTTTTCCCTTTTTTGCTCTATTTTTTAAGAATTGAGGTACAAATACATATAAGATTAGTTTCAGGTACAGCATAATGATTAGATATTTGTATATACTGAGGGATGATTACCACAATAAATCTAGTTAACATCCATCAGCACATATAGTTACAAATTTTTTTTAGGATTTACTCTGTTGGCAACTTTCAAACATGCAACACAGTATTATTAACTATAGGTCACCATGCTATACATTACCTCCCCATGCTTACTCTATAACTGTAAGTTTGTGTCTTTTGACCACCTTCAGTCATTCCCCTCTTCCCTCCATCCAAAATCCTGCTGCTGGCAAACACCAATCTGTTCTCTGAATCTATGAGTTCAGTTTTTTTCAGATATCATATATCAAGTGGGATCCTGCAGTCTTTATCTTTCTCTCCGGCTTTCTAAGGGTGTGCGCGTGCTAAGTTGCTTCAGTGGTGTCTGACTCTTTGAGACCCCACGGACTGTAGCCCACCAGGTTCCTCTGTCCATTGAATTCTCCAGGCAAGAATACTGGAGTGGGTTGCCTTTTCCTCCTTCAGGGGATCTTCCTGACCCGGGGATCAAATCCGCATCTCTTAGGTCTCCTGCATTAGCAGGCAGGTTCTTTACCCCTAGAACCACCTGGTAAGCCCCCCTCTTCTATTGGGTAGGGTTCTTTCTGTTTGTTTGGCTTAAATGTTGGGCATTCCAGTTTGGCTGGAATCTGTCTTACTTCAAAGTTCATGTTTTGTCTTTTGTACCACTCCACGAATTAGATGTCAATGGAACCTTAGAAATTTGTTATCTACCCACTGGATCTAAAACTGGTGTGTGTGTGAAAATTACTTGGAAATTTATGAAAAACACTGATCCTGGACCTCCTCTTTAGATTCAGCTCAGTAGGTCTGGGTAAAGTCCTGATTCTACAGCAAGTCCCAGATTTTGATGCCGGTTCACAGACCACAACATAGGAAAACCATTTCCATCCAACCCCACAGCTTTTCAAACTGTAAGCTTTACACTTGTCTTGGCCCTTTAAATATTGCTTTTTAAAGATACACCCTCGGGTGGGCTCTATCACCTCCCTTCTAGATCTTTTCTCACCTTATATTGTCGTATATGTTAGAAGAATTCTCTAGATCTACTTTAGATATTCTAATTAGAGTTTCCAGTCCATTGCTCCTTTACTATTACTCCATTTTACTTGCTTGTTTCATCATTATAAAAACATATTCAACATTTCTTGGGAGTGCCCTGGCAGCCCAGTGGTTAAGACTTGGCCCTTTCACTGCTATGGGCCCAGGTTCCATCCCTGGTCAGGGAACTAAGATCCTGCAAGCCGTGTGGCATGGCCAATAAAATAAAATAATTTAAAAAACAGTGTTTCCTTTAACAGCATTTACTATCAACCTCTGTAATAGGTACAAAGACACTTTCAGGCACTCAGCAGCTACTTCACTGGCAAGCATGACTATCTCCATCTCTACCAGAAAGCACGATAAAGCTTGGAGAATAAGAATTTGCCTAATATCACATTCAATAGAAAAGCTAGTATTTGAACCCAGATCTGTCTATTCTATTTGTCATAGCCCACTTGCCCTCAAAGAGACTCTGTCCACAGAAGCCTACAGTACCGTGGGGAAAGACATAAATAATCTCCCTTTCTGGTCATGCTTGTATCCACGATAGTGCTTTGTACGTGATAACACTTAATATATGTCAGTGAAAAGAAAACATGAATTTATCCTTGGTTTCTTACTTTTTTTTTCTTTTCTTCTACTTATGGTCAGGGGAATAAAAATCTGGTAAAACTAGAAATAAAGAGGACTATTTGGGACTTCCTTGGGGGTTCAGTGGTTAAGATTCCAGTGCTTCTGATACAAGTGGGACTGGTTCAATCTATGGTTGGTAAGCTAAGATCCCACATGCTGCATGGGACAGTCAAAAAAAAAAAAGAACTGTTCGGAAAAAGACAAACTCAGAGACAAAACAGAAAGAACAATCTGTGTTATACAGAGAATTTCTTCCTCTGACCAGCTACCATAATAGGTCATCAAAGTCCCATTATGTGAAAATATCCATTATAATAAGCTAGGGCTACTTCCATTTTGAGCTCTTTATTTTTCTAATTAATTCACTACAAGTCTTTAAGAGATACAAAAAAGTAATATCAGTACTATTTTTTCCTTCCTGGACTCAGTTTTATAAAACTGATGTTGAACATAATAGAGTAAGCAAATATATGTAATTGTAGAAATTATTGCTTGGAATTTGCATATGAAATACACACCTTTTAACTGCCTCTAGTTGGCATTGTTAACTCTATTACAAATAGTACAGCTGACACACTGGAAACAGAAAGCTCTTTTTGATGGGCAAAAATGGAAGACTGCTAAGAATGGAAGGAGTGTTAGCACACAATGTTTAAGTTGGTAAGCTTTCATTACAACTAGTCAAGAGGGAAAGTGGTTTATTAACTAATCATAGACTTGCTTAAGAATCCAATCATATAGAAAAACTTACGTTAAGCTTTCTAAAAACCTATATTTATGCTACTATTTAGGTAAACAAGTAATACATCCAGTCTATAAACATAGTTGAATAGTGTTAGTGGGCAATTTTAAGAAAATTAAGCTTTTCCTTTTGGATTAATTGCATATACAGTGAGGCAAAGGAAGTAACAGGACTGAGATATAACACTGGAGAGTACAGTTTATATTTATACCACTCTTGAAGATAAAGCTTACATTAGGTCATTATGCTGAAATTATCTACTAGAATTTGAAAATTTTAAAACTATTTGAAAAACTTTAACCACTGAGAAAGAACAAAAAGATGTCATTCATTGTGATTGCATGACCATACAAATTATAATTAATAGGACAGTATTTTTGCTGGTGTTTTACATTGCTTGAGGGCAAAAAAAAAAATCAATCACTGTTACCATGCAGGCTGTTTCAATCATTACAAGGTATAGGTACAAAGACTAGTGATGAGTTTTGTAAATGACATTTGCAGACATCGTTATATTTTTATGGGCTGTAATAATTTGGTTTTCAAAAGTTTCAGGTTAATTTGTTTTGTTTTGTTACAGATGTAAAGCAATTATGAAACAGAAATTCAATGTTGAACTACTCATCCAGATGACAGGAGAGGTGAGGGGGCTAGGGACAAAATTTTCTTCCTACACATTTGGTTTTAGCGGTTATATTTGCCTGAGTGCACTGGTACCATAGTGACAGCTTAGCAACAGCTAGATACAAATTAAGGCAATGTGTCATGCTAGTTTCTGATCATAAAAAGTTTGTAGGTAGGACACAGGGAAGAAAAATACAGATGTTTAGATATTTAATGGTTTAATCAAAAAGAGACTTGCTCTATTACCCGTCCTTGTCCATCTCTTCATCTTCCCTCTATCTCTGAATCTCTCTATAAAGAGATGAGGATCTAAAAACAAATCCCAAACAAACCTCTGTGTTTAAACTGATGTAATTAAACAAAAATCAAACCTTTCCTAAATATGAAATAAAACACAATTTAATCTTTCTTAAATAGGATCTAATGATCACAGTGTGTGCATGGAAAAAAAAATTAATCGCTCAGTCATGTCTGACTGTTTGCACTCCCATGGACTGTAACGCACCATGCTCCTCTGTCCATGGAATTCTCCAAGCTGTCTTCCCGACCCAGGGATTGAACCTGAGTCTCCTGCATTGCAGGCAGATTCTTTCCCATCTGAGCCACAAGTGTTTTGCAAAGATGTTTCCAAAGAGTTTTTTTTCATACTAATGGACACGTGATTTCCTTTGATGGCTATTAGAAGAACAAAGTTACACAAAATGTAAATACCTTTGGACTAGCAGACTTAAGATAACATGATGAATACTGTCATTTTTAAAGTCAACATATCATCTGATATTTTTCATTATCTTTATTATAATTTATATGTAAAAAACAGAGAAAGTAAAATAATTTGAAAAGAAGAACATAACCTTTGGAAGCCAGAAGTAAATAAAACCACCTTGATTTTCAGAACTACTAATTTTATTTCAAATAGCCTGAAATGGTAAAATACAGGTTAAAGCATATAGTTGTTGGCTAGCTAAACAAAGATGGCAAACAGACTTCAAGCTGATATAGTAACAGTGCCTGCCTGGAGAGCTGTGTTGAGAATTCTGAGGTTCTGTAGGAAAAGGCCTGTGAATGAAGAGTGAATGTCTGTTAGATCTAAGAAGGAGACTAAAGGGTAAAAGGCCTGGTAAGGGGCATATGGGGAGGTGGAAAGGAAGAAGGGTTAGCTCACAGCACACAAATAAAGGCTTTACATTTATTTTGTCTTATTTTTTATATTATAATGAGTATAAATCTTACATGTAATGCTATAATATATATATATATATGGTATGCTATAAAAGTTTAAAAACTCATTTGTAGTTAAATTACCTAATGTTAGCTTTGTGGGGAAAAAATATGTGCCTGGACAATGTGTGTGTTCATTCTGTGGCTTCCACAGCTTGTGGCAGGCTGCTGAGTATCCCTGGGAGTCTCTGAACCCCATTTAGGGATGCCCACACCTGGAAGGGTGATAGAAATGAAACCATTTAAATTTGTGCATGATAATGGAAGACTCAGAGAAGTAAATTAACCTGCTTGTCAATGTCAGAGCTGGGATTTGAAGACTCTAAAGCCCAATTTCTTAACAAAGACTCGTTTATATTCTTCTAAAGACAAGTACCAGGATTCCCTGGGATTCACGGTTTGGTGTTAAATTACTGATCTGAAAAAGAATTTTGGGGGCTATAGGAAACCATATGGTAACTAGTAAGTTGGCAATTTCAGTACTGCTGGTTAAAGAAAAGCATGGTTTCCATTTGGGGTGATGAAAATTTATAGAAATAGTGGTGATGATTGCAAAACAGTATGAATGTAATTAATGTCACTAAAATGAAGACTTTAAATTATTGTAATGGCCCATATCATTATATAGATAGATAGATAGATAGAGAGATAAAACCACAATAAAAAAGAAAATCATGATTCATGGATTAGAAGATTAATATCATTAAGTGGCAATTATTTGAAAATTCTTAAAGAGATGGGATTACCAGATCATCTGACCTGCTTCCTGAGAAATCTGTATGCAGGTAAGGAAGCAACAGTTAGAACTGGACATGGAACAACAGACTGGTTCCAAATAGGAAAAGGAGTACGTCAAGGCTGTCTATTGTCACCCTGCTTATGTAACTTATATGCAGAGTGCATCATGAGAAACGCTGGACTGGAAGAAACACAAGCTGGAATCAAGATTGCCGGGAGAAATATCAATAACCTCAGATATGCAGATGACACCACCCTTCTGGCAGAAAGCGAAGAGGAACTAAAGAGCTTCCTGATGAAAGTGAAAGAGGAGAGTGAAAAAGTTGGCTTAAAGCTCAACATTCAGAAAACTAGGTTCATGGCATCTGGTCCCATCACTTCATGGCAAGTAGATGGGGAAACAGTGGAAACAGACAGACTTTATTTTGAGGGGCTCCAAAATCACTGCAGATGGTGACTGCAACCATGAAATTAAAAGAGACTTACTCCTTGGAAGGAACGTTATGACAAACCTAGAAGGCATACTAAAAAGTAGAGACATTACTTTGCCAACAAAGGTCCATCTAGTCAAAGCTATGGTTTTTCTAGTAGTTATGTATGGACATGAGAGTTGGATTATAAAGAAAGCTGAGCCCTGAAGAATTGATGCTTTTGAAGTGTGGTGTTGGAGAAGACTCTTGAGAGTCCCTTGGACTGCAAGGAGATCCAAGCAGTCCATCCTAAAGGAAATCAGTCCTGAATATTCATTGGAAGGATTGATGCTGAAGCTGAAGCGCCAATACTTTGGCCATCTGATGAGAAGAACTGACTCATTTGAAAAGACCCTGATGCTGGGAAAGATTGAAGGCAGGAGGAGAAGGGGATGACAAAGGATGAGATGGTTGGATGGCATCACTGACTCAATGGACACGAGTCTGAGTAAATTCCGGGAGTTGGTGATGGACAGGGAGGCCTGCCATGCTCCAGTCCATGGGGTCACAAAGAGTTGGACACGACTGAGCGACTGAACTGAACTGATCTGAAATTAGATCTATATACTCAATGCAATCCCTATCAAAATTCTAGCAGACTCTTTTGTAGAAAATGACAAGTTGATCCTAAAGTTTTTATACAAGTGCAAAGAACCCAGAGTGGCCAAAACAATTCTGAATAAGAAGAACTACAAGTATAAATGGGGAAATCTGAATAAGATTGATGGATTGTATCAATGTCAACACTCTGGTTGTGATGTTATCCTATAATTTTATAAGATGCTACCATGAGGGAAAATGGCAAAGGGTACACAGAATCTCTCTGTATTATTTCTTACTACTACTTGTGAATGGGGTGACAGAGGATGAGATGGTTGGATGGCATCACTGACTCAATGGACATGAGTTTGAGCAAAATCCATGAGCTAGTGAAGGCCAGGAAAGCCTGTCGTGCTGCAGACCATGGGGTCACAAAGAGTTGAACATGACTGAGTGACTGAACAACAACTTGTGAATCTACAATTATCTTAAAATTAACAGTTTATTTGGAATTAAGCTGTAGGACTTCTACTTCCCAATTTAAAAATGTAATAGAAAGCTACAGTAATCAAGGATTGTGATATTGGCATAAGGACAGACACAGAGATCAATGGAATAGAATTGGCAGTCCAGAAGCAAGCCGTTAGATTTAGGGTCAACTGATGGAACAACAGACTGGTTCCAAACAGGAAAAGGAGTACGTCAAGGCTGTCTATTGTCACCCTGCTTATGTAACTTATACGCAGAGTGCATCATGAGAAACGCTGGACTGGAAGAAACACAAGCTGGAATCAAGATTGCCGGGAGAAATATCAATAACCTCAGATATGCAGATGACACCACCCTTCTGGCAGAAAGCGAAGAGGAACTAAAGAGCTTCCTGATGAAAGTGAAAGAGGAGAGTGAAAAAGTTGGCTTAAAGCTCAACATTCAGAAAACGAACATCATGGCATCTTGTCCCATCAGTTCATGGCAAATAGATGGGGAAACAGTGTCAGACTTTATTTTTTTGGGCTCCAAAATCACTGCAGATGGTGACTGCAGCCATGAAATTAAAAGACGCTTACTCCTTGGAAGGAAAGTTATGACCAACCTAGATAGCATATTCAAAAGCAGAGACATTACTTTGCCGACTAAGGTCCATCTAGTCAAGGCTATGGTTTTTCCAGTGGTCATGTATGGATGTAAGAGCCGGACTGTGAAGAAAGCTGAGTGCCGAAGAATTGATGCTTTTGAACTGCGGTGCTGGAGAAGACTCTTGACAGTCCCTTGGATTACAAGGAGATCCATCCAGTCCATTCTGAAGGAGATCAGCCCTGGGATTTCTTTGGAAGGAATGATGCTAAAGCTGAAACTCCAGTACTTTGGACACCTCATGCGAAGAGTTGACACACTGAAAAAGACTCTGATGCTGGGAGGGATTGGGGACAGGAGGAGAAGGGGACGACCCAGGATGAGATGGCTGGATGGCATCATGGACTCGATGGACGTGAGTCTGAGTGAACTCCGGGAGTTGGTGATGGACAGGGAGGCCTGGCGTGCTGCGATTCATGGGGTCGCAAAGAATCGGACACAACTGAGTGACTGAATTGAACTGAACTGATTTTCTATAAAGTTGTCAAAGGAACTCAAAGGAGGAAAGAATTATCTTTTCAACCAATGCTTCTAGAACAACTGGATATCCACACACAAAACTAATTAATTTAGTCCAGTGGTTTTCGATGGGGAAGATTTTGGCTTCCCAAAGGCAGGGAGCATTTGGCAATTTCTGGAGACGATTCTGGTTGTCACAGCTATGGGCAGGATGCTGCTGGCATTTAGTGGGTAGAGGCTAGAGATGCTGCTAAACCTCCAACAATGCACAGGCAACCCTCACAGCAAAGAATGACCCAGAGCAATGTGTCAGCGGTGCTGAGGATGAGATACCCCCATTTAAACCTTTACCTCATACTATATACAAAAATTAACTAAAAATGGATTATAGACTTAAATGTAGGAACCAAAACTATAAAGCTCTAAGAAAAGAACATTGGAGAAAATCTTTGTGACTTCGGGTCAGGCAAAGATCACTTAGATATGACATGAAAGGTATGATCTATAGATGAAAAAAACTGATAAAGTGGATTTCATTAAAATTAAAGACATTGCACTTCAAAAGAAATCATTATGAAGATGAATTTAAGCCATAGATTGGGAGCAAGTACTTGCACATCATATATCAGATAAAGGACTTATATTCAGAATACGTAAAAAAATGTTTATAACAATAATAAGATAAAGAACCTGATTAACAAATAGGCAAAAGATCTCAACAGACAGAAGATATATAAATGACTAACAAGCTCGTGAGAAGCTTAAAAATCATTAATCACTAGGAAAATGCAAGCAAAACTCACAACAAGATAATACTCTCATTCCTACTAGAATAGCTATAATAAAAAAGGGAACACCAAGAGTTGGCAAGGATGTGAAGAAATCAGAACCCGCATGTGTTGGAAAGGTAAAATGATACCTTTGGAAAACAGTCTGGCAATTTCTAAAAAGTTATACATAAATTTATCATAAATTTTACTCCTGAGGATCTACTCAAGAGCAATGGAAACTTTTGTCTACACAATGACCTGTACACAAGGATTCACAACAGCGTTATTCATAACAGGTGAGCATCAGAAATAACCCAAATGCCAATCAACTGGTACATGGAGAAAGGAATATAATGTATCTGTACAACGGAATATTATTTAGCAATAAATGAAATAATGATTAATTCCACAACATAGATAAACCTCAAAACCATTGTGCCAAGTGACAGAAGCCAGATGCAGAAGACTAAGTATTGTAAAACTCCATTTACATCAAATGTCCAAAGAAGGCAGACCTATAGAGACAGAGAGTAGATTAGTGGCTGCCTAGGACTGGGGACGGGAGGAAGGGTTGACTGCAAATGGGCACGAAGGATCTTTAAAAACGGAATTGTGGTGATGCTTACACAACTCTGCAAATGTATTGAAAATCACTGAATCGTATACCTATACTAGATAGACTTCATGATGTGTAAATTTTACTTCAATAAGGTTGCTTTTAAAAATGCAATGAAAGCAATTTTAAATTTTCAAAAAAGAAGATAAAAAGAAAGAGAAGGACAAAGCTGCATAAATAGGCAGCAGTTGGGAAGTTCACAATTAACTTGATCATATTCCATGTACACGAGTTAAGTAACTGCAATTCACGATCTAAGGCAGGAGGCAGGCAGGGGACTTCACTGAAATGTGGAAAGTGACGAGTGATGCAAATAGTAAAGTTATGAAGATTAACTTAAGGAAAGGAAGGTTACAGGTAATTCTTTGAGAATGATACTGTTTTCTCATCCATTTGAAGGCTTTAAAAAAAAAGGATTCAAACAAAACATGACAATACCAAACACAGTAAGCTCACGCTGTCACAGCATGAAAGACTTAAGTCAGATAAAGGTTACTTTGTTTCCCGTCAAACAAACCTGAGGAGTTTCCTTCTCCTAAGTCTTTGAAGAAGCAAAGATAGCTTATCAATTCTTAGAAAATGATTTCTACATGGTCTTGGCCAAGAGCAGAACCTACCACAACTGCCCAAGGGCCTTTTCTGTCCTGGGAGATAGTCAGCTTCAGTGACAAGGAAGAAGTCTTCCTACAGAAGTGTGGCTTACTGAGAACTTGCAGTGAAGCAAGAGGAAAATGCATTGAGGTGTCAGTCTATTTTGAGCGTCATCTTGAAGGAATGGGAACCACCAATGGAAAAGACTGCCATTCAGGTTGAAGAGTTTTAAGGGAACTTATGTCATAGTTTTAACCTGCTGCTGTGGAGAACCTGCAGGGGCATTATCTTTCTATGACACAGGCTTTCTTAGTAGCAGGTTGGGAGGTGGACTTACGAGTATTTACCACATACCCATTTACCTCAGAGAAACCAATCAGAATAGAAATTCAAGGTGCCTTGTGTAGACTTTAAGCTACTTATTAACAGTGGTTATGAAGACTGCTTCCCTGGTGGCTCCCACGGTAAAGAATCTGCCTGCAATGCAGATACCCGGATTCGATCCCTGGGTTGGGAAGATCCCCTGGAGAAGGAAATGGCAACCCACTCCAGTATTCTGCCTGGGAAATCCCATGGACAGAGGAGCCTAGCGGGCTCTTTGTATTGGGTTGCAAAGAGTTGGATGTGACTGGGCGACTAACACTTTCACTTCACTTCACTGAATTGATACTATTGCATATAATTACAATCATGCAAAAAAAAAAAAAAAAAAGATAGGCACGGCAGAAAAGGCTGGAAGAAATACAAAGGACATGGTGATACTGATTATGTGAGCATGGTGAGATTCAGAATAATTTTTTTCTATCTTTCAAATTTTCTTCATAAGTGTTTATTTACTTAAATGCATCAAAAAGTGAAATCTTCCCAACAAGTCAGGGCAATTGGGAGTCTACTCATCTGCTCACAGGATGCAGTGACAGGTACAATGTCAGTCTTTGAAATGAACAGGCCACATTGAGAGAAAGCTGATAGAGCTTTTCCATAAAGATGGAAATAGCATCTATGAAAAATGAATGAAAGCCTGCGAAACTTTCCCTTTCTATGGAAGAATAAGAAATATATATTGAAGAAGAACATTCCTCCACCAGCAGAGGCCTAAAACCTAGTACTTCAGAGCTCCAAGGGCAGGTGGGGGAGCTAAAGGGAGAGGTGGACCCCTCTGGTGTCTCCGTAGGTGACCTTCTTTCTAAAAAGTATGTTATCTCCTTAATGGAAAGGCAGGAACCATTCTGAAAGAATAAAACACCTAATTTGAGAAGAAATTAGTGTGACTGGTAGGAAACAAAGAAAGGGGTAAAAGACTGTCTTGTTAGATTGCTTCATGTTTTAAAAAGAAAGTGCAAATAATTTTATTATTACTAAAAGGTGATTAACAGTAATGGAAACTATTAATAATGGAGTAACAATTGTGTCCTCACAGTTAAACAGACTGAAAAATCAACTCGATCTATCTCTGTCCTTGTGGGTTTTAGCAAAAGTATGGTGTGCCTTCTCCGGACTGAGAGGCAGTCATTCTAAAGATAAATTCCAGAATTTCTATTGGTCAGAAAGGTGAGATCTTAACAAGAGGATCTCGCAGTGGGAAGACAAATGAAGGGGCGGAAAGAGTCTTCCTGAAACTAAGAAATCTAGGAAGCAATGTGAAAAGAGTTTTCTGAAGAGCAAGTTTTCTGTATATGTGATGGACCTGCTGCTCAGGTTAAGAGTTTTGTTTTGTTTTTTTTTTTTTCTTTTGGCAATGACACTTGGCTTACAGGGTCTAGTTCCCTGACCAAGGGTTAAACCCAGGCCACAGCAGCGAAAGCATCAAGTCCCAAGCCCTAGACTGCCAAGGAATTTCTAGTTAGTCTTAAAAAAAGAGAGCGAGAAAAACAAGTATCCTTTAGCTATAATTTTGTTGATTAAAGACAATTTTCCCAAACCTTCTTGCCCAAAGAGATCTATATTACAGCAACTTATCAGGTTTTGAAATATCATCAAGGATTATTCAGATTGCTTTCTGGTCACCTGAGTTCATTGTGTTGTGGGTTCTTGGCCTTAAAAAAGCTCTGCATCTTTTTGGAGCATTCTGCACTGAAGTATACATGTTTTACCCCAGGTTTATAGGTTTCACCTGCATGCCAGGCCATAGTAATAACATTAATACAGATAAGAGACAGTCTCAAACTTCAGAGAATGAGACCTGGATCAGGCACACAGCGTCACCCATCATTTATTTTTAGGTGTGACTAGGTAACTACACTATAGGAGCAGAAAAACATGATGCCGATTTAATGTCATCAACTAAAGCACACAACTAAGTTTAATGATAGTCATAATCCTTATCTTTTTTCAGAGTAATTAATTTGCAGTTCGCTCAGTCATGTCCAACTCTTTGCGACCCCATGGCCTGTAGCCCACCAGGCTTCTCCATCCATGGAATTTTCCAGGCATGAGTACTGGAGTGGGTTGCCATTTCCTTCTCCAGGGGATCTTCCAGACCCAGGGATTGAACCCGGGTCTCCTGCATTGCAGGCAGATGCTTTACCATCTGAGCCACCAAGGAATATGGCAAATAACTATCTAATCAGTATCTAATTGATAACTGTTTTTCAGAAACTGTTTTTCTAAGTTGGGGGAATTAAAGGACGATGACAGTGGCACAGGAAAGTGCTTTGTAGTTCCTGGGGAAATAGAACCTTAAATTTTAGAAAAGAATGTCTCTAGGGGTGGGACTGAAAGTGAGATGTGTGAGACACAAAAGAAGGGTAGTTGAGAAGAGTGGAAGTGGGTCACAGGTGCTGGGGGGTGAGAGGAAGCTGCAGTTGGCTACATAAAATTATGTAGGACAGCTGTGTGCAGGGGTATGGCTGTAAATTTTACAGTGAGGCCACCACCTGTGAGCAAGAAGAAGGCATCTCCGTGGAGCACTGCTGGGAGACCTGATAGATTTAAATGTCTTCGAGTATCTGAAGTGCCAGTGCTGGTCCAGATGGTGGGGACCCAGGAGTGAATTCAGTGAATGATGAACTGCAAAGGTTAAACAGTAGCCTGTAAGGTGTACTGCTAATGCTAGGAGGAAAAGAGTGGAGGTGGAAAGATAAACAGGGGAAGTGAGGGATATTTCATTTAAGGGAGAACTGAGCACATTCACAGCCAGCAGAGGAAACCCAAGACTCAAAACCAGAGACATGAGACAGGAGGCTGCAGGCTGAAGATCTTTGGAAAGAGTGTGAATAGATGTGTGTGTGCTCAGTCATGTTTGACTCTTTGCAACCCCATGGACTGTAGTCCCACCAGGCTCCTCTGTCCACACAATTCTTCAAGCAAGAATACTGGAGTGGCATGCCCATTTCCTCCTCTAGGGGATCTTCCCAACCCAGGGATCGAACCCAAGTCTCTGCGGATTCTTTACCACTGCGCCACCCGGGAAGCACCTTTGGAAAGGAGTAGAGTCTTATCTGGAGAGAGAAGCAAAGGAAGAGAGAAAGAGGCACTTTAAAGTGAAAGACTTTAAAGTGGGGAGGGGAGTGTGAAGGCAAGCCAGTCAGGCAGAGGTGGTCCTCTCTGCTGGCTCCTGCATCTATAAATGGGGGATAAGTCTTAGCCCAGAGAGTAGCTATGGGATTCGAACAAGATAGCACTGTTAAAGCCTTCAGCAGAGTGCCTGGCATGCCCGCAGAGCCCTCACTAAGCCTGAAGAAAAGACTGACAGGGAGGCAGAAGTCAGGTGGTTCAGGGGCTGAAGTGAGTGAGGTTCGCAAGTCCAGGTGGAAGGAACAGGACAGTGGCTAATGAATGAATTCTTCCCTCTAGCAAAAGACTGGACGGTGATGCAGAGGGGGAAGGAGGTGGCATACTAAAGTCACTAACTCTGCCTGACAGTGCCCTGGCACTAGGCCAAAAAAGTATAATTAAATGTGTCTCACCACGCCTAAATTTCTCCCTAGAGATTGTCCTAAGTTACAAGGGTTTAGAATGGAGGAATAAATAAATATCCCTGAAGAAGGGGAGTGGAGAAGACCATCACTGTTTAATACTTTAGAGTGACTAAGCCAACACAGGAGGTTTAACAAAGGCAGAGCTGTCCCTCTGCAGTGAGGGCAGAGCTGCTGCTTCCAGGGAGCCAGGACACCAGGTACAGGAGAGAGAACAGAGGCTGGCAGGGCTTCTGGGAAGATGAGAGGGAGGTAGGAAATGTACCAAAGAAAGCAGAAAGGCGGGTGCTGAAGTGAGTTCAAGACTGTAAGTCACACAACTGGAGAGCTGGGAATTCTTTCGGTCACCTGTGGGGCAGCTGGGCGAGAAGTCAGCCATTATGTTTCATGCACTCCTTCATCACCTCTCTTTGGGTTTCACCTCTTCCCTGAATCTCACATAGCATCTCTGTTACCTAGAGAGTCAGAAATGGGAAACTTTTCGACAATAAAGCAAAGGTGGAGGGGACTTCATGTATTTCCCTGTTTAACCTTATTTTACAAAAGCGGAAATAGGTGCTCAGAGGGAAGTGCCTTGTTCAAGGTCACACGGGGAACCTGGGGCTCAAGCAAACCTGGAAGAGCCTAGAATCCTGTGCTGTGTTCCCCGGTGCCTGACCATCTGTTTGATAAAACCTACAGCTTGCTGAAGTTCCTGCACAGCCAGAGAACACAAAGCAAGCCTCCTCCTTTGTGGAAGTTAATGATTAAAACCTAGTCTGATCTAAAGCATCTAACCCTAGTTACTAATTAAGCCAATTTCTGTGAGAAAAGACATTTCAAACAGAAGAGTGCTGTGTACTCTTCAGCTAAATCTACAGGCCTTCAAATTATAGTAGCGTAAACTGCACAATTACAATGTTTCAAGTATGCTTAAAAATATTTCATAATGCAATACCTTAACCTCTGTAACTTACATTTTTTCTTCATTGCATGCCACATGCTGGGTCCTGCTTAAACGATTTTGTAACTTTTGGAGAAGGAATTTAACTAAAGTGACTTCACTTACAGTGTTTGAATGAAGTAGGTAATAAAATCTGTTTGCTGTGTTCGATGTCTCCAGATAGGGCTGTAATTACACCACATAAGGAAGAAAGGTGGCTGAGTCTCAACCTAGATCATTTATGTAAACTCAGCCTTCTTGTCAACGGTGTTCTCATATTGCCTGCATCCAAACCGCAAAAATCATCTCCTATGAACCACATAGAGACAGTGTCCGATTGCAGGCCTGTGAGGCTGCAATTCTTTCTGTAACTGGAAGTCTGTGGTTCAAGACCAAAATCTGACATTCTGAGGTTAAAAACAAGCAAACAAACAAAACTCACCAATGAATTCCCCAGGGCAACAACTACATATCTGACGCTTGTAAAAATTAAGGGTATTCTTTATATCAAAGTATTACAAATGAATACATTTACTTAAAAAAAAAAAAAAAAAAAAAGGAAAAAAGCATCCTGTTCAGCTTAAAAGAAAAAAACAAGTTTGGTTCTTTGAAATGCACTTGAAAAAAAATTTGGTCCAGAAAGAAAAACAGGCAATTTCTAGTATAACCAAGTTAATATGTGACAACATTTTAATCTCCTACTTCAAATATTTGGCATTATTATTTCAACAATTTCCACCCCCTCCCCTAAATCTTACAAAAACCAAGAAGCAAAAAGTATATCCAGACTGTATCTATAAATACAAAGACATAGTTGCAAGAAGACAAAGCATGTGTTTTTCTTAATCATTAGACTACCCTCCATTATGACAAACTGGTCACTGGGTTTTCATTTGACAGTCCTCCCTGGCCGGCACTGACAGCGTTTCTCTTGACACCTGCAGCTCCCAGCTTGCCCTGTCCTCTCAAGAAGGAAAACCACAGGCCACCGCCCTGGCGCCATCCCTGGCTGGGTCCAATCAATAAGGACTTATTTCCTGTCCATTTGCTGAGGTCACAGGAGCGAATCTCATTAATTATTTCTGCTACTGAAGCCTCAAGTGTGCTTCTGGCATGACAACTGAAAACTGCTTGACCTTTTTTCTTCTAATTTTGTTTGCAGCAGTTCCAAAAAGAAGGCAGTATACATTTAGCAGTGTGATAAAAAGAAGAAAAAAAATGTATATATTGTTGAAGTCATTAATACATTTAGATATTTCATCATGAAAGCTCTCCCAATCACCTCCTTCCCCAATTTTTTCAGCCAACGAACAACAGTCTTTTTAATTTGGTGTCAGGAAAATCTGGTCACAGCAAACACAATGTTTTCTAAAGCAGTTCTAGCCTCCGAGGGAGGAAAGCTCTCCAGGGCCTCCAATGCTTTGTTTCCATGGTAACGACACAGGTCAATAGCTGAAGTCACACCTTTGCCAGCTTTGATTGTTTCTCGCAACTGTTAAGAAACAAATGCACAGAAAAAGTCAGTTTTTAAGGTACCACAATTAAACTGGGGAGGGGAGCTGGAAAACAAAGAAGGGGAGAAACAAAACAGATTCACTGTTTCTGCTTTTGAGGTTAAAGAGGACATCATTCCCCATGGATTCGGAGGCACTAACATTGCCTAAGGCTGCTAGGTGTCAGCCCTCCAGAGCAGAACAATAGGCTCCAATCAGCCTAATTACACCTCCTCCCCAACTGCCACCCTGCGATAGCTTGAAGTGAGCCCTGCTAGGGGGTGGAGGTGAGGAAGGCGGAAGGGCATTTACATCTCTGGCATTTTGAATTCAGCAGCCCGATATTCTAAGGTGAGGAAGACTTCATTAACATCCTATTAATAACTAATATTTTTGCACTGTATGTTGACACAATAGTTCACATGAAAATTCAAGAAAGACACACAGTAGATCTGAACACGACATTACTAAAGCTGTAAGACTCTGGGGCAAATGAATTAAAATGCCTTTTCTAAAGCATTAGGTCAACTCTTGCTCACAAATGGAGCTGATTTCCAATCCCTCTCCTTGACAACCAGAAAGGACCAATAAAACAGTTAAACTCTAGAGCTGAAGAAGAGTTATAATGATTTAGCCGGTCCACTTCTCCTTGCTCCATTCCATCTTTTCTTTCTCAGTGAAAACCTCTAATGACTGCCTCACTCCCCAAACCAGATACTTGGGAGTTCTCCTTCATCCATTCAGGCACCATGGCTCACCCATGCCTGAACTTTTTGCATACCCCCCAGTTGGGTGAGGCCCACTGACAAGTTCTAGTCCATGAGACGTGAATGGTGTGTGTCACTTCTGGGCTGTAGCACTTAGCCATCCATGGGAGTCCTGCCAGAGCTTTCCCTCTGGTACATCAGCTGGTCTCATTGGAAAAGATGCTCAGGTTGGACGGGAGTGACCACAGTAAGCACCATGGAGACTCTCCATCCAGAGCAGAACGTTGTGTGGGCAAGAAACATGTCTGTTGTCTGAAGAGACTGCCAAGTTGTCTGTGGCCATCTTGACTGATACACTCACTAAGTCCCAGCCATGCTAGCTCATACAGAGCCCTCATATTATCATCTACTCTTCACTCTCATTGCCACATTAGTTCAGGCTATCATCATCCTTCGCCTGGGTTATTTTTGCAATCAACTCCTGAAGAGTCTTCCCACTACCAGCTATTTCCCTCTGGACTCCATCCTTCACGCTACCAAGGAGCTCTTTATAAAATGCAAATATGATCTTGCTTAAAACCCTCCACTCTCTTCCAAGAGCTCTAAGAAAAAAAAGAAGTCCAAGCTCTTTCATGAGGCATGGAAGTCCTTTATCTATCTAGCTTTTTCTCAGCCTGTTTCTTCCCTTTCCTTGTTTCTCCCCTTTCCCTGTTTCATCATTACTTAGGGAACCTACTTGCATCTGATGAGGTCTTCCTTGATGGCTCAGTTGGTAAAGAATCCACCGGCAATGCAGGAGATCTGGGTTCGATCCCTGGGTTGGGAAGATCCCCTGGAGAAGGGGAAGGCTACCCACTCCAGTATTCTGGCCTGGAGAATTCCATGGACTGTATAGTCCATGGGGTCACAAAGAGTTGTACATAACTGAGTGACTTTCACTCACTTCACTTGTAGGACTGCTGGTGGGTACTGCATGAGACAGTACAGGGTGTTTGACAGTGTCTAAAACATTACAGATATTCAGAATGACTTAATTCTTCTTCCTCCTCAAGCCCTTTGCCACTGCCAGGAAAGCTACTCCAGCCACCAAGATCAAGTCTATTTTAGCTTGATGCATAACAACCTCACAGGTAGTTGAACTTGGATTAGACTGGCTTAAAGATTAAAAAAAAAAAAAAAAAGGAAAAGAAAGGACATACCTCTTATTTTCATTAGCAAGTGTTAGGGGAACCGGGGTGGGGGCGGGGGGTGCGCT
Source organism: Ovis aries (assembly GCF_016772045.2). Classification (NCBI taxonomy): domain Eukaryota; kingdom Metazoa; phylum Chordata; class Mammalia; order Artiodactyla; family Bovidae; genus Ovis; species Ovis aries. Next base: position 30,189,520 of record NC_056061.1, on the reverse strand, counting down.
CTGAAAACCAACCTAAGAACTTTATTAAAATTTTTTTATTATCAAATATTTTTCATTTTTCTTTTCTATTTTTTGGCTGCGCTGCATGGCATGCAGGATCTGTTCCCTAACCAGGGATTGAAGCTGTGGCCCCTGCAGTGGAAGCATGATATCTTAACCACGGGACCACCAGGGAAGTCCCTTGAATATTTTAAAAGTACAGAAAAGCTGAAAGACTAGCTCAGGAGTTGGCAACCTATAGCCTCAGACCAGAGGCTCAGATCAGAAGGACTGATGCTGAAGCTCTAATACTTTGGCCACCTGATGCAAAGAACTGACTCGTTGGAAAAGACCCTGATGCTGGGAAAGATTGAAGGCAGGGAGAGAAGGGGATAACAGAGGATGAGATGGTTAGATGGCATCACTTGACTCGATGGACATGAGTTTGAGCAAGCTCCAGGAGTTGGTGATGGACAGGGAAGCCTGGCGTGCTGCAGTCCATGGGGTTGCAAAGAGTCGGACACGATTGAGTGACTGAACTGAGCCAAATGTGGCCTCCCTGTTTTTATAAATTAAGTTCTACTGGAACATAACATGCCAATTCATTTAAGTATTGTCTATGGTTGCTTCTGTGCTGTAATGGCAGAGATGCAGAGTTGAACAGCTGCCACAGAGACTGTATGAATTACAAAGCCTAAAATATTTATACTTTGGCCTTTACAGGAAGTCTGTGACTCCTGGACTAGCAGAACACATATCCTCTACCGAGACTCAACAATCATTAATACTTTGCTATTTTTGTCCTATCTACTTGTATGTAAGTTTTCTGAATCATTTGAAAGTAAGCTGTAAGTGGCTTAATTACTCTCCAGAGGAGAAATTAACTTTCTAGAGGAGAAAAAAGCCCTACTTGTAGATTTTGTGGTTTGCACACTCCCATCATGGTGGATTTCAAGCTACCAAGGGTTGCAGAATCTCAAAATTCTTAAATATTTAACAATTGGCTCTGAGCTGGCAGGACATGACTTGGATGCACCACGAGCTGTAGGATGCTTTACCCTTGTTTCAAGAAGTATCTCCTAAGATAAGAACATTTTCCTACAGGGCCAGAACTCGATTGAGTTCAGGAAGTTAACAGTAATACTCTCCTATTATGCAATATCTAGTTTACCTGTAAATTTACCCAACTGGCTCCAAAATTTCGTTTTTAGCCTTTCAATACCCACCGTCCCCCATCCCGAAACTGTAATAAATCCTGGTTCACACACTTCATTCGTTATGACGCTTTAAACTTCTTCCTCCCCCTGCGATATTGCCATTTTGAAAGGAGCAGGCTATGTTGTACAGTGTTCTGCTGCTGCTGCTGCTGCGTCGCTTCAGTCGTGTCCGATTCTGTGCGACCCCACGGACCGCAGCCCACCAGGCTCCTCCATCCATGGGATTTTCCAGGCAAGAACATTGGAGTGGGGTGCTGTCGCCTTCTCCCTACAGTGTTCTATATTCTGCATTTCTCTGATTGCTATGCAGAGTTTGTTAGTCTATAAACTTTATTCAGTCAGGCTCCACTGAATATTTGATGCTGACTTACATGGCATTTAGTGGGCTTCCCTGGTGGCTCAGATGGTAAAGAATCTGCCTGCAATGCAGGAGACCTGGGTTCACTCTCTGAGTTGGGAAGATCCCCTAGAGAAAGAAATTGCAACCCACTATAGCAATGGCACCCCACTCCAGTACTCTTGCCTGAAAAATCCCACGGATGGAGGAGCCTGGTAGCCTGCAGTCCATGAGATCGCTGAGGGTCGGACATGACTGAGCGACTTCACTTTCACTTTTCACTTTCATGCATTGGAGAAGGAAATGGCAATCCACTCCAGTGTTCTTGCCTGGAGAATCCCAGGGACAGGGGAGCCTGGTGGGCTGCCGTCTATGGGGTTGCACAGAGTTGGACATGACTGAAGTGACTTAGCAGCAGCAGCAGCAGCAGCAGCACAGTATTCTTGCCTGGAGAATTCTATGGACAGAGGAGCCTGGTGGGGTATGGTATTTAATCCTATGTGCGTGCATGCCAAGTTGCTTCAGTCATGTCAGACTCTTTGCAGCCCCATGGACTGTAGCCTGTCATGCTCTTCCACCCATGGGATTCTCCAGGCAAGAATACTTCAGTAGGTTGCCATGCCCTCCTGCATTGGCAGGCGGGTTCTTTACCACTAGCGCCTCCTGGGAAGCCCATTTAATCCTACAATGAAGGGTAACTCAGATTAGGGCAAAACAGCACCCAGGAGGGCTTCACTGGTGGCTCAGTGGTATAGAACCTGCCTGACAATGCAGGAGACATGGTTCAATCTCTAAGTCAGGAAGATCCCCTGGTGTAGGAAATGGCAACCCACTCCAGTACACTTGCCTGTGAAATCCCATGGACAGAGGAGCCTGATGGGCTACAGTCCATAGGGTCGCAGAGTCAGGCACTGCTGAGCAACTGAACACACACAAGCACCCAGGAGGACATCTCTAAAAGTTACTCATGCCCTAAAAAGAGTTAATTTCTCCTTCCCATGACTGTTCTACTTCCAGTTAATACTCCAATCTGCTCTCCACAGAGTTGGCTCACAAGGCTTTGCATACCAAGGACTCAACAGCTGCCATGTGTAAAAGTCCCATTTCAGGACTCACTGGTAATCTAATCCTTCATGGAAGGCATTAATATTAATCTTCATAGGCATCTGTATACACTTCCACCAACTAAACAAACTACTGGTTCAAAGGAAATCCTTCAGATATAATTAATAGGGCATAACTGAGATCCATTTTTATTATAAATTAGAATAGGCCATGAGTTCATCCAGAAAAATACAATATTGGAAAATACAGAAAAAGACAAAAACAGAAAATACAAATATACAAAATACAAATAATACAAAAATAATATACAAAAATACAAATACAGAAAAATACAAAAACACACAAGACACATTAAGCTAGAGTTCCTAAACCTGGCTGAATATCAGATTCACCTGGGGAGCTTTAACATACAGATACCTAGACCTCATTCCTGGAGATGGATTCAGTAAGGCCTTAAAAAAATACTTCTTAGGTCATTTCAATGATTAACCAGATTTGGGAGTACCTCACTCACTGGGGCATGTATTTGGAGCGATGATATTTTAAAACTATCATATTGGATTTATACTGTTTTAACCACACAGATGGTGATTGCAGCCATGAAATTAAAAGACGCTTACTCCTTGGAAGAAAAGTTATGACCAACCTAGATAGCATATTCAAAAGCAGAGACATTACTTTGCCGACTAAGGTCCGTCTAGTCAAGGCTATGGTTTTTCCAGTGGTCATGTATGGATGTGAGAGTTGGACTGTGAAGAAAGCTGAGCGCCGAAGAATTGATGCTTTTGAAGTGTGGTGTTGGAGAAGACTCTTGAGAGTCTCTTGGACTACAAGGAGATCCAACCAGTCCATTCTGAAGGAGATCAACCCTGGGATTTCTTTGGAAGGAATGATGCTGAAGCTGAAACTCCAATACTTTGGCCACCTCATGCAAAGAGTTGACTCATTGGAAAAGACTCTGATGCTGGGAGGGACTGGGGGCAGAAGGAAAAGGGGACGACCGAGGATGAGATGGCTGGATGGCATCACTGACTCGATGGACGTGAGTCTGAGTGAACTCTGGGAATTGGTGATGGACAGGGAGGCCTGGCGTGCTGTGATTCATGGGGTCACAAAGAGTTGGACACGACTGACCGACTGAACTGAACTGAACCACACTTGCAAAGTGTTGTCTTTGTGATGATCAAATTAAATTCAGCAAGCATTTATTGGGCACCTCTATGCAATAGCTATATAGTAGGTGCTAGAGGTACAGAAACAGACAGTTGCTACCTCCCAGGACTGCTTGTTAGAGGGCTTGTCACAGGGCTGCAGAACCGGAGAGGGCTGAGTGGAACACGGAGGGATTGGACCCATGATGTTGGTTCTGATAGTTTCAAGAGAAAAGACCACAATAAAAAAAATTCTTTTCACTTTTGCCTTCACCTACATTTTGACTGGGCAAATTCCCAACTGATGCACAAATACAACTTTCCACATTAGGATGTGGCTAAAATGCTCATAAGCCCATTCTGGCCTTTATGACCTGAAAACCACTTTAGCTGTAGGATAAATTAAAAAAATACAAAAAGGTGAATTATCATTTTGCATTTTATTTCCATGATTTAGCACTTTAGGGCAATAATTTAATTAAACCTCTAATTAAGTCAATTGAATAGTTGTATAAGTACAGTATCAACTGAAATAAATTAAGTCCAAATCACCTGTTAAAGGATCCATTAAAGATACTAACACAGAGAGAAGATAATGCATAGTACTTAAAATTAAGTGCATTATTATTAGTATTTATCAAAAGGTATCACTTTTCAGTGACAGATGTATCTTTTATGAGACCATTTTAAGAAATCATTGTATGCCTCTGAAAAATATTTGGTTTGAAAGTGCTCTGAAAATTAAAGACAAGCCCCTGCCATAGGGTCTCGGTAGCTTTAGATGATGATGAGGCAGCAGCTCCTTGCGTCCAATGAAAATAGAGGAATGTCAGGAAACATTTAACAGGAGGCTTCCTGTGTGCTGTTTTGGATCTGTCAGGAATCCTCTGCTCCTTATTAATTCCTGAATTCTCAGGAATTAAGAGGAGAGGCAAGCCTCGCCTGGGGCTGAGGAATCCAGGCATTTCCTTCATTAGTTTTTCTATACGGTGATAAGCACCCTCTTCCTTCTTGTGAACCATATGGTAAAAGTGATTGTTTACAACTCTCTCTCTCTTTAATATGGATTGCCCATGTTTTGTAAGTATGGAATTTTAATCTTTATCTTTGCTGAGAATAACCACCTTGTAAGACAGTATATATGCCCACACCATGTTGATTAAAACACCTTTGCTCCATCAGAGCTCTGGTCCCCGTGTCTTTCTTTCTCTTTCTTTCTCTCTCTTTCTCTCTCAGGCTATTTCTTTGGAGCGCAGAGGCCCTCTGAGTTCACTTTCCTGCCCGGACTTCTAAGACCCTCTCGAGAAGGCACTCTGTGCCTTCACCCCATCGAGAGGGGACCTGAGGCCTCCATGAACAAAGCAAGCCCTGTGCCAGGGGCTTTATTGGCTTTCTGTGTAAACCAAGGAATATCAGCCTCTTTCTCTCCTTTACTTTCTTATCGTCGACTCCAGATCACCAGGTTCTGGTCCATTAAAGGACCTCAACAAGTGGCGCCTGAACAGGAGCCTGGTACACTTGGAAGATCGGACGGAGTGACCTCGAGGGCCTATTGAGGCCGGTAAGTATGAAGACATGGGTCAAAGGCTGGAAAGCCCCATCACTTTTCTACTTTACTTCATCACTTATTTAAAGTTCAGGGATCTAATGAAAGGTATGCTGATTTTTTAGCTAGATTTGAAACTGCTATTTCCTATACTGTAATTGGAGAAGAAGCCAAAAGGCAAGTAGAGAAATCGCTTGCTTTGGATAATGCAAATCACGAATGTCAAAAAGCTATAGCTTCAATTCGTGAGAAAGGGACTATTATTGATCATTTGAAGGCTTGTGCAATCTAGCATTGGAAAATCAAAAGATGCAAATGGTAGCTGAAACAATAGCTCGTGCCTTAAGAAAGGGAAATAAAGGATGCTTCACATGTGGAATAAGAACCATTTAAAAAGGGACGGCCCTAAGAAAGCTAACAAAAATATATATAGATAGATATATAAAAATAAAAAACCTCCCAAAATTCTGCCCTCGCTACTGTAGAGAAATGCATTGGGCCAAAGATTGTAAGTCTATATCTGACATTGAAAGAAAACCTATTCTGGAAAACTCCAAGCAAGGAGCCCCCAGGTCCCCTTCAACAAAAACCTGGGGCAAATTCCATCTTTTACCTGAAACCCTCAACATCTGGCAGTGCTGCCATTGATATACCAGCTTTGTTTTTAGATAATATGAAGTTAATGAGTTCTGTTTAAATTAAATTCAAGTGAACTGAAAAATATTAAATATATATAATGTTTATTTAAATATAATTTAAATATAATTGTTTGCTAATCTAACTAAGACATGTCTTGTCATCAACATTATATAATACTTTTATTATGCCTAGGTTTAAGGTAAACTAAATTTGTCAACAAAAAGGTCACTCTTTATATATATATATATATATATAAATATATAAACGAGATTAAAAACTTTTAGATAAACTCTATTAAAAATAACTATATTTTTAATAGAATAGTCTATTATTATAATCTGTTCAGTTCAGTTCAGTTCAGTCGCTCAGTCATGTCCAACTCTTTGCGACCCCATGAATCGTGGCACGCCAGGCCTCCCTGTCCATCACCATTTCCCGAAGTTCACTCAGACTCACATCCATTGAGTCCGTGATGCCATCCAGCCATCTCATCCTGGGTCGTCCCCTTCTCCTCCTGCCCTCAATCTCTCCCAGCATCAGAGTCTTTTCCAATGAGTCAATCCGTCTCATGAGGTGTCCAAAGTACTGGAGTTTCAGCTTCAGCATCATTCCCTCCAAAGAACACCCAGGGCCGATCTCCTTCAGAATGGACTGGTTGGATCTCCTTGCAGTCCAAGGGACTCTCAAGAGTCTTCTCCAACACCACAGTTCAAAAGCATCAATTCTTCGGCGCTCAGCCTTTTTCACAGTCCAACTCTCACATCCATACATGACCACACGAAAAACCATAGCCTTGACTAGATGGACCTTAGTCGGCAAAGTAATGTCTCTGCTTTTGAATATGCTATCTAGGTTGGTCATAACTTTTCTTCCAAGGAGTAAGCATGTTATTATAATCTAAAATAATCTCTTAGGATTGAGGATAACTTAAATGTCTAGAGTTGTACTAAACTAAATTTATACTTATTAAATAGCTAAGTCATTCCAAATAAAATAAGATTTTAAAACATTAATTACTAAACATTAACTTCCTTTTCAAAAAGTTTTTCTTACAGAAAAACTAAAGAGATTTTAAACTATTAATAAATATACAATGTATATTATATATACTTATATATAATATATATTATAATATGATATAATAAGTATATTCACCAATCTATAAAATGCTAATATACAAGAAACTTCATAGTTGCTAAGGAAAAGTAAGACATATGCTTTTAATAAAAAGATATAAGATATGACAAACTCAGATATACATTCCACATTTTTCCTGGGGGCCACTGCTCACTTAACAAACAATATAATTATTAAAATAACTTGGAAGTATGATAAACAGACTGGTTCCAAATAGGAAAAGGAGTATGTCAAGGCTGTATATTGTCACCCTGCTTATTTAACTTCTATGCAGAGTACATCATGAGAAATGCTGGACTGGAAGAAACACAAGCTGGAATCAAGATTGCTGGGAGAAATATCAATAACCTCAGATATGCAGATGACACCACCCTTATGGCAGAAAGTGAAGAGGAGCTAAAAGCCTCTTGATGAAAGTGAAAGAGGAGAGTGAAAAAGTTGGCTTAAAGCTCAACATTCAGAAAACGAAGATCATGGCATCCAGTCCCATCACTTCATGGGAAATAGATGGGGAAACAGTGGAAACAGTGTCAGACTTTATTTTGGGGGGCTCCAAAATTACTGCAGATGTTGACTGCAGCCATGAACTTAAAAGACGCTTACTCCTTGGAAGAAAAGTTATGACCAACCTAGATAGCATATTCAAAAGCACAGACATTACTTTGCCAACTAAGGTCTGTCTAGTCAAGGCTATGGTTTTTCCAGTAGTCATGTATGGATGTGAGAGTTGGAGTGTGAAGAAGGCTGAACGCCGAAGAATTGATGCTTTTGAAGTGTGGTGTTGGAGAAGACTCTTGAGAGTCCCTTGGACTGCAAGGAGATCCAACCAGTCCATTCTGAAGGAGATCAGCCCTGGGATTTCTATGGAAGGAATGATGCTGAAGCTGAAACTCCAGTACTTTGGCCACCTCACGCGAAGGGTTGACTCATTGGAAAAGACTCTGATGCTGGGAGGGATTGGGGACAGGAGGAAAAGGGGATGACAGAGGATGAGATGGCTGGATGGCATCCCCGATGATGCACATGAATCTGAGTGAACTCTGGGAGTTGGTGATGGACAAGGAGGCCTGGTGTGCTGCGATTCATGCAGTCGCAAAGAGTCGGACACGACTGAGAGACTGAACTGACCTGATGACAGACCTTTTGGACAGAACAGTGGCCCCTCATGAAAGAGAAATTATATGTGACTAAGGAACTTATAGATACACAACTAGAATTAAAGCATATTGAGGAATCCTGTTCTCCTTGGAACTCTCCTATTTTTGTCATAAAAAAAAATAATCTAACAAATGGTATCTCCTAACAGACCTTCGAAAAGTTAATGCATCTATGAAACCTATGGGTGCATTACCACCAGGAATCCCACCATCTACCACTATTCGTTATTGGCGTATTATTATTATTGATTTACAAGATTTTTTTTAAAATATACCTTTACACCCTTAGACCTAGAGAGATTCGCTTTTTCTCTCCCTTAACCTAATCATATTAGACCTCATAAATGGTACCAACAGACTGTACTGCCACAAGGGATGATGAATTCTCCCACCATGTGTCAGTGCTACCTAGCCAAAGCCCTTGAGCCTGTGGGAAAGCAGTTTCCTAACTTTCTTGTTATTCACTATATGGATGGTATATTGTTTTCGGCTCCATCTATCTTAAAAACTGAACACATGTTTGATATAGCTCAACGATGCTTTAAAAACGCTAGATTAATCATTGCCCCTGAAAAAATTCAAACCTCTACACCTTACCTTTACTTAGGGTTTGCTGTTAATAGGCAATGCATTACTCCCCAACTAACTCAGATCCGTACTGATAAATTATCAACCTTAAATGATTTTCAAAAGCTCTTAGGTGATATTAATTGGTTTAGACCTGCTTTAGGCATTGCTAATTATCAACTGAATAACCTATTTAATACTTTAAAAGGAGATCCTGATTTAAATAGCCCTCGTTCACTTTCTCAAAAGGCAGGAGAGGAACTCTATTTGGTGCAAAATAAATTACAAAAACAATTTCTTACTCACATCAAACTAGATTTACCTCTATAATTGTTTATATTCCCCTCTCCCCATTCTCCCACAGGACTTCCTGCCCAACAAAAACACCTAGTAGAATGGATCTATACCCGTTTTAGGGAAATAAAGTCATTTACATCCTACCTTGATTTAATTGCTCTAATCATTATCAATAAAAGCAACAGGAATAAAACTCTAATTGGCTCCGATCCTCATAAAATTGTAATAACTATCAATAAATCTCAATTTGAGAACACTTTACAAACTTCTACCAATTTCCAAATAGCTTTTCTGGAATATTTTGGAGAAATTTCATTTCATTATCCTTCTGGTAAGCTGTGGAATTTCTTCAAAAATACTGAATTTATTACTTCTTGCATTATCAGCTCACAACCTATACCACAGGCCGAGGTTTTTTATATAGATGGGACTAAAAATGCCAAAACTTCTTTCTGGTCTTGGCGGCCACGGCCGGCGCACTAAGCGCAGGCGGCCGCGGCCAGCGCACTAAGCACGGCCGAGAGGAGCTACCCCATGTCCGAGGTCAGGTGCAGAAGCTGGGAGGACCCCATGCGCAAAGGGCAGTGGCCGAGAGGAGTTACCCCTCGTCCGAGGTCAGGGGCAGTGGCCGAGAGTGCCAGGCTGCAATGGCGCAGGAACGGCGGAGAGGAGCCACCGCTTGTCCGAGGCCAGAGACGGCAGCCAAGAGGAGACACCCTGCGTCCCAGGCCAGGGGCGGCGGCCGGGAGGAGCCACCCCGCACCCAAGGCCAGGGGCGGCGGCGGCGGGAGGAGCAACCCCACCTCCAAGGAGAAGTGGCTGCGTGGGTGCAGGAGGGCCTAGAGGAGCCATCCCACTTTGAAGGTCAGGAAGGGCGGCAGTGAGGAGATAACCTAATCGAAGGTAAGGAGCAGCGGCTGCGCTTTGCTGGAGCAGCTGTGAAGAGATACCCCACGCCCAAGGTAAGAGAAACCCAAGTAAGATGGTAGGTGTGGCAAGAGGGCATCAGAGGGCAGACACACTGAAACCATACTCACAGAAAACTAGTCAATCTAATCACACTAGGACCACAGCCTTGTCTAACTCAATGATACTAGTAAGCCATGCCCGCGGGGCAACCCAAGACGGGCGGGTCATGGTGTAGAGGTCTGACAGAATGTGGTCTACTGGAGAAGGGAATGGCAAACCACTTCAGTATTCTTGCCTTGAGAACCCCATGAACAGTATGAAAAGGCAAAATGATAGGATACTGAATGAGGAACTCCCCAGGTCAGTAGGTGCCCAATATGCTACTGGAGATCAGTAGAGAAATAACTCCAGAAAGAATGAAGGGATGGAGCCAAAGCAAAAACAATACCCAGCTGTGGATGTGGCTGGTGATAGAAGCAAGGTCCAATGCTGTAAAGAGCAGTATTGCATAGGAACCTGGAATGTCAGGTCCATGAATCAAGGCAAATTGGAAGTGGTCAAACAAGAGATGGCAAGAGTGAATGTTGACATTCTAGGAATCAGTGAACTAAAATGGACTGGAATGGGTGAATTTACCTCAGATGACCATTATACCTACTACTGCGGGTAGGAATCCCTCAGAAGAAATGGAGCAGCCATCATGGTCAACAAAAGAGTCTGAAATGCAGTACTTGGATGTAGTCTCAAAAACGACAGAATGATCTCTGTTCGTCTCCAGGTCAAACCATTCAATATCACAGTAATCCAAGTGTATGTCCCAACCAGTAATGCTGAAGAAGCTGAAGTTGAACGGTTCTATGAAGACTTACAAAACCTTTTAGAACTAACACCCAAAAAAGATGTCCTTTTCATTAGAGGACTGGAATGCAAAAGTAGGAAGTCAAAAAACACCTGGAGTAACAGGCAAATTTGGCCTTGGAATATGGAATGAAGCAGGGCAAAGACTAATAGAGTTTTGCCAAGAAAATGCACTGGTCATAGCAAACACCCTCTTCCAACAACACAAGAGAAGACTACACGTGGACATCACCAGATGGTCAACACCAAAATCAGACTGATTATATTTTTTGCAGCCAAAGATGGAGAACCTCTATACAGTCAACAAAAACAAGACTAAGAGCTGACTGTGGCTCAGATCATAAACTCCTTATTACCAAATTCAGACTTAAATTGAAGAAAGTAGGGAAAACCGCTAGACCATTCAGGTATGACCTAAATCAGATCCTTTATGATTATACAGTGGAAGTGAGAAATAGATTTAAGGGCCTAGATCTGATAGATAGAGTGCCTGATGAACTACAGAATGAGGTTCATGACATTGTACAGGGGAAAGGGATCAAGATCATCCCCATGGAAAAGAAATGTAAAAAAGCAAAATGGCTGTCTGGGGAGCCCTTACAAATAGCTGTGAAAAGAAGAGACATGAAAAACCAACGAGAAAAGGAAAGATGTAAGCATCTGAATGCAGAGTTCCAAAGAACACCAAGGAGAGATAAGAAAGCCTTCTTCGGTGATCAATGCAAAGAAACAGAGGAAAAGAACAGAATGGGAAAGACTAGAGATCTCTTCAAGAAAATTAGAGATACCAAGGGAACATTTCATGCAAAGATGGGCTCGATAAAGGACAGAAATGGTATGGACTTAACAGAAGCAGAAGATATTAAGAAGAGGTGGCAAGAATACACAGAAGAACTGTACAAAAAAGATCTTCACAACCCAGATAATCACGATGGTGTGATCACTCACCTAGAGCCAGACATCCTGGAATGTGAAGTCAAGTGGGCCTTAGAAAACATCACTATGAACAAAGCTAGTGGAGGTGATGGAATTCCAGTAGAGCTATTTCAAATCCTGAAAGATGATGCTGTGAAAGTGCTGCACTCACTATGCCAGCAAATTTGGAAAACTCAGCAGTGGCCACAGGACTGGAAAAGGTCAGTTTTCATTCCAATCCCAAAGAAAGGCAATGCCAAAGAATGCTCAAACTACTGCACAATTGAACTCATCTCACACGCTAGTAAAGTAATGCTCAAAATTCTCCAAGCCAGGCTTCAGCAATACGTGAACCATGAACTTCCTGATGTTCAAGCTGGTTTTAGAAGAGACAGAGGAACCAGGGATCAAATTGCCAACATCCACTGGATCATGGAAAAGCAAGAGAGTTCCAGAAAAACATCTATTTCTGCTTTATTGACTATGCCAAAGCCTTTGACTGTGTGGATCACAATAAACTGTGGAAAATTCGGAAAGAGATGGGAATACCAGGCCACCTGACCTGCCTCTTGAGAAATCTGTATGCAGGTCAGGAGGCAACAGTTAGAACTGGACATGGAACAACAGACTGGTTCCAGATAGGAAAAGGAGTATGTCAAGGCTGTATATTGTCACCCTGCTTATTTAACTTCTGTGCAGAGTACATCATGAGAAATGCTGGACTGGAAGAAACACAAGCTGGAATCAAGATTGCTGGGAGAAATATCAATAACCTCAGATATGCAGATGACACCACCCTTATGGCAGAAAGTGAAGAGGAGCTAAAAGCCTCTTGATGAAAGTGAAAGAGGAGAGTGAAAAAGTTGGCTTAAAGCTCAACATTCAGAAAACGAAGATCATGGCATCCAGTCCCATCACTTCATGGGAAATAGATGGGAAACAGTGGAAACAGTGTCAGACTTTATTTTTGGGGGCTCCAAAATCACTGCAGATGGTGACTGCAGTCATGAAATTAAAAGACGCTTACTCCTTGGAAGAAAAGTTATGACCAACCTAGATAGCATATTCAAAAGCAGAGACATTACTTTGCCGACTAAGGTCTGTCTAGTCAAGGCTATGGTTTTTCCAGTAGTCATGTATGGATGTGAGAGTTGGACTGTGAAGAAGGCTGAGCGCTGAAGAATTGATGCTTTTGAAGTGTGGTGTTGGAGAAGATTCTTGAGAGTCCCTTGGACTGCAAGGAGATCCAACCAGTCCATTCTGAAGGAGATCAGCCCTGGGATTTCTTTGGAAGGAATGATGCTAAAGCTGAAACTCCAGTACTTTGGCCGCCTCATGCGAAGGGTTGACTCACTGGAAAAGACTCTGATGCTGGGAGGGATTGGGGGCAGAAGGAAAAGGGGAAGACAGAGGATGAGATGGCTGGATGGCATCACTGACTTGATGAACGTGAATCTGAGTGAACTCCGGGAGTTGGTGATGGACAGGGAGGCCTGGCGTGCTGTAATTCATGGGGTCGCAAAGAGTTGGACACGACTGAGCGACTGAACTGAACTGAAAGAATATAAAGTCTTTTATACTAAATTTCATTCTGCTCAACAAAATGAATTATATGGTCTTATTTAAGTTACTTGCCTACATCCTTACTCCATTAATATAGTCTCTGACTCTATATATTGTTTTTATATTAAAAAATATAAAAACCTCCATCATCAGCTCCAATCACCCTATTATTCAACAACTCTTTTTTGAACTACAATCTGTTGTTAGAAACCACAATTCTCCCATTTACATTACACATATTCGAACACATTCTTGTCTTCCGGGCCCCATGACTTATGATAATGAACAAGCTGATAAACTGATTTCCTTTGCTACTCCAGAGGAACAGCATGTTCTGTTACATAACATGCTGACTCACTACACCAGCTATGAAAAATCCCATACTGCCAGGCTAAAGAAATTATTAGTAATTGCTCTATTTGTAGACCTCTACGCATCACACAAGGTATTAATCCTTGCGGTTTACTGGACTATGACAAATGGATGTAACTCATTGCCCTGAACTTTCTCCATTTTCTTTCGTACATGTCTGTATAGACACAAATTCCTCTTTTATCTGGGCCACACCTCTTCACAGTGAGGCTACATAACATATTATACCCTTCCTATATTTCTAGACACTTTAAACAATTTTTACAATCTTTTCCTATTATACATGTTACAGGTATTCCTTATAAACCACAGACACAACATACAGTCAAACAAACACATCACACACTAAAGTTACAAGTAAAAAAATTTTAAAATGGGGGATACATAGGTACACTACTGTCTTCCTTATCTAAAGCAGACTTTACTAGATTCCAACATAAGATATTTTCTAAACCCACAACTATTGTTAATACAGCTATATTTGTTTTAAATTTTTTAACCTCTTCTTAAGATTTGACCCAAGGGGGCCCCTGCCATTCAAAATGGAAATGAAACAACAAGAAGCCCAGGGAGAAGAAATTCCAAAAGGGCTTATGTCTGTTCTAAAGATCTCCAGAAAACACTGCCCTCAGCAGCATCACCCCTATGATCTCCCCACTTGGGGACAAATAAAAACCCTTACTAATCGAGCTGAAAATTTTGGTCTCAACAGAGATTGCCTCCGAGTCCTGAATACATTCTCCTGGCAATGCTCAGTCTTCTGGCCTGTACCTCCCCCCCGCCCTCCCCTGCCCGCACCACCCCCCCCGCCCCGTCCCAAGCTTGGACTAATTCCCAACTCTCCGCTATTACAGGTGGTCGAAAGGACAGAGAGAGGACCAATCTTTTCAACTAATGACTATACATATGCCTTCTCCCTAGTACATGAAAGGGCTAGGAAAAGGGAGGAAAGAAAACTAATTTAGGCTGTGAAGTCCTTTCCTTGTGCATGGGCCTAGCACAACTGTGCATAAACGTCAGCCGACAACCTTGGGCTTTTGTCCTGCCTCCAAAACAAGATTTTCAGACATTGTTTGGATTATTTACTGTCCTTTCTTTATCTGTAAACCATGTTTATACTACTGAGACTTTAGGGAAAGAGTTAGGGAAAGAAGAAAGAACATTATTCAAAGGGTTTACTTATAAAAACTTATACTCCTGTTCATTGGGACATATGTCAAACCAAATCAAGAAAATCAATGTTTATGGCTAATCATACAGTTGCTGATTGGGGATCCCATGGTATGTGGTTATCTGACTGCTCAGATGATATTAAGAACACTGTGTGTGATATGGAAGGTCACTGATGCTATGATGGAACATTACTATGACAAAGGACTTCTTGAGTGGCTTGATGGTGGATTAGCCTCACCTTGTCCTAGGATTGTCCTCGATAAACAGATTGGGCCTGAACAACGGGACATTTGGAAACTTGCTCCAAACACTAGGAAACGGAAGAACTTGGGACTTGGACCGGACATTTCATAGGGACCAGTCATGGTCATAGTAACTCTTTCTTTCACTATGATCAGCCATATTTTATACAGGCCTCTGTCCCACTTCCTTTTGTTATAGCCATAGAAAATTTACAATTTAATAAGACTTTTACGTTCTGTAACTTGTATTAATTGCAAACTATATACTTGTCTTAACTCCTCTATTTCTTAAAGCTACTCAATTTTGTGTTACTCCTGTTCAATTCAATCATAGTGCCTACAACTGGGAACAAATCAAATTTCATTTACAAAATATACATGATAATGCCTCTCTGAATGTACAATTACTGCAAAAAAAAAAAAATCTTTAAAACTTTTTCTAAAAATCTGCCCTCTTCCCCTAATTTGGAAACTTTAGCTGAAC
This sequence comes from Ovis aries, assembly GCF_016772045.2. Lineage (NCBI taxonomy): Eukaryota > Metazoa > Chordata > Mammalia > Artiodactyla > Bovidae > Ovis > Ovis aries. The sequence continues at coordinate 30,173,912 of NC_056061.1, read as the reverse complement.
AAATTATCCGGGCTAGACCCACGAGGTTGGTTTCAAAGTATTACCCACAGTATTGGGTCTAGAACTGTAACTTTGGTGATTGTCTTGATAATTATATTTGTTGTTTACTGTCGCCTTTCTATAAGGTTGGTTAATACTAACCAAACTCATTTGGTCAAGAGCTTTTTTACGAATATAATAAAATAGGGGGAATTGTCAGGAAGCATTTAACAGGAGGCTTCCTATGTGCTGTTTTGGATCTGTCGGGAATTCTCTGCTCCTTATTAATTCCTGAATTCTCAGGAATTAAGAGGAGAGGCAAGCCTCTCCCGGGGCTGAGGAATCCAGGCATTTCCTTCATTAGTTTTTCTATACGGTGATAAGCATCCTCTTCCTTCTTGTGAACCATATGGTAAAAGTGATTGTTTACAACCCTCTCTCTCTTTAATATGGATCGCCTATGTTTTGTATGTATGGAATTTTAATCTTATCTTTGCTGAGAATAACTACCTTGTAAGACAGTATATTGGAGAAGGCAATGGCACCCCACTCCAGTACTCTTGCCTGAAAAATCCCATGGATGGAGGAGCCTGGTAGGCTGCAGTCCATGGGATTGCAAAGAGTCGGACACGACTGAGCGACTTTACTTTCACTTTTCACTTTCATGCATTGGAGAAGGAAATGGCAACCCACTTGTGTTCTTGCCTGGAGAATCCCAGGGACAGGGGAGCCTGGTGGGCTGCCATCTATAGGGTCGCACAGAGTCGGACACGACTGAAGCGATTTAGCAGCAGCAGTAGCAAGACAGTGTATATGCCCACACCACGTTGATTAAAACACCTTTGCTCCATCAGAGCTCTGGTCCCCGTGTCTTTCTTTCGCTTTCTCTCTCTCTCTCTCTCTCAGGCTATTTCTTTGGAGCGCAGAGGCCCTCTGAGTTCACTTTCCTGCCTGGGCTTCTAAGACCCTCTCGAGAAGGCATTCTGTGCCTTCACCCCATCAAGAGGGCACCTGAGGCCTCCACGAATAGAGCAAGCCCTGTGCCAGGGGCTTTATTGGCTTTCTGCGTAAACCAAGGAATATCAGCCTCTTTCTCTCCTTTACTTTCTTATCGTCGACTCCAGACCACCAGGTTCCGGTCCATTAAAGGACCTCAACAGAGGAAGACTTTAGATTTAGAAGAAACCCCAAGCATTGTCTTCTCACCTCGTTTTGCAGGAGAAGATACTGGATGAGCAAGGCTAAGTGGCATGGACAAGAGTCAACAGCAAATTTGAGAAATGGCCTGGGTTTCATTTCTGCACATCCTGAGCTCTTCCACCCTATAGCACTGGAAAAGACTTGGAGATAACTCCAAGTTTCATTTCACCCAACCAGAACAGGGATACTAAAACCCATCTGGAACACAGGTTAGACTGTGTTCTGAGGAAACTGTATAACAGAATAAGGGAGTATGAAACAATGTAAAGTTCTGGTTTTTTTTTAAGTGGTTGAAAACAGGTGGATGAGGGTAAAAGAAAACAAACAGAAGCCATGCTATTATGGGAAGAGACCACATACCTCCCATCCAAGAGGTAGGAGTGGACCCTGCTTGCTTAATAGAGATTATACAGCTGGGAGGAAGGTACGATGCAGTAATGACATGGAACTTCAACCTGTGAACATCTGCTAAAACTTGCATTCTATGGTTGACAAATTCTTGGTGTGCCTGACTGATAATCTTATGTATCAGAAGAGAGAAGAAGCACTTTTTGCTTAGCTATATCAGCACAACTGGCTATAAATGTGATAAGGATTAACAAAAAATTAATGCCATCCTGGTACTAGAATCAGCTTCCCTGGTGGCTCAGATGGTAAAGAATCTGCCCACAATGTGGGTGGCCTGGGTTCGATCCCTGGGTTGGGAAGATCCCCTGGAGCAGGGAATGGCAACCCACTCCAGTATCCTTGCCTGGAGAATTCCAGAGGAGCCTGACGGGCTACAGTCGATGGGGTGGCAAAGAGTAAGACATGACTAAGCAACTAACACTTTCACTGGTATTAGAATCATTCCTTAGAAAGGACTAGCAGGTGTGGGTTTGGACACCTGGACACACCTGGACTATGTGTTAGGAAAGTGTATTGCAAAAATCAGTTTAGTGAAAAGATGGCCAGGATTCCAAGAATCTATAACTGGAAATATAGTTCAAGGGTGACAGAAGCTACTGAAAAACTAAGCTCCAACAATAGTCATAATTAATTATGAAAGTGAATAAAATAATGGCTACTGAAAAAACTCCCTCAAGACTCACATTTGAGAAGGCATGGGTGTAAAAGGAGGAGCCTACCATCCCCTCCACTGCACAGAGCGCCACTGTGGAGATCGGGTCCTATCCCTGGCTTGAAGGAGCTGACAGAAAGAGAGGCACAAAGCCGTAAAAATTGTGTAGGACTCCACCAATAGTTCCGTACTGTCACCAGGACACCTCATAGAAAATGTTCAGAAACAAACAACCTTGTCAAAATCTGCTAAAGTGTGATGGGCATTCACAGGGGCAGCATGGGGAGGAGACAATGACAAAAATGAGGGGCTTTGAAATGTAAAGGCTGTATGCTGCGTAAGAACAAGTATGTACAAATATTTGCAAAAGATAATGTACCATTAAAAGAAGACAAAGGAAATAGAACAACTGAAGAATGAGTTCAAAATTGTAAAGACTAAATTCCACGAAGACAGGCCTTTAAAGATGATGCATAAGATATTATGCATTCAAATAGCCCATTACAGGTTGTCACCGAACCTTGGATACAGCTACCATCTTGGCTTTTGGTGTCCTTAGCATTCCAAGGCCACCCATTCTTCCCACTCTAAACATCGTATTATCCTCTAAGACAAACAGCTGTGCAGCTTTCTCACTTCCTTTACCCGATATTCCTGTCCAGTTTTCATTCTCTGACACTTTCCTTCTTTGCCTTCCTCCTCATTTCATCTTCCTCTGAAGATGCAGTTCCTGGCCTAGAGCACCTTCACAGACATATCCATCCACCTCTGTCCTGCTCTCCTAAGCTTGGAATGCATATAACTTGTCTTCCCAGCTACCGAAAGACTGTGAGAAATGTCAGAAATGGGAGACTCAAATGACTAATGCCTTCTAATACTGGACAAAAAAAATGAGGACAAATGTGCATTCTGTAACACAGATCCGTGAACTTAGGAAAATTATGGCAAAAATCCAGAAGAGGTTAATAGACTGATTGTGAACTCTAGAGAAAAAGCAGTGGTGATCACAGCCCCAGGATAGGTGGGTCACAACGAGCACATTATAACAGAACAATCTCATTTTTCTTTTGATATTAACTTGACTGCTATCTTCAGAAATAGTAGAGTACATTCAGATATTCATCATGGATAAGACAGACAAACAGGATCTGTATTAGAGTTTGGTAATATGGATTCAAATATGTAAAACAACTATTCCTAGAAAATGTTTAGTAGTGGATTTATATTGAGGAGAAAGGTGATACCTGGTATTGTACTTCAAGACTCAGTACTTGGTTCCTTTCCCTTATCACAGTGATTGAAAGATGATGGGGAAGAAATGCAGGTTAAATTTTAATTTTCAGATGTCGCACAGTCAAGAGAAAAAGCTAACACATGGACAGCATCAAAATTTTAATGGTTTTGACATGTTGAGCAATAGATGATACTAGCCAGATGAAATGGAACAGGGAAACTGTATAGTTGAGCATTTAGGTTTCATAAACTAATTATAAAAACGTAAACCCCAGTTTGGCAGTGACTCGTAGAAAAATGCTGAGAATCTTTGATAACGACATTCTGTATATAAGCCAAAACTGTGACGCAGATACTAAAAAAAAAGCAAACGCAAACCTTGGCAGTATAAACAGATGCACATGTCCAAAAGACAGGCAAGAACAGTCTCACTGCAGTCTTTGATAGCTGATCATTTTTAGAAAACTATGTTCAAATCCTGGGTGCCATGTCTCAAGAGGGACACTGACAAGATAGATAGGGTCCAACATGAGGATGAATTAGTATTTGGAAATGTGTCATCTAAGGAATGCTTAACCTGGAGGAAAAGGTTAAAGGAAGATATTAAACCCATCCTCAAACTACCAAAGCAATTAAATGGAAGGAGGAGCAGTCCTGTTTTATATGCTTCAGGGAACAGAACAAAGAGCAATCAGGTGAAATTTCTGGGAAGCTTCAATTTCAGTTACAAGTAAGAAAGAGCTTTCAAATGACTAGAGTTGTCTAACAACGAATAGTTTCTTTTGACATGCTGTAAACTCCCAGTCATTGAAAGTCCTCAGCAACTAGATGCCCACATCAGAGAAGGTATAAATGAAACTCTAAGCTGTAGAGGGAGGTGGGACAAGGCTGCCTCCAAGGTGCCGCACAACTTTAAGATTAAGCTGACTGTGCTTCAACTGAATGATTTTGCCAGCTTCTGAGTGGCAAGACTTGGTACAAAATGAAAAACAGTAATTAAAACCTTTAGTACAATAAACTGTGAAATGTATCACAAACAACATAAAAATCTCCTTTTTACTTAGAATGACTTATTTTACTTAGAATGACTTATTTACTTATTAAAAAGCAGAGACATCACTTTGGCAACAAAGGTCCGTCTAGTCAAAGCTATGGTTTTTCTAGTAGTCACGTACGGATGTGACAGTTGGACCATAAAGAAAGCTCAACGCTGAAGAATTGATGCTTTTGAACTGTGGTGATGGAGAAGACTCTTGAGAGTCCCTTGGATTGCAAGGAGATCCAACCAGTCAATCCTAAAGGAAATCAGTCCTGAATATTCATTGGAAGAACTGATGCTGAAGCTAAAGCTCCAATACTTTGGCCACCTGATGCAAAGAACTGACTTATTGGAAAAGACCCTGATGTGGAAAGACTGAAGGCAGGAGAAGGGAACGACAGAGGATGAGATGGTTGAATGGCATCACCAACTTGATGGACATGAGTTTGAGCAAGGTTTGGGAAGTGGTGATGGACAGCATATCCTGGCATGCTACAGTCCATAGGGTTGAAAACAGTTGGACACAACTGAGTGACTGAACTGAACTGAACTAGAATGACAATTTATTTAAAAGAATCTATAGGAAAAAAAAATCTACTGATCTTACTTAATCTATTGATCTAGTGACCTTAATTAAATGTCTTATTTTGGCAAAAATGGAAGGAAGTGGAAATAAGAGAATTTTAAATTATTTCCTCAATCACATGAATTCACAGGTGAAGACACAATTAGAATGGTAGTGTGTCCCAATATTAAAATAGTAATAATAATATAATAATAATAGCAATAGCAACAAAGACAACCCCATATATAGTACTTACATGTGCCTACCACTGTTCTAATATGTCTATATAATATATATAAGATACATATAATAGTACTTACCTCATAGGACTATTGTGAGGATTGCATACACGAACATATATACCTTCTGTTCTATATATCTTATGAGGTGTATGTGTGTGTGGATCTATCTATCTAGGAAAAATTCAAATTTCATTTGAGAAGAGAACACATATGTCAATATTGTCCTTTGCACAGGGCAAACTTTAAAAATACACATTCAAATCACAGATTTTAAAAAATACATCAAATCAAATACTTTTGGATAAAACCATATTTACAGAGATGACAGAAACCTAAGCCATCATTAGATTATGTACCTCTTATAGCATACACATTTTTTTTTCTACCACAAGTAAAAATGCCACACAGTTGTGGAACAAATGTCAATAGGAATTGGAGGTGGAAAATGTCCACATTTTCTGCTAAGAAAAAGCCATAAATACCTCAATATACTTGAGTAAGTATATTCTTCTAGACGTACTTTTTAAACAAAAAGGCACTGAATAAAATGAAACTAATATATTTGTACCTAGAAAATTCTTAATAACAGAAACTTTTTGTTTTAATTAAAAATCTCAACCAAAGACTCTGACTGCAACATTGATATTGGGGTTTCATGCAACCAACCGGACACTGCCTCTTATCATTTTCACAATTAAAAAAATTCAGTGTTCGTCATGCTACACTGAAGTCACTGGATAAAAGATAAGCTCAAAATGACAAACATAATTTATCACATGCTTTAAACATTTTTACTATTCTCTAATAAAATATCAGAGTATTTTTCTTTTGTAAAATAGCCTGTAAAATTACTATAATTTAGATCTGTATTGAGTTTTGAGATACTAATTTTTAACAAGTTCTATTTATTGTTTTGAAGAATTAAAATCATTCTGTATAACTGTGTGAGAGTTCAGGACATGGATGACATTTGTTATACTGCTCTCCTTTTCCCTGGCCAAATTCTGGAAGCCCATGGAGATGGGAGGTAAGACAGGTGGACTCCAAGAGGGACAAAATGCCATGTATTTCCAGACATGATGGCCTTTCAGGCACCTTGGAGCAGATCCTCCAAATGAACCCACACAGGAACCTTTTTTAAACTTATAACAGGATGTGATGTTCCCTTCCTAAGACTGGCTAATTCATTTATGCTGCTTCATAATAATACAAAAAATAATCATAGAGAGGCAATAAGCACACTGCCTCTCTCCCTGGCAGTGAGGAAACTCTGGGCCTGGACATGTGTGACCTTGGGCAAAGTAACTTCTCTAAGCCCACCTCACCTATAAAATCACAGAGATAATATTTATGCCACAGGCAATTATTATGAGGAATGAATAAGATAATATATGTGAAATTAACATCAATAAAATGCTTTACAAATATAAGGTTTGAAGAGTAAGGGAGCATGGGGATACACTGCAAAGCTCACATTAACATTTATATAATGTACCTGGTTCGTTTCCAAGGCAAACTATTCAAAATCATAGTAATCCAAGTCTATGCCCCAACAAGTAATGCTGAAGAAGCTGAAGTTGAACAGTCTACGAAGACGTATAAGACCTTTTGGAACTAACACCCCAAAAAGATGTCCTTTTCATTATAGGGGCTGGAATGCAAAAGTAGGAAGTCAAGAAACACCTGGAGTAACAGGCAAATTTGGGCTTGGAATATGGAATGAAGCAGGGCAAAGGCTAATAGAGTTTTGCCAAGAGAATGTACTAGTCATAGCAAACACCCTCTTCCAACAACACAAGAGAAGACTCTACACATGCACATCATCAGATGGTCAATGCTGAAATCAGATTGATTATATTGTTTTCAGTCAAAGATGGAGAAGCTCTATACAGTCAGCAAACACAAGACTGGGAGCTGACTGTGGCTCAGATCATGAACTACTTATTGCCAAATTCAGACTTAAATTGAAGAAAGTAGGGAAAACCACTAGACCATTCAGGTATGACCTAAATCAAATCCCTTATGATTATACAGTGGAAGTGAGAAATAGATTTAAGGGACTAGATCTGATAGACAGAGTGCCTGAAGAATGATGGATAGAGGTTTGTGACATTGTACAGGAGACAGGGATCAAGACCATCCCCAAGAAAAAGAAATGCAAAAAAGCAAAATGGCTGTCTGAGGAGGCCTTACAAATAGCTGTGAAAAGAAGACAAGTGAAAAGCAAAGGAGAAAAGGAAAGATACACCCTTTTGAATGCAGAGTTTGAAAGAATAGCAAAGAGAGATAAGAAAGCCTTCCTCAGTGATCAGTGCAAAGAAATAGAAGAAAACAATAGAATGGGAAAAACTAGAGATCTCTTCAAGAAAATTAGAGATACCAAGGGAACATTTCATGCAAAGATGGGCTCGATAAAGGACAGAAATGGTATGGATCTAACAGAAGCAGGAGATATTAAGAAGAGGTGGCAAGAATACACAGAAGAACTGTACAAAAAAGATCTCACAGCCCTGATAATCACGATGGTGTGATCACTCACCTAGAGCCAGACATCCTGGAATATGAAGTCAAGTGGGCCTTAGAAAGCATCACTATGAACAAAGCTAGTGGAGGTGATGGAATTCCAGTGGAGCTATCTCAAATCCTAAAAGATGATGCTGTGAAAGTGCTGCACTCACTATGCCAGCAAATTTGGAAAACTCAGCAGTGGCCACAGGACTGGAAAAGGTCAGTTTTCATTCCAATCCCAAAAAAAGGCAATGCCAAAGAATGCTCACACTACCGCACAATTGCACTCATCTCACATGCTAGTAAAGTAATGCTCACAATTCTCCAAGCCAGGCTTCAATACATGAACTTTGAACTTCCAGATGTTCCAGCTGGTTTTAGAAAAGGCAGAGGAACCAGAGATCAAATTGCCAACATCTGCTGGATCATCAAAAAAGCAAGAAACTTCCAGAAAAACATCTGCTTTATTGACTATGCCAAAGCCTTTGAAAATTCTGAAAGAGGTGGGAACACCAGACCACCTGACCTGCCTCCTGAGAAATCTGTATGCAGGTCAGGAAGCAACAGTTAGAACTGGACATGGAACAACAGACTGGTTCCAAATAGGAAAAGGAGTACGTCAAGGCTGTATATTGTCACCCTGCTTATTTAACTTCTATGCAGAGTACATCATGAGAAACGCTGGGCTGGATGAAGCACAAGTTGGAATGAAGATTACCAGGAGAAATATCAATAACCTCAGATATGCAGATGACGCCATCGTTATGGCAGAAAGTGAAGAAGAACTAAAGAGTCTCTGGATGAAAGTGAAAGAGGAGTGAAAAGTTGGCTTAAAGCTCAATATTCAGAAAACTAAACGGCATCCGGTCCCATCACTTCATGGCAATCAGATGGGGAAACAGATGAAACAGTGGCTGACTTTATTTTGGGGGGCTCCAAAATCACTGCACATGGTGACTGCACCCATGAAATTAAAAGATGCTTACTCCTTGGAAGAAAGTTATGACCAACCTAGACAGCATATTAAAAAGCAGAGACATTACTTTGCCAACAAAGGTCCATCTAGTCAAAGCTATGGTTTTCCCAGTAGTCATGTATCGATATGAGAGTTGGATTATAAAGAAAGCTGAGTGCCGCAGAATTGATGCTTTTGAACTGTGGTGTTGGAGAAGACTCTTGAGGGTCCCTTGGACTGCAAGGAGATCCATCCAGTCCATCCTAAAAGAGATCAGTCCTGAGTGTTCATTGGAAGGACTGATGTTGAAGCTGAAACTCTAATACTTTGGCCACCTGATGTGAAGAGCTGACTCATCTGAAAAGACCCTGATGCTGGGAAAGATTGAAGGCAGGAGGAGAAGGGGACAACAGAGGTTGAGATGGTTGGATGGTATCACCGAGTCAATGGTCATGAGTTTGAGTAAACTCTGGGAGTTGGTGATGGACAGGGTGGTCTGGTGTGCTGTGGTCCATGGGGTCTCGAAGAGTCGGACATGACTGAGTGACTGAACTGACTGACTGACTGACCGACCTGGCTTTAATTATAAAGATCATAGACTATTTTACACAGATTCATGGAAGTATTTTAAATATTTTAAAACTGTGATTATTAGAAAATAGGAAACATGCTTGTTCTAAAAAATGAATTTCCAAATCATCTTGATCATTGAAAATTCAGTCTATTCTCCCTAAAAGGGAAAAGAAAAACACATGATAAAAACAGATAAGGTATTATTTTTCTTGCCCTCTCTTCCACATGAGTCTATTAAGCTCAGTCTGGATGATGTATGGCCTCCTGTTGAGACTGAGATTTCAGAACTGACTTCAAGGCTCAACCTCTCAGCTAAGTACATCTGAGTCTGTGCTGTGAAATACTATCCACAAAGACCTGAACATAATCAAAGAACTCATTTCATACAAATTATCATATATGAATATATATGTATATGTATGCTGTACTTAGTCACCCAGCCATGTCCAACTGGTTGCAATTCCACGGACTGTAGCCCACCAGGCTCTTCTGTCCATGGGGATTCTCCAGGCAAGAATACTGGAGTGGATAGCTTATCCCTCTCCAGGTGATCTTCTGGACCCAGGAAATGAACTGAGGTCTCTGGCATTGAAGGCTGATTCTTAACCAGCTCAGCTACCAGGGAGGCTCATATTATATGTATAAATACCTCTAAACAAACAACCATAGAGACATATATAATTTATACATATTTTCATATCATTAAAAACATGTTATTGGCCTAATCAAAACTGACCAAAACTGTTCACTCTGGCTGAGTGTTCAGGTAAAGTTGTGCTTGCTGCTTAAGAAACAAGAGGTCAGCTTGGAGCTCAGGGTATGAGTAGATGTGCCTGATTTCAAAATGCAATTAAAGGGAATAAGTATATGATTTTAGTTTTTAAAAGTTAATTTATAAATTTTCATTAACATTTGTTAAGTAGGGTATCTGAGGGTGGTGGTGGTGGTCACTTGTGTCCGACTCTTTATGACTTCATGGACTACATGGAGGAGCCACTAGGCTCCTCTGTCCATGGGATTTTCCAGGCAAGAATACTGCAGTGGGTTGCCATTTCTTCCTCCAGGGGATCTTTCCAACCAAGGGATCAAACTTGCTTCTCTTGCATCTCCTGTACTGGCAGGTGGATTGTTTACCACTGTGCCACCTCAGAAGCCCCATCTGACATATGTATGGAATTGTATTAAAATGAGGCTTAATTCCACAAGGAAAGCAATTTTTGCTGCTTAGTTTTCATGTCTTCTAGAGGAAAATTTAATGATGCATCATGTATGTAAACCATCCTGGGGATTATGAGAGAAACACATAAATTATGCAACAGTGATCTGGGTTTCCAGCTTGTCTTGAGTCTATATCTTATACATTTCTTTTTAAAAATAATTAATTAATTAATTTAAAATTTTTGGTTGCACTGGGTTTTTGCTGCCACACTTGGGTTTTCTCTAGGTGCAGTGAGTGGGGGCTACTCTGCTGTGGTGAGTGGGCTTCCCATTGCAGTGGCTTGTTCTCTTCTGGAGCACGGGTTCTAGAGCATGGGCTCAGTAGTTGTGCACAGGCCTAGGTGCTCCAAGGCATGTGGGATCTCCCCAGAGCAGGGATCGTGTCCTCTGCATTGGCAGGTGGATTCTTATCCACTGCACACCAGGGAAGTCCCTTCATTCATTTCTTAAATTTTCCTCATATCCTGGTTTTTCATCTGCCAAAACCTTGGGATTACTTACCTCAAAACCACTATTACCACCAGCATCACTACTATCCATTGAGCCTAGATTCCTGGCATCCCAACATACATCCTGATACAAAATGAGCTCAAAACACATGACTTCCATCACTGGTCTTTTGTGTGCATGCTAAGTCGCTTTAGTCATGTCTAATTCTTTGCAACCCTGTGGACTGTAGCCCGTCAGCCTCCTCTGTCCATGGGATTCTCCAGGCAGTAATACTGGAGTGGGTTGCCATTCCCTTCTCCAGGGGATCTCCACGACCCAGGGATCAAACCTGCATATCTTATGTCTCCTGCACTGACAGGCAGGTTCTTTACCACTAGCGCCACCTGGGAAGCCCTCCATCCATCACTGGAAGGCACATATAATGAAGAAAAACAATAGCTACTGAGAGCAATGACAAGCAATGTATACCTCAGCCAGGCCTTCCAGGCCGATCACATCAGACTGAGGGCACATGCAGGAAGCAATGCTATGGGGGTGACACTGTTACTCTGTACCATATAAGTGTAATCACATCTGCAGGATTTACACCTCTTCCAGATGTAGGAAGGCTCAACGTTATGGTGCTATGGTATTTGTTAACACAGACCCTTGCTTTCATTGAGAGAACAGTGATGAGAACTTGTTTTATTTTTTTTTTTATGTTTATTTATTTGGCTGCATCAGGTTTTAGTTGTGGCATGCAGGATCTTTGATGGTCATGTGGGATCTTTTACTGCAGTGCATGTGGGCTTAGTTCCCCACAAAGGATTGAATCTGCATCCCCTGCATTGCAAGGCCAACCTGGACCACCAGGGAAGTCTTGAGAACTTGTCTTAAATGGTCATATCTCTAAAACTTTCTTGAAAGAGGAAGAATGCATACCATCTTAGGAAAAAAATCACAATAATCACTGAACTAGCTCAGCAAATAAATCCTAAGATATTCACTTACTAGAGAGTCACTATTTCCGAGAGCAGAATTATGTTAGGATTATAGAGTAAGGCATACCATTTTCTGGATTTTGGTAAGACCAGAGGCTGACTACAAATTCTCTCTTACTTCTTTTTCCATATGTCTAAAGCACCCTGGGAAAGAAACAGTGAGGTAGGGAAGAGTACAGTGTGGAGTCAATAGACCTGGCTAGAGTCATGACTGGGAGATAGTGACTGTGTGAACACTGTTAGCTTATTTAATCTCTTCTCCATAAAATGAAAGGATTCAGAGACAGAATCCGATAGAACCACTTGACTCAAGTGCTCAGTGTATGTTTTGAACAGAGTGCACACTGAAGAACATGTTTACAATGACATGCATCTCACCAGGGTCATAGGACGTAGAAAGGCCTACAACCTTTCCTAACAGGTACATAGGAATGAAGACAAAAGGCAGCAAAATTTCTTTGGATCTAGAACAGGGAGACCTTCCATAGGGGGCACCATGCATGAATCAATCTTCAGAAGCACATCTTTCGCTTTGGTACTATCTGATGGATAGGTAAGATCTTTCCTCAAGACAGAAAGTCAAGCACTTGGAAGAAAGGAAAGAGCTACTCAATGTAATCTCTAGTTAGTAGCATTGTGCACATCACCGATCTATGTTATAGGTTCTGTCATCTCTACTGTGACCTCAGTAAATCTGTTTAAAATTGAGGTGCACAGCTACCATGCCATTTCAGAAAGGTGGTTAAGCACATCTAGGATCGATATTCAGTCTCACGTGTCAGCGGGGAGGCTAAGTAGTGCCTTCAGACACAGCTGAGGAAACATGAGGGAATGGCTTCAGATATACCACCTGGACAAATTATAGCTTTCTGTAAGATCAAACATCTTGACATTACAGAAGTCTTTAATTCCACATAAAATCAGGCTGTAGGATTAGTGAATAAATTTGGAAATAACAATCTAAGGCAATGACAAAGACTTCCGATTTACTGAAACCAGATTCAACATCAACACAGAGGTACCTCCCTTTTCATTCTCTTTTTGGAAACCTCATGTCCTTCCTCTGCTTTTGATGACACGGAAAGAAACAGTATTCCCTTTAGATCTACTTAAAACTGTTTCATGGACTAAGCAGACTCCTCCAGGGGACAAAAGTCTCAGTCCTCCACAGAAAGTCACACAGTCACTCCCTGTGCACAGGCGGGTCCTGACACCACAAACTGGGAACAATAATTGAATCCAGCTACCCCACCGTGCAGAGCATTTATCCACAGAACCAGCCTGGTGAGCATCTGTAGTTAGCTTTCTAGACTAATATTCAAAAGGTTACCCCAAATGAATCTTTGTTTTAACCCAGGGAGTGTATGCCATTGAGGAGATATTTGATTAAATATACTAGGGGAGAAATAAGAGGATCAAAGATGGAGTCAAATATATCTTATGAACAAAAAGGAACATAGGCACAAACAGCTGGCACATCAGGGGGTTATTCATTCATTCAATAGTAGTTCAGCATATATTTATTGGGTACCCAGTGTGTGGCAGGAACTGTGTTAGGCCCTCAGGATATAAAACCAGACATGATTCCAGGCTAACAACCAACAACTCCTCTTCACCAACAATCTAAGTTTGCCTTAGCTTCCTAATAAATGTGAGATATTATGCAGACATGTAATTTTCCAAGAACCAGTAATTCAAAATTATAAACCTAAGGATGGAAGAGATTGCCCCACTAAATATTATTGCTATAAACAAAATAATTCAATATTTTATATACAAAATTAGAGAGGAAAGGCCAATAAGCTAGAAATATATGACATAAAGCAAAATAAAGAAGATTTATAACTGCTTAGAGGATTGAATTCAAAGAATATCAATAATATTTGGGCAAACAGCTGAGAGGGTGGCATTACTTTATGATGTCATAAAGAGGCTTATCACTGACATCATTTAATAATTTTATTCATGATCCATGAGGGACTAGAGATTATGATCATTAAATCTGTTGATGCCATTGAAGTGTGTGGGACTGCAAATACCTCAGAGAACGAGAATCTAATTTTAAAATAACATTAAGAAATTAGCGGAATAGATCATCAAAGTAAGATGATAGTCACTCGGGACAAATGCAAAATAATATACTCAGAGACTTAAGGAGGAAAAGAAATCGCTTGATAATAGGGGAAAAAAATGAATGAATGAATGTCCAGAGGGTGACTGTTTTGCAAAAGGACTTGAACGTCATAATAAGGCACAGCTCTGGTTCTAAAGACTAACTACTGCATGTGTAATTAGAACTTATTTTTGATGAAAAATTTTACATGGTACAAAAGCTTTTTGGCTTTATTATGAACAGAAATAGATCAATGATTACTTTTCATCATTGATAACTGTATTTTGAAGGAGATCTGGAATCAAAGCAGTAGTTGCAAAAACCAGCTTTAGTAAATTAATTGTTTTGAAAAAAAGATTAAACAAAATTATTCATTATTGTTGGGAAAAACCCCCAAAACAAAATCCCCCTACTTTTCTGAAGTGTGACTGACAAAAGAAAAATAATCGGTTATATCTGATTTTCAGGAAACAGGGAGTGCAGGATTTAAAAATTTCAGACGGTCGTCCTGACGGGGTCTTTCAGCCCGCACCGCTCTGCGGAGGGCAGGACACCAGTGCTGCGCCACAGGTTGAGCACAAGGTTTTCTTTTTCATCTTTCTCAACTATTCCCTGGCACCTCAACCACAACTTGAGGGCTTGCACAAAAATTCACAGTGTAAAAAATCATATTTCAGAAAACAAACTTCTGATTATCAAAGGGGGAAGTGGGGGGGATAAATCAGGAGTTTAACATATATACACAACTACATATAAAACAGATAACCTACAAGGAACTATTGTAAAGCACAGGGAACTATACCCAGTATTTTATAATAATCTATAAAGGAAATAATCTGAAAATATAAAGAAATATATGTGTATATGTATATAAAATTGAATTAGTGTGCTGTACACCTGAAACTAACACATTATAAATCAACTATACTTCAATTTAAAACGTTATTTTTAAAAATCCACATTTTCCAGTGAATTCCTTCTACTGCCATAGAATGAAACAACTCTTTAGGAGCCTAGGATTAAATTCTGGTTATGAACTAAAAACATGAGTTCAGGAAAGTTATTTTTAAATTCTCAGTAGCTCAGGTGGTAATACAGAAAAATTCCAATTCTAATCAGATCTACACTTTTTAAACTGATACCTTTCAGAAAAAAAGTTATTATCTTAATGCCCTTTTTACATTTTACAAGTTGTCATCCAGTCTTTATCAAACATATGAAATTTTATATAATTGCACTCATATCATAATGGTATCTGGATTTGGATTTTTTCTTTTAAATTATATTATAAACATCTCATATAATTGGACCACAAATTCTTAATGAAAAAAGAGGGGGGAATGTCATTTCTTCTAGATAAGTCTCCATAATTATTACAAAATCAGAAACCCTAAATGTTAAGACAGCTTCAAGAGGTTAGAGGAAATGAGAGATTTAGTGCATACAATGATGTTGTTTGGAATATTTTACCAAAGGAGCTAATGAAAAGTCCCAGAGTAGGAGAAGGAGCATCTGCCCAAGAAAGGGGTACAGGGAAAAGAAAATACAGCAACATCTGGTCTCTAAATGTGCCAACATGAAAAATTCTCAGAGCCAGTTAGCTAGGGTTATGGGAAAGAACAAGCCGGCTAAAACTGTCTGCCAAAAAAAAAAAAAAAAAATCTGGCTTTGTCAGTAAAGAAAGGACAATAATATTTATAGAAAATTCCCTACACTGGTTCAAAAAAGAATTTTAGATTCAATATGCAGCAAAATGGTTGAAGCAATCTATGGATGATACATGGGAAGAAATGGCTAAAAGGGCAAGCCGTGGAAAGGAGAACCAGGACATGAGAGGAAGTGATGATGTGTGATCATGCAGATGCAAATGTCTGTGGACGGCACAGCTTGCTGCTGGGAAGGGAATTTTAATGTGTACCCTATGCAAATGTGTTTTATAATAAAACAAAATGTGCAAGGCCTGAGCGTGGGGAGGGACGAAGGAGGCAGGGGCTCTAGACATTGCTCCTGAGGCAGAGGAAAGGGCTACTCTGAGACCTGAACAAATTCTGGGAGAGAGGGAACAGCAAAAAAACCCCACTCCTTTCAAAAAGTCTCTCTCACATTTGACTGAGAACTGGGTGCCTGATAAACTAACACATGCAAAATCTTTCTTTACCAAGTGCTTAACCTTGAGCAATTCTCTGTGCTTCAAGTGAACCTCAGTGGGAAGACACAAAAAACAACTTTCTTTTCTGTACTGAGACATGGGAAAATTATATGAACTACACACAGTAAAGGCTGGAGATGAATACCAAGAAAGCTCCTGCAAACCATTTAGAGTCTGTGCATCAAAATTGGCATGACTGTCAAAGCCCATGTAAGGCTTAGTCCTAGGCACTTGTGGGAGAATGAGCAGGAGGGTAGCCCACAGGGCTGAGAGTCTGGTTCTGATCAAGTGATATTTATCCATAATCTGTATATCTGAGGCAATTATTAAAAAGAAATTGAGAAAAGTTCTGTATCACTATGATGGAGATATTTTTAAGCCAGCCATCTCGAAAGGGTTAAAAAATTAAAATTGTAGAAACCCGAACCATAGGTGCCATGTTTTGCCTGAAGTGGTAAAAATACCATCTGCCTCAGTCTTTGAGCAGCATGCTTCTTTCAAGGAGCAGTAGGCTAAACTGCAGGCATACGCTCAGCTCCAGCTGGGGAAAATACACAGACGTTTGTAGATGTTTTTCTAAGAGTAGCCAACATACTTGTTTTCCTTCAGACACATATTAAGTTACCATAGCAAACCAAGAGTGAATGTGGCCTGAGACATTTCTCCACGGTCTCCACACGTCCATGAATTTCTACAATTCAATAGGTGGCACTCTTTCCTCTAACACTGAACTCAATCTGTTTGGGGCCAGAAACCTTGGGAACACGAAATAGTTCCCTATTCCCTAAGAGAGGCACACTCAGGGCTGAACACCAGTCACGTAAAGAAGATCCTCTTTGTACTGCGTATGTGAGCAAAACTGTCACCACCAGATTTTTGGTCACAATTCACTTCTGGTAAATACATTCTGTTCAATAAAACTTCTCCTGCAGTTTTAACTAGGTAAGTCACTTCTTGTTTTTTCATTTTAGAAGCTGGGTATGCCGTCTATGCGGTCGCACAGAGTTAGACACGACTGAAGCAACTTAGCAGCAGCAGCAGCAGCAGCAGAATCACCTTACAGTTAACAGCTTCCACCCTAGGCCAGCCTCAGGTGAATGAGCTTCAGGAGTGGGTAGAGTGCTCCGGGCCTGGTGTTAACCACCTTCCAGAGGCAGGACAGACTTAATGAAGGGATAGTTGCTGGGTGCTTTAACATCTGTAGATGAAAGGCACTGCAGCAGTGTAAAGCATTCACAATCCAGGCTCCATCGCAACAGGAACTCAGTTAAGAAGTAATTCAATTTCTTTTCTAAATGTTTGAGGACACATCACTGTTTTGTTGAATGTGACTGACACTCTATAGAGATCTAGCTGAGACCGATTTTGATTACCACTTCTATCCTCTCCTCTACTTCCTTGCTGTTCTGAGACTGACAAAATTGGAGAGATGGCATATGAAGCCACAGAGCAAATGGCCAAAATAATTTGTACTTAAAATCTGATTTTTCAGATAAAACTTGGTTTTTGAGAAAATGTTCACCACTTGGAAATGAAGGAACATCCAGCAATAAATAAATTTCATGACACTCTCCAGAAATGGCCACTGAGTTTTTAAAATGTAGTTTTACAGGTAAACCCACCAGGGGAGCCCTAAGCTGCCAAAGCATGATGCCTGCATCAGTCAGCATAAGACCAGGACTTCACCATGGGCCCATGATACGCAGCGTAAGAGACAGTACTGCAGACATCTCCTGGAAGCTTGGCAGAGATGGATACAATCATTCTACCTGTGGTGCTTGGATTTGGGTCCTATGTATGGATAACAGGTCTGGGTTAACTGCTGAGATCAAGTTATGCCCTTAAACACCTGCACAGCACCACATACTCCTGTAGGGTGGGTTTCTGTTAGCTGGCATGAGAACTATTGTCACTGGGTGCTTGGGAAAGCAATCTCAGGGCTACTGAACATAGGGATGGATGGTGTCCTATACTACACTGACTATATAATGGCTAATTTGAGTCTATCATCCCCAATTCCAGACCTCTGAGCTGCCTGCACTTCTAGCATCTCACTAATGCAGCCCTCGTCCATACACATTTGTCAAGCACTCCTGTATATAAGCCTGTGCCGGATGATGCTACGATGGACAAGGCCACTGAAGGCCCTGCCTTCAGGTCTTGCCTTACAGTCTACTGGAAAAAGAAACAAAACACAGGGAACTAAATAAAAATGATAATTGTAGATTACAATAAATTTTAAGGAGGAAAAAAAAAAAAACAGAGCAAGGGGGACTTTTGATAGGAAGGTCTAGGTTAGGTCTGGTTGCATATATTAAATATCAGATCCACCATGCTTGGGTGGATGAAGCAGATGAAGGAATAAATCTGGACCTTAAATAAGATAAGAATGTTCCCTGTGCCCAACCCCCCACCCCCAAAAAAGAATGTCTCCTTTCAAATTTGGGCCTGCAGAGTAGAACCGCACTATTATAACCTGCTCCTCTCATACTAAGGAAACCAAAAGAAAAAAAGAAAGTGAAGTCACTCAGTTGTGTCCAACTCTTTGCGACCCCATGGACTGTAGCCTACCAGGGTCCTCCATCCATGGGATTTTCCAGGCAAGAATACTGGAAAATATTGTAACCTGCTCCTCTCATACTAAGGAAACTAAGGGGAAACCAAAAAGATTAAGTGACTGATAACAATTTTGCAGTGATTTGGGGACAGAGCCATTGCTTGGTTCAGAGTGTTCTATCTGTGTCTCCACTTTCTTTTTTTTCCTTTTCTTCGTCTCTTCCACTGGCAGGTACTTCTGCAATAAGAAATCCTAAAAGAGTTTTCTGAGTCATAAACAAGCAGCAATGATAAATAATCACTCTATTGCCAAATCATGATGTCACTGCCCTTAATTTTTTGTTTATAAGTTATTTCCTTTATCATAGTGAAATCTCAGCATTTATCTCCAAGTTAGTTCATTAACCTTCTCAAGCAATCTTCTTATCCCTGCTGATACCTGTGGCACAACTTGCTTTCCTTTCCTCTGTGATTGAAATAAAAAACCATATACCAGAATTTCTCCTGCAACTAATTGCATGGGTCTTCTATTTTCTTATAACCTCACTCACTCACTCACCATTTACCAAGTGCCAAGCACTGTGTTAGGCACCAAGTGTACAAATAAGTTACCATCTCTGCCCTCAAAGAGCTCACAGTCTATGATCTTTCTCATAAATGGTCATGATAAATAATGGAGTGAAGCATAATGACTGAGAGATGCGCAATGTACTAGAGAATGGAGGAAAGAACCTCATCCAGCCCAGGGAACCAGGGAGACTTTCTCCTGGAGATGATCCTACATTAAGCCTTACAGAAGAGTCAGGGGAAGCCAGAGAAAGGAGGACACTGCTGCATTCCAAGCAGAGGGGACATCTCAGGTCAAGGCACAGAGAACAGAAACAGTATGTTTTAGGTAATTTGGTGCCACTGGAGCACAGGGTGGAGGACATGAGGCTCCCTCCAAGGAGTGAGATCACAGTGCTTTATATGCCACTCTGGTAAACTTTGAATGTGCCTTATGGAAAACATGGAGCCAAGGAAGGGTTTTAAGATGCAGTGTGGAATTTAGAAAGATGGTAACGGTAACTCTGTATGCAAGACAGCAAAAGAGACACAGATGTATAGAATGGTCTTTTGGACTCTGTGGGAGAGGGAGAGGGTGGGATGATTTGGGAGAATGGCATTGAAACATGTATAATATCATATATGAAACGAATTGCCAGTCCAGGTTTGATGCAGGATACAGGATGCTTGGGGCTGGTGCACTGGGATGACCCAGAGGGATGGTACGGGGAAAGTGGGAAGGGGGTTCAGGATGGGGAACATGTGTACACCCGTGGCGGATTCATGTTGATGTGTGGCAAAACCAATACAATATTGTAAAATAATTAGCCTCCAATTAAAATAAATAAATTTAAATTAAAAAAAAAAGATGCAGTGTGAAACTGCCAGACTTGTGGTTTAGATAGACATTCTGGCTGGTGATGGATCTTTGGGGATGAAAGAGAGGCAGAGACCAGTCACAGGCTTTCTAGTGGTTCAGAGCAGGATACAATGTGAGCAATGGAAGAGGCATCAAGAGGAGGGACTGGATTTAAGAAAATGTAGGCTATACAACTGGTATGACTTGGTCATGGAACATAGGGGTGAGGGGGTAAGAGCATTTGAGAGTGACTTCTAATTTTCTCACATGGTTCACTGGTGAGATGATAGACAACATCAGGAGACAGAACAAGCAATAAGGACCAGAGATACAACACTAACACTAGACCCTAATGTCAATGATGGACTTTGGGTTATAGAGATGTATTAATGCAGGTTTATTGATCATGACAGATGTTCCAATCTGCTGCAGGATGCTAACAGTGGGGAAGGCTGTGCTTGTGTGGTGTCAGGGGGTAATGCAAACTCTCTACACTTTTTGCTCAGTTTTGCTGTGAACTTAAAAACTGCTCTAAAAAATAAAGTCTACTAAAGAAAAGGTGACCAGAGATGTTGGGAAGATGTTGAGTTCAGTTTAAGATGCTTTGAGCATCTCTGCCTGTGGGAGACCATTTAGGTATAAGGCTCAAGTAGACATCTAAGAAGGAAATGGCAACCCACTCCAACACTCTTGCCTGGAGAATTCCATGGACAGAGGAGCCTGGTGGGCTACAGTCCATGGGGGTCACAAACAGTTGGACATGACTGAAACAGCTTAGCACAGACATCAAAGACAGAGTGACAGACACAGAAGTCTTCAGTATAGAGACACCACTCTGAATCTAATTTTTCTTGAAGCACACATACGTTTGTGAGACAGAGAAGGAAACAACCGCACTTCAGGCAAAGAAAAGGCATGGAACCATGGGTGTGCACTTCAGGGCTGCCGAGAGAGCACAAGGTTCTGGATCAGCCCTGGAGAGACCACTGGGGGGATGCCAGCTGTCCCAGTGCAAGCAGAGCTCTCACAGGTCCCATTTCTTCCTCCTTGTCTTTGGAGTACAGGTGTGCGCACACTCTGGCTATTCTTGACTGTTATAAAAACCAGATGGTTAGCATGTTCCTTTAGTTAAGCAGCTGTATACATCCCACACACCTGCGAAAATACTCCATTTGTTCCTCAGGAGAAAACCCAAGTCTGTTCAAAGGCTTGCACAGGTGCACTGAAATCCAAAATCCCACAGCAGTTTTTGAATAAGGCTATGTGTCAAAATGATCTGTGGAGCCTTTTCTCAAACCCTTCCATCCTGTCCCTGGCCAGCTCTGCCTACCAGGGAATTCTGATGTTGGTGAAAGAGGTATGATGCTGTGGTAATCCAGGCATGTATATTTCAAAAGCTCCACAGGTTATGTGAAAACTACTGCCTCTAGGAATCCAAATCTGCCCTGTATGGTGCTTCCCAGGTATTACCTGATGATGCTAAAAGCTCTTTTCCATAGTCCAAAGACATCTTTACAGCAATGGTTAGTTTTGGTTAACTTGGTTAATTTTCCCTCAGGACACTTACCACCAGTTGCCATTATATTATAATCCATTTAGTTGTTTATTAATTACCTCCTCAACTAGCTTGTAAATGTCATGAATGAAAGAACTGATCTGGTTTACTCTCCTATTCCTGACGCCTAACACAGTGTCTGGAAAGAAGTAGGCATTCAATAAATAAACTTACCATTAAATGAATCCTATTTCACCTGTTAATGCCTGTTACTTCACAGGGAAGGTCCCTTAGTTTTGAATGTGATGCTTTTCTTTTTACTTTTCAAATATAAATAAAACCAAATAGCAAATAGAAATGTATAAAATTGTGTAAAATGTACAAAATCTACCTACCTTAGCATAGTCTAATCTTCCTTTCTCTTGAGCCTAAAATAGAAAAGAGGGGAAAATCAATTAGTTCTTTAAAAGTCAATTAGTATTTCTATAACTTTTGCTTCTCAAAGAATAAGCCAACTTTCTTCCCCCTCTCCACTTCCTCTTCTATCTTTACATAGTATGTAGTGAAACATACACGTGTATGTATGTATATACATATATACAGAACTCTCAAATGTATTGAAGAGTTGAAAGATCAGTACCATGAGCACACTTATATACTCTAGGTTTGATAGCGGCAGACACCATGACTCCTCATTCCTTCATGCTTCAGCAAATATCTCATAAACACAGGACAACTCATACATGATCACTTTCAAATTAAAAAAAAAAAAACTAACAATAATGCCATACCATCTGATATACAATCCATATTCACATTTCTCTAGTTGTCCCAATAATATATTTTATTTTAGCTTTTCTTCTCAAACTAGAATTAATCAAGATTCACACATTGCATTTGGCTTTTATCTCTGTTTTGCCTTTTAAATCTAGACTAGCCCTTCCCCGTTTTTTAAGAAATGAAAATAAAAATCATTAACTTTTTTCATGGAAATAACTGACTTTTTGAGGAGACCAGGGCAGCTGTCATATAAAATGTCTTTTATTATTATCACTTTTTCATTGTGTCATTTAACTTGTTCCTTTTTGCTTACAAACTGAAAGTTGGGTCTGAATAAGCTTGCTTAGATTTAGGTTAAACATTTTTTGCAAGAATATCTTCTATGGAATATTATATACTTCAACTGCATCAATTCAGGAAGCACCAAATGTCAGGCTCTCCTATATCTCGGTAATGCTATAAATTTGATCACTGGGTTTAAGTGGTGACTATCAGATGGTTTCACTGTAATGACCTATTTCCTTCTGTACAATTAGTAAATAATCTGTGGGTTCATTTTTTTCCCACTCCCTTTGGCATAATTTTTAATATGTTGTCTTGTGCAAAAGACCCCCACCTCCATCCCGCCATCACCAGGGATGAGGAGAGGGAAGAAAGCTGGAGGTGAGGAGACATCCTATATAAGGTCAAATTTTAATATTTTTAGTTATTGAAAAACAATTTGAAATTAAAACATATACTCAAAAGCATTATTTATCAAATCTGAACATGATAGAGACAACCAACGTGTTAGTCTTTGCTGGTAGGTTAGCTCATCTTCTGTGGACTTGAGAACAAAACTCCTGCCACCTCTGCACAGAACGAGAGCCCTTCAACTGACAAATAGGTTAGGTCTTGAGACCATTTTGTTTCTGAGTCCAAAATGACACTATACAGATAATGACACTAAATGTGGGCAGATTACTTTCATGAGAGAAAATGAGATCTTTATAACATTAGTTTAAAATCTTTTTGCTTCTTTATAATCTTAAAAAAATTTATCCTAAGAGGCCTAATTTTGTTTTTCTTATTTTCATAAAAAGCAACTTCTAATAAGATACTGCTCATGTATAGCTTTTGACACCATCACAAATGAGTTAGCTGAAACCGGGACTTGCAAGATTTCAATGAAACAAAAGGCCTCTGCAACCTATGTACTGTAAAAACAGAATTTGTGGTTTTCAATCTGTTCCTCAAAGATATTTTTGGGATCTAAGATTTTCAGTGAACTAAGAAGGGTTTGAATTTAGTCCTGAGATGTAATATACCAGCAGGAATAAGAGTCGGTTCTTGCAGATATTTTATTTTTTTATTTTTTTATTTTTTTATTTTTTTACTATTTTTAGTTTTTTATTTTTTAAATTTTAAAATCTTTAATTCTTACATGCATTCCCAAACATGAACCCCCCTCCCACCTCCCTCCCCATAACAACTTTCTGGGTCATCCCCATGCACCAGCCCCAAGCATGCTGCATCCTGCGTCAGACATAGACTGGCGATTCAGTTCACATGATAGTATACATGTTAGAATGTCATTCTCCCAAATCATCCCACCCTCTCCCTCTCCCTCTGAGTCCAAAAGTCCGCTATACACATCTGTGTCTCTTTCCCTGTCTTGCATACAGGGTCGTCATTGCCATCTTCCTAAATTCCATATATATGTGTTAGTATACTGTATTGGTGTTTTTCTTTCTGGCTTACTTCACTCTGTATAATCGGCTCCAGTTTCATCCATCTCATCAGAACTGATTCAAATGAATTCTTTTTAACGGCTGAGTAATACTCCATTGTGTATATGTACCACAGCTTTCTTATCCATTCATCTGCTGATGGACATCTAGGTTGTTTCCATGTCCTGGCTATTATAAACAGTGCTGCGATGAACATTGGGGTACATGTGTCTCTTTCAGTTCTGGTTTCCTCGGTGTGTATGCCCAGAAGTGGGATTGCTGGGTCATAAGGTAGTTCTATTTGCAATTTTTTAAGGAATCTCCACACCGTTCTCCATAGTGGCTGTACTAGTTTGCATTCCCACCAACAGTGTAGGAGGGTTCCCTTTTCTCCACACCCTCTCCAGCATTTATTGCTTGCAGATTTTTGGATCGCAGCCATTCTGACTGGTGTGAAGTGGTACCTCATTGTGGTTTTGATTTGCATTTCTCTAATAATGAGTGATGTTGAGCATCTTTTCATGTGTTTGTTAGCCATCCGTATGTCTTCTTTGGAGAAATGTCTATTTAGTTCTTTGGCCCATTTTTTGATTGGGTCGTTTATTTTTCTGGAATTGAGCTGCAGAAGTTGCTTGTATATTTTTGAGATGAGTTGTTTGTCAGTTGCTTCATTTGCTATTATTTTCTCCCATTCAGAAGGCTGTCTTTTCACCTTGCTTATAGTTTCCTTTGTTGTGCAGAAGCTTTTAATTTTAATTAGATCCCATTTGTTTATTTTTGCTTTTATTTCCAGAATTCTGGGAGGTGGATCATAGAGGATCCTGCTGTGATTTATGTCGGAGAGTGTTTTGCCTATGTTCTCCTCTAGGAGTTTTATAGTTTCTGATCTTACATTTAGATCTTTAATCCATTTTGAGTTTATTTTTGTGTGCGGTGTTAGAAAGTGATCTAGTTTCATTCTTTTACAAGTGGTTGACCAGTTTTCCCAGCACCACTTGTTAAAGAGATTGTCTTTACTCCATTGTATATTCTTGCCTCCTTTGTCAAAGATAAGGTGTCCATATGTGTGTGGATTTATCTCTGGGCTTTCTATTTTGTTCCATTGATCTATATGTCTGTCTTTGTGCCAGTACCATACTGTCTTGATGACTGTGGCTTTGTAGTAGAGCCTGAAGTCAGGCAAGTTGATTCCTCCAGTTCCATTCTTCTTTCTCAAGATTGCTTTGGCTATTCGAGGTTTTTTGTATTTCCATACAAATCTTGAAATGATTTGTTCTAGTTCTGTGAAAAATGTGGCTGGTAGCTTGACAGGGATTGCATTGAATTTGTAAATTGCTTTGGGTAGTATACTCATTTTCACTATATTGATTCTTCCAATCCATGAACATGGTATATTTCTCCATCTATTAGTGTCCTCTTTGATTTCTTTCATCAGTGTTTTATAGTTTTCTATATATAGGTCTTTAGTTTCTTTAGGTAGATATATTCCTAAGTATTTTATTCTTTTCATTGCAATGGTGAATGGAATTGTTTCCTTAAATTCTTTTTCTACTTTCTCATTATTCGTGTATAGGAATGCAAGGGATTTCTGTGTGTTGATTTTATATCCTGCAACTTTACTATATTCATTGATTAGCTCTAGTAATTTTCTGGTGGAGTCTTTAGGGTTTTCCATGTAGAGGATCATGTCATCTGCAAACAGTGAGAGTTTTACTTCTTCTTTTCCAATTTGGATTCCTTTTATTTCTTTTTCTGCTCTGATTGCTGTGGCCAAAACTTCCAGAACTATGTTGAATAGTAGCGGTGAAAGTGGACACCCTTGTCTTGTTCCTGACTTTAGGGAAATGCTTTCAATTTTTCACCATTGAGGATAATGTTTGCTGTGGGTTTGTCATAGATAGCTTTGATTATGTTGAGGTATGTTCCTTCTATTCCTGCTTTCTGGAGAGTTTTTATCATAAATGGATGTTGAATTTTGTCAAAGGCCTTCTCTGCATCTATTGAGATAATCATATGGTTTTTATTTTTCAATTTGTTAATGTGGTGAATTACATTGATTGATTTGCGGATATTGAAGAATCCTTGCATCCCTGGGATAAAGCCCACTTGGTCATGGTGTATGATCTTTTTAATGTGTTGTTGGATTCTGATTGCTAGTATTTTGTTGAGGATTTTTGCATCTATGTTCATCAGAGATATTGGCCTGTAGTTTTCTTTTTTGTGACATCTTTGTCAGGTTTTGGTATTAGGGTGATGGTGGCCTCATAGAATGAGTTTGGAAGTTTACCTTCCTCTGCAATTTTCTGGAAGAGTTTGAGTAGGATAGGTGTTAGCTCTTCTCGAAATTTTTGGTAGAATTCAGCTGTGAAGCCATCTGGACCTGGGCTTTTGTTTGCTGGAAGATTTCTGATTACAGTATCAATTTCCGTGCTTGTGATGGGTCTGTTAAGATTTTCTATTTCTTCCTGGTTCAGTTTTGGAAAATTGTACTTTTCTAAGAATTTGTCCATTTCTTCCACGTTGTCCATTTTATTGGCATACAACTGCTGATAGTAGTCTCTTATGATCCTTTGTATTTCTGTGTTGTCTGTTGTGATCTCTCCATTTTCATTTCTAATTTTATTGATTTGATTTTTCTCTCTTTGCTTCTTGATGAGTCTGGCTAATGGTTTGTCAATTTTATTTATCCTTTCAAAGAACCAGCTTTTGGCTTTGTTGATTTTTGCTATGGTCTCTTTTGTTTCTTTTGCATTTATTTCTGCCCTAATTTTTAAGATTTCTTTCCTTCTACTAACTCTGGGGTTCTCCAACTCTTCCTTTTCTAGTTGATTTAGTTGTAGAGTTAGGTTATTTATTTGACTTTTTCTTGTTTCTTGAGGTATGCCTGTATTGCTATGAACTTTCCTCTTAGCACTGCTTTTATAGTGTCCCACAGGTTTTGGGTTGTTGTGTTTTCATTTTCATTAGTTTCTATGCATACTTTGATTTCTTTTTTGATTTCTTCTGTGATTTGTTGGTTATTCAGAAGTGTGTTGTTCAACCTCCATATGTTGGAATTTTTAATAGTTTTTCTCCTGTAATTGAGATCTAATCTTAATGCATTATGGTCGGAAAAGATGCTTGGAATGATTTCGATTTTTTTGAATTTATCAAGTTTAGATTTATGGCCCAGGATGTGGTCTATCCTGGAGAAGGTTCCATGAGCACTTGAAAAAAAGGTGAAATTCGTTGTTTTGGGGTGAAATGTCCTATAGATATCAATTAGGTCTAACTGATCTAATGTATCATTTAACGTTTGCGTTTCTTTGTTAATTTTCTGTTTAGTTGATCTGTCCATAGGTGTGAGTGGGGTATTAAAGTCTCCCACTATTATTGTGTTATTGTTGATTTCCCCTTTCATACTTGTTAGCATTTGTCTTACATATTGTGGTGCTCCTATATTGGGTGCATATATATTTATAATTGTTATATCTTCTTCTTGGATTGTTCCTTTGATCATTATGTAGTGGCCTTCTTTGTCTCTTTTCACAGCCTTTGTTTTAAAGTCTATTTTATCGGATATGAGTATTGCCACTCCTGCTTTCTTTTGGTCTCTATTCGCGTGGTATATCTTTTTCCAGCCCTTCACTTTCAGTCTGTATGTGTCCCTTGTTTTGAGGTGGGTCTCTTGAAAGCAGCATATAGAGGGGTCTTGTTTTTGTATCCATTCGGCCAGTCTTTGTCTTTTGGTTGGGGAGTTCAACCCATTTACGTTTAAGGTAATTATTGATAAGTATGATCCCGTTGCCATTTACTTTATTGTTTTGGGTTCGGGTTTATACACCCTTTCGTGTTTCCTGTCTAGAGGATATCCTTTAGAATTTGTTGGAGAGCTGGTTTGGTGGTGCTGAATTCTCTCAGCTTTTGCTTGTCTGTAAAGCTTTTGATTTCTCCTTCGTATTTGAATGAGATCCTTGCTGGGTACAGTAATCTGGGCTGTAGGTTATTGTCTTTCATCACTTTAAGTATGTCTTGCCATTCCCTCCTGGCCTGAAGAGTTTCTATTGACAGATCAGCTGTTATCCTTATGGGAATCCCCTTGTGTGTTATTTGTTGTTTTTCCCTTGCTGCTTTTAATATTTGTTCTTTGTGTTTGATCTTTGTTAATTTGATTAATATGTGTCTTGGGGTGTTTCGCCTTGGGTTTATCCTATTTGGGACTCTCTGTGTTTCTTGGACTTGGGTGATTATTTCCTTCCCCATTTTAGGGAAGTTTTCAACTATTATCTCCTCAAGGATTTTCTCATGGTCTTTCTTTCTGTCTTCTTCTTCTGGGACTCCTATAATTCGAATGTTGGAGCGTTTCATATTGTCCTGGAGGTCTCTGAGATTGTCCTCGTTTTCTTTTAATTCGTTTTTCTTGCTTCCTCTCTGATTCATTTATTTCTACCATTCTATCTTCTATTTCACTAATCCTATCTTCTGCCTCCGTTATTCTACTATTTGTTGCCTCCAGAGAGTTTCTGATCTCATTTATTGTGTTATTCATTATATTTTGACTCTTTTTATTTCTTCTAGGTCCTTGTTAAACCTTTCTTGCATCTTCTCAATCCTTGTCTCTAGGCTATTTATCTGTGTTTCCATTTTGATTTCAAGATTTTGGATCATTTTCACTATCAATATTCGGAATTCCTTCTCAGGTAGATTCCCTACTTCTTCCTCTTTTGTTTGGTTTGGTGGGCAACTTTCCTGTTCCTTTACCTGCTGAGTATTCCTCTGTCTCTTCATCTTGGTTATATTGCTGCGTTTGGGGTGGCCTTTTTATATTCTGATAATTTGTGGAGTTCTCTTTATTATGGAGCTTCCTCACTTTGGGTGGGGTTCTATCAGTGGCTTGTCAAGGTTTCCTGGTTAGGGAGGCTTGTGTTGGAGTTTTGGTGGGTGGAGCTGGGTTTCTTCTCTCTGGAGTGCAGTGGAGTGACCCGTAATGGGTTATGAGACATCAAAGGTTTTGGGATAATTTTGAGCTGCCTGTATATTGAGGCTCAGGGGAGTGTTCCTGTGTTGCTGGAGAATTTGGGTGGTATGTCTTGTTTTGGAACTTGTTGGTCCTTGGGTGGAGCTTGGTTTCAGTGTAGGTATGAAGGCATTTGATGAGCTCCTATTGCTTAATGTTCCCTGAATTCAAGAGTTCTCTAATGTTTTCAGGCTTTGGGTTTAAGCTTCCTGCTTCTGGTTTTCAGTTTTATTTTTACAGTAGCCTCTAGACTTCTCCATCTATACAGCACCGATGATAAAACATCTAGGTTAAAGATGAAAAGTTTCTCCACATTGAAGGACACTCAGAGAGGTTCACTGAGTTACAAGGAGAAGAGAAGATGGAGGGGGTAGTTAGAGGTAACTGGAATGAGATGCGGTGAGATCAAGAGAGGAGAGAGCAAGCTAGCCAGTAGTCACTTCCTTATGTGCGCTCTATAGTCTGGACCGCTCAGAGGTATTTACAGAGTTATACGGGGAAGAGGAGAGGGAGGAAGTAGACAGAGGTGACCAGGAGGATAAAAGAGAGGAATGAGTAGGAGAGAGACAAATCCTGCCAGTAACCAGTTCCTTAGGTGTTCTCTACCATCTGGAACACACAGAGATTCACAGAGTTGGATAGAGAAGAGATGGGGGAGAAAAGAGACAGAGGCCACCTGGTGGAGAAAAAGGAGAGTCCAGAGGAGGAGAGAGTGGTCAAGCCAGTAATCTCGCTCTCAGGTAAACTTGGATAGTGAAGTTTGGGTTTTAAAATGTACAAAATTGACAACAAAAACCTAAGAGCAAAGATTAAAAATCTGGAGTAGAGGTTGTATTTTCAAAGATACAATATTAAAGAAAAGCAGAAGGAAAAAGGAAGAAAGAAAAAAAAAGAATTATTTAAAAACAAACAAACAAAAAACAAAACAAAACAAAACACCAACAACCATCCAAAGAGTATATATGGTGTTTGCCTTAAAAAAAAAAAAGTCTTTTTTTTTTAAAAAATAATAATACTAGGTTATAGAAATAAAAATTAGAGGAGAAATAGAAGACTTAACAATTAAAAAAAAGCTCGGAAAAAAAAAGGAAAAAAAAAAAGCAAAAAGCAAAAAAAAAGAATGATTTTAAAAATATTAAAAAATTAAAAATATATCTGGCTCTTCTCTGATGTTATGGGCCGTGTGGGCTCACTTCCAAGGTGGTTCCCTCTGTTTAACTTCTTCTGTTTGCTGGTTTTTAGGCTCACTAGTTCAGTCGCGCTGTGGGGAGGGGGGATGCTGCAAACAAATAGCACTGTCGTGTGTACACAGTATCTCTGCCCCGCTTGACCTGTCCTTTCTCGCGGCGCACAAACCGCTCCGGCTCTACGATGCTCAGCCGGGAGCCGTCTGGGGCCGGCCCTAGGCTGCGTGCACTTTCCCGGTCCAAGCCGCTCAGGTTCGGCCCTCAGGCAGCCCTCAGAGGCGCAAATGCGGCTGGGACTGCGCTTTGTGCCCTTCCCAGGTCCGAGTAGCTCAGGAGTTTGGCGAGCGCGATCGCCGCGGCTTGTCACCTTTTCCGCCGCTGCCGCTCAGCTCTCTGGGTGGACCGCTGGCGCACCCCGTGAAGCAGACTGTGACTGTCCAGCACCCCCAGAAGTCTTAGCAAAGGAGCCTGCTTGCAGTTAGGTAAGTAAAGTCTCTCCGGGTCTGCAATTGCCCCTTTCCAGTCCTTACGGCTCTGGCTGCCTGTCCCCGGCGGGGAATGGTCTGCAGCCGGCTTTTTCCGCTCCGTCCTTTGTTCTGTGCTCAGTCCTGGCGGTGTCTTATGTTCGAGCTTTTCGCGTGGTAGCTATCCCACAGTCTGGTTTGCTAGCCCAAGTTAGATCGTTCTGGTTGCGGGTGGGGCGTTCCTGCCCGATTCCTGCAAAGCTCTGCAGCCCGCGCCTCCCGCGCGTCCCTGCCCTGCCCCCACTTCCCAATGGCGGATGCAGGCGTCTGTGCTGCTTTTCCGCTGGGGGAGTTACTGGTGGGCTTGTAATCTCTTGGTTTTAATTATTTATCTATTTTTCCTTCCTATTATGTTGCCCTCTGTGTTTCCAAGGCTCGCCACAGACTCGGCAGGGAGAGTGTTTCCTGGTGTTTGGAAACCTCTCTTCTTAAAATTCCCTTCCTGGGACGGGCTTCCCTTCTCGGGACGGAGCTCCCTCCCCACCTCCTTTGTCTCCTTTTTCGTCTTTTATATTTTTTCCTACCTGTTTTTGAAGACAATGGTCTGCTTTTCTGGTTGCCTGATGTCCTCTGCCAGCCTACAGAAGTTGTTTTGTGGAGTTTGCTCGGCGTTGAAATGTTCTTTTGAGGAATTTGTGAGGGAGAACGTGATCTTCCCGTCCTATTCCTCCGCCATCTTTCCCTCTCCCCCCAGATATTTTAAAATGAGGCTCATTCTTCTCTCTCCTCAGGTATTTTATATCTACTGTCCAGGGACAGACTTGTCTTTTCCCCAAGTTAAAACAATTCTGTCTACACTGAAATCTCTCTCCCAACACTGTAACTTCTGCAGGCGTGGTGTGGAGCCCGAGAACATCCACATGGTGCACTCATGACCTGGCTACTCACTTTGATATCATGCAAATATGAACTGGCTCTGATCTCATGAATAATCCATGGCTTGTGACCAAAACTTCAGCAGCAGCATTTCACAGTATGCTTAGTCTTCAAGTTCTCAGATTCTCACCTGTCTCTTAAATTCATTTTGGCTTAGGGGATATCTGACACGAGGCTGATTCTGTGGTCACCAGTTTTCTACCTTTTCATTTGTTTGTCCTTTCCCCTGTCTTTTGCTGGGTTTCTCAGGCAAGGGCTGTCTCTTGCATGGGTTTCTCAGGCACAGCACTTTTCCAATGATGCACAAACTGGGAGCCCTACGGAATTATACTATCACACGACTCATTTCTGTAATGTGTCAGCCATTTCCTCACTAATTTTAGTTGTGTTTCTGTTCTACCTACCTCCTCTTCATTCTAGCACTTTCAACATTCTCATCTTACAGTGTTTAACATAAAGGACATGTGAGAAGTGTTTAAAGTGGTATCTGTTGAAAGTTAGAAAGTTGAGTACCTTTCTTAATGTTGCAGGGTAAAGTGCAGAGAAACTAAAATTTACAATGATGGAGGCGGGCTTTTCCTTTTGGAGGTGCTGAGCCATTTCCCCAATAGTCTCAGAAAAAAAAAATCAGTTTCTTCATATAGTAACAGTGACTATAATGCACTTACAGATAAAGACATCTAGAGTAGTCTCATCACATACCTTGCTTATAAACTAATCATCTTAAAGAATTCTATTATTTTGAAGTACTTGTGCTTAAATCAGTCACAAGATATTTTCCTTTTTTTTTTAAATTGAAGAATTGATTTACAATATTATTTTAGTTTCAAGTGTACAAGAGTCAACATTTTTATAGAATCACATGCATGCTAAGTTCCCCTACCTCCATCCTACCAGCTAAGTCGCTTCAGTGGTGTCCAACTCTCTGCAGCCTTAAGGACTCTAGCCCGCTGGGCTCCTCTGTTCATGGGATTCTCCAGGCAGGAACACTGGAGTGGGCTGCCATGCCCTTGTCCAGGGGTATCTTCCTGATCCAGGGATAAAACCCGTTCCTCCTGAGGCTCTTGTGTTGCAGGCAGATTCTTTACTGCTGAGCCACTGGGGAAGCTAAACCCCACCCTTTTTTTCCCTTTTTTAATAGAATCACAGCTATTTTCAAATCTTCTCATTTTATTTTGTATTCCTAGCTTGGCCACCACCTTTTACATGGTGGAGATATCCTTTGCTGGGGATGATGGCAAAGAAACACCATGTATGTAAATCCCTATTTGTTTAACATCAGCTCTTAAATGTTTTGAAAGCTGAGAGACTAGAACCCTACATACAGTGACAGCCACAGCCAATACAGCCTGAACAAACTAACTGTTGATATGCTGCTCACCTGAATGTCCTTTTTATTTTGTCACAACAAACATTCCAGTCTTGTGAAGCCCATTTCATCCTTGACTGCTTTTGCTTAGTATCATTTATTTTATAAAATAAAATACTATAAATAATTAGATCTTTATAGGTATATATTTTCAGCTGCTATGTGAGTTAATATCCATGTATGCCAGACACACACCTGAAAGTACACTCTGATATAAAATTTTTTTTTCACAAGAAGCTTTTAGAGCTTATAAAATAAAGCAAATTAGAAAAAATGACATTTCTTATTGAATGTTACCAACTGTTTCTGCTTATAAAACAGTTAATTTCAGAAGGGCCAATTTCTGTTTCATCTGACAGTGCTCATTTGTTCCATACTTGTCCACTGTGTACCTGATGGGTGTTAGATATTGCTCTGCCACTGGAGACACAGCAAGGAACAGAACAAATAAATATCTCTCCCTCTAGCGGGTTGTATAATCTTGTTTTCACATACAATCTCCCTCTAGAACTTAAGCTCCATGAGAATATAGACATTTTCGCTCCTGATCATAACTGTAGTCCATGTCTAGATCTATGGATAGGAGATGGTCAGTATCTGGTGAAAGAGTGAATAAATGGATAAATGCTTTTTCTTAATAAGTGCTGGTTATGTACTGTTTATTCAGGAGACTTACAGAGCAAAGTTCATATCATTCCTAGTTCTAGGAAAGCTGGGTGTTTAGATTCAGTCAGTATTCAGTTAATGGGGAGTCAATATCTGGTGTCTGAAAAATAATTTTTACTCCTATTTGATTTTATTACTCAACTTCTATTTAGAAGTAAGCTGAAGATGGGAATCTATAAAAAATAAATTCAAGAAATTTGTGAAACTCAACAAAAGAACAGAGAAAAATAATCTACCAAGCTTCTCATAGATACAGTGGTTTAGAGTAATTAAGAGTCTCAACCTTGATAACAGTGACTGAAAAGAAAAGAGCCTAAATGGAGGTCATGAGACCTCAGATTTCAAATGTGCACCTCCAAACCTCAGGTGGTAAGTAGGCCCTGTCTGTGGAGGGAAACTGGTGGCCTAAGCTCTTAACTGTAACCACTTTAAGAGGCACTGTGACCTCCTGGGAAATGGATATGCTGGGAGCCAGGAAATACAGTTTCAAGTCCATAATAGGATAACACCTCAAGAAATTTTAAATTTTTACATGGATCTTCATTTTCTTATTTGTAAAATAAGCATACTGGGTCAGACCAGGTGTTCCCAAGTACTTGCCTGGCTGTATCAGAATCCCCTGGGCAGCCTGTTGAAAATGTAGGTCCTTAATACCCTAGCCCTGAATTCTGAGTCATTTGGGGGTCACTGATGTGGACTATGCCTATCATCCTGCTTCTGTATGCATCAGGGTTTATTTCAAAGGCTAAACAGACTGCAACTATATAAACTCTGTGAGTCTCAAGGAGAATGGAGTGCTGTAACTTTATCCCCCCCTTTTTTGACATCTGCCACTTACCATGTATATTTCTAGCAGAGCAAGATATTAAAATAACTTTCTCACTGGGGCCCCAAATAGGCTGATATAAAATAAATGCAGACTGTATTTCAACAGCCGGCTGTCCTGAACCTCTTCCTGCCACACTGTTCATCTCCAGAAGCCACTGTAAGTTCTGCTCCGCACGCCAATTCCCCGAGGGCTTCATTACTTGTGTCTTTAAAAGGGATTCACTCATCCTTTGGCTCCTGTAGGTGTGCTTCTTGTCAATCCAGGTCATGAGAAAAGAAAGTAATTTTTCCTGGTCTTTAGCAGTTCACAGAAAATGTGTGGATTGAACCTTGTTTTATCATTAAAAAAAAAAAAAGTGAAAACAGACAAGTTGTGCGCCAGTGCTCATGACATGGAAGGCCTCCTCTGACAGCGACAGTGAGCGCTGCAAAACAATATTCCACACCAGAGAAAACAAAGCCAGTGCTCTGATTGAGAGGATGCACAGAGGGATTAATTCCAAAACGTTTATATACCAGCCTCTGCAGAGCAAAGGCAGATAGATTCCCTGTTGGTAAGTAATGGATGTACAATGCGGTCTTTTACTTTAAGAAACAAATGCTTTTTTATAAGTCAGGTAACAAAGAAGGATTGGATGACATAAATGAACTGCTTCCAGTTTCTAACTACTATTATCTGGACTTGAAAACTGGATATGGAAAAACCTTTTTCTAAAAGCAGAAAAATAATATTCCACAGCAGGGAGTGCAGAAATTGCTAGAGATGGATCACCTCTATTTATTATGTTATTCTTCCCCAATGCTACCAGTTAAGTTTTAGAATAACAATTAAAAAAATAAGATTCTCATCTTAAACTGTCAAGAAAAACTAACTTTCTTTAAAAATTTTTTAGTTGAAAGGACATAAAGGACACCCATTTGCTCTCCAACTTGACTGGTTAGTTGCTAATATACTGTCGTCTTTGTTTTCTCTCTAAATGATCATTTGCTCACTATACGGGATTAAGTTATAGACATAACGATGTCTTATTTCTAAATATGTCCCTCAGCATTTATCTCATAAGAACAACGTTTTCTCCTACACAATTACAAACCTGTGACCACATCTAATAATTTTAACATTTATTATATTTAATATAATGTCCATATTCAAAATTTCAAGTCCAACCAGTGGAGTCCTTTAGAGGTATGTTTATCCCAATCCAAGATCAAATTAAAAATCATACATTCCCTTTGGATGTCACAGCTTTTTAATCTCTTCTCATCTACAACAGTCTCCACACCACCTTTTCTGTCTTTTATAATATGTCACTTTAAAAAGGAATCCATGTTAGTTGCCCTGCAGAATATCCCTTATCCTGGACTTGTTTTCACATGATTAG